>NC_083344.1:48388745-48724771 GCF_019175385.1 Lycium barbarum | reverse complement strand
CCCAAAACAACAAGACCCATTTCAAGTTCTTCAACTCAACAATGGTGAAAATCTCAAAACAACTTGAAATGATTCGAAACTTCGGATTTGAAACCCTAAAACTCTAAGGAACTTAAACCTAACACCAGATTCAACAAAAATCAACAAGAGAAATTCGATTTTTTTTTTTTTTTTTTGAATCAAAACCCAAGATTAGATTTGGTAGAACAAACCTAAACTAAGCTCTGATACCAATTGATACAATAACGGATACGCGGAAGCAATAAACTAACAAGGAAAGTAAAAGATAGATAGATTGACACAAGAAAATGGAATTAAAAGCAACCTAAAGGTGTATCAAACCTAAAGACCTCAATTAATTAGCATAAACAAGCACCAACCTCTTAGGATGACCTCAAGGGAATTGAATTCCCAAGCAACCAATCCTCTCACAATCAAAGGTTCAACAAGAGCCATCCATGGCCTCTCTACAAGTTTCTCTCTCTAGAGACAACTCTCTCAAATATCACTCATCTTTTCTTCAAATGTCAAAAGTCCCCTAATGAAATGAAAGACAATGTATTTATACTAACTAAATAATAGAAGACTCTATTATTACACAAATGCCATTAATGAGGCAAGGGCCTTGTTTGGCTAGTCTTGTGGAGATGGAAATCTTGAATTTACGGATGTGACCTCTTGCGTATAGCCTTCCTTACTCGGTGGCCACTTTAATGCTGTTCCATTTCCCATCCGTCCTCTCCATGCTATCATCCAAACTTTGGCTCTACGAGACGGTCCTTTAAGTGTCCTTGAGGCAACTCGTCTTGCATCAGGGATGGTAGACTAGGGTCATGTTCTCGGTTGGGGATGGGGGATAGGGTTGGGGGGCCTAAGGGGGTTAAGGGAGCTTTTAGGTTGAGAGTATGGTCTTGGAATATTGGGACTTTATTGGGGAAGTCCATAGAGTTTGTTAAGATGCTTAGGAAGAGGAGCATTAATATTGCTTGCATGCAAAAGACTAAATGGGTAGGACCTGAAGCTAAGGATATACCCATAAGCTTTGGTTTTCGGGTAAGTCGAGGTATAGGAATGGGGTAGGGATCTTAGTAGATAATGAGCTGAGAGATCGGGTGGTAGAGGTTAGGAGGGTCAATGATGGGATGGCAATTAAGTTAGTCATTGGAGGGTTCTCTTTGATCTTCATTAGTGCTTACGCGCCGCAAGTGGGATTAGACGAGGAGGAAAAGAGGCACTTTTGGGAGGACTTGGACAAAGTTGTGAAAAGTATACCGCCTTCTAAGAAGTTATTCGTAAGAGGAGATTTCAATGGGCACATTGGGTCTATTTCGAGGGGTTATGACAATGTGCATGGGGGGTTTGGCTTCGGGGACAGGAACGGAGGAGGAGTCTCACTCCTGGATTTCGCAAAGGCCTTTAGATTGGTGATAACAAACTCGAGTTTTTTGAAGAAGGAGGAGCACTTGGTAACCTTCTGTAGCTCGGTGGCTGTGACGCAGATTGACTTTTTGCTCCTTAGAAAAGATGATAAAGGTCTCTGTAAGGACTGTAAGGTAATTTCGAGTGAGAATCTTTCAACCCAGCATAAGTTATTAGTGATGGATTTGGAGATAAAGAGGGTAAAGAAGGTGAGGGTCGTGGATGACCGACCGAGGATTAGGTGGGGGAGTTTGACGTTGTCTAGTGCCCTATAAATGGGGGAGAAGTTGATGGCTATGGGAACATGGGATAGTAGAGGGGATGCGAGCAGTATGTGGGATAGGATGGCTAGTTGCATTAGGGAAGCAGCTAGAGATGTACTGGGGGTCTCAAGAGGTAGCCGTGGTGGGCACCGAGGGGATTGGTGGTGGAATGGAGAAGTCTAAGGAAAGGTGGAAGCAAAGAAGCACGCGTATGCGAAGTTGGTAGACAAGAAGGATGATGAAGAGAAGCGGATAAACAAGGAAAAGTATAAGATGGCGAGAAAGGAGGTGAAGTTGGCGGTCTCGGTGGCAAAAACGGAAGCCTTCGAATGCCTTTATGCCGAACTAGAGGACCGAGGTAGAGATAAGAAGTTGTTCAGGCTTGCCAAGGAGAAAGAGAGGAAGGCACGCGATTTGGATCAAGTGAAGTGCATCAAGGACGAGGATGGCAAAGTGCTGGTAGAGGAAGCCCACACTAGAAGGAAATGACAGTCATACTTTCATAAACTCTTGAACGAAGAAGGGGGCAGAGACATTATGTTGGGAGATTTGGAGTACTCCGATAGGCGTCACGACTTTGGATATTGTAGGGGTATAAAGGTTGAGGAGGTTAAGAGAGCTGTCCATAGGATGCGCAGGGGAAGAGTGATCGGACCTGACGAGATCTTGGGGGAATTTTGGAAGAGTGCGGGCAGTATAGGCTTGGAGTTGTTGACTGGGTTGTTTAATGTCATTTTCAAGACGGCAAAGATGCCCGAATCATGGAGGTTGAGTAAAATGATTCCCTTGTATAACAAACAAGGGAAACATTCAAAGCTGCAACAATTATAGAGGTATCAAGCTGCTAAGTCACACTATGAAAGTGTGGGAAAGGGCGGTGGAGATGAGGGTGAGGTGAGGTGTGTCTATTTAAGAGAACCAGTTCAGATTCATGCCGGTACGCTCGAATATAGAATCTATTCATATTGTAAGGAGATTGGTGGAGCAGTATAGGGAGCGGAAGAGGGACTTGCACGTGGTATTCATCGACCTAGAAAAGGCTTACGACAAAGTGCTGAGAGAGGTTCTTTGGAGATGCTTGGAGGCTAAAGGTGTACCTGTGGTGTATATTAGAGCGATAAAGGACATGTATGATGGAGCCAAGACCAGGGTAAGGACAGTAGGAGGAGACTCGGAGCACTTCTCTATTCTGATGGGGTTGCACCAAGGATCAGCTCTTAGCCTATTTTTATTTGCCTTGGTAATGGATGGATTGAAGCGACAAATACAAGGTGAGGTGCCTTGGTGTATGTTGTTCGCGGATGGCATAGTCTTGATTGACGAAACTCATAGCGGAGTTAACGCTAAGCTGAAAGATTGGAGACAGACGTTTGAGTCTAAAGGATTTAAGTTTAGTAGGACCAAGACAGATTACTTGGAGTGAAAGTTCAGTGGCGTACAGTATGAGGCTGATGAGGAAGTGAGCCTTGGTACCCAGGCCCGCCAAAAGAAAGGAAGTTTTAAGTATCTTGGGGTATTGTTCAAGGAGATGGGAAGATTGACGATGATGTTACACATCGTATTGGTGCCGGATGGATGAAATGGAGGCTCGTTTCTGGAGTACTGCGTGACAAAAAAAGTGCCACCTTAAAGGCAAGTTCTACAAAGTGGTGGTTAGACTAACTTTGTTGTATGGGGTGGAATGTTGGCTAGTCAAGAACTCTCACGTTCAGAATATGAAAGTCGCGAAAATGCGAATACTGCAGTGGATGCGTGGGCACACTAGGAAGAATAGGATTAGGAACGAAGATATCCGGGGCAAGGTGGGAGTGGCATCAGTTGAGGAAAAGATGCGGGAAGCGAGGCTGAGATGGTTTGGAAATGTCAAGAGGAGAGACACATATGCCGCAGTGCGGAGGTGTGAGAGGTTGGCTATGAATGGTTTCAGGAGAGGTAGAGGTAGGCAAAAGAAGTATTGGGGAGAGGTCGCTAGACAGGACATGGCGCAGTTTCAGCTTACCGAGGACATGACCTTAGATAGGAGGTTATGGAGGACTCAGATTAGGATAGAAGGTTAAGAGGTAGTCTCGCTTATTTCTTTCGTCCTAGTAGTTGTAGTTTGCTCATTCGTCTATTGCCATCTGATTTCTGCTTATATTGCTGGGTCTTGTACTTCGAGTATCTTATTTATTTATAGTAGCTACTGTTTATCATGACTCTCTTGCTTTTGCTGCTTCTCATTTTCATATTGTTTTGTTATGCTTGTCCTTATCTGACCTTTTGTCTTGTTCTTTCTTGAGCTGAGGGTCTTTCGGAAATAACCTTCTCACCTTGAAAGGTGAGGGTAAGGTCTGCGTACACTCTACCCTCCCCAGACCCCTCATTGTGGGAATTTACTGGGTATGTTGTTGTTGTTAATCATCTCAAGATAGATCCAAGAGGTGTACGTTAGCCAAACCAAGTAATTGTTTAGAGGGAATTGAACAGAGGCACTTCGTGGTGTGCCTTGTGAACAATGATCTTCTTTCGCATACTAACCAAACTACTAGCACTTTTCCTAGTAGTGTGTCTTCTCTTTTGCAGGAATATAATGAGCTATTTCCGAATGAGATGCCCGATGGATTGCCTCAATTGAGGGGTATTGAACATCAAATTGACTTTGAGTTGGGTTCACAAATTCCTAACAAACAAGCTTATAGGAGCAATCTGGAGGAAACAAAAGAATTGCAAAGGCCAGTTGAGGAACTGCTTGAAAAGGGTCTAGCGAAGGAGAGTCTTAGCCCATGTGCCATTCCGGTGATTCTTTTTCCAAAGAAAGATAGCACTTAGAGGATGTGCATTGATTGTAGAGCCATCAACAAAATCACGGTAAAGTATCGACATCTCATTCCTAGACTTGATGATATGTTTGATGAGTGAGCTATATGGCTCAAGTGTGTTTTCGAAGATTGATCTTAGAAGTGGCTATCACCAAATTCATATGAACTGGGGTGATGAGTGGAAAACGACCTTCAAAACCAATTTTGGCCTCTATGAGTGGCTTGTCATGCCATTTGGCCTAACCAATGTACCTAGCACATTTATGAGATTGATAAACCATGTCTTGAAACCATTTATCAATAAGTTTGTGGTTGTCTATTTTGATGATGTAGAGTGTATAGCATATCAATTGAAGAGCATGTAAGCCATTTGAGGTAAGTATTTGACGTATTGTTGCATGAGAAGTTGTGTTCTAATCTCAAGAAATGTTCTTTTTGTGTTGATAAAGTTGTATTCTTGGGTTTCGTGATGAGTGCAAATGGTGTGGAGGTTGATAAAGAAAAGGTAGAGTCTATTAGAACTTGGCCAACTCCTAAAAATGCAACCGATGTGAGGAGTTTCCATAGGTTGGCAAGTTTCTATAGAAGGTTTATAAAGGGGTTTAGTACAATTGCCTTTCCCTTGACCGAATTGATAAAAAAAAATGTGCCTTTTGCTTGGGGAGTTGAGCAAGAGAAGGCATTTAAAGAGTTAAAGTCCATGTTGAGTTCGTCACCATTGTTGCAATTACCCAATTTTGAAAAAACTTCTGAAGTTGAGTGTGATGCTTCCGGGGTTGGCATAGGTGGGATATTGATGGAAGAAGGCAAGCCATTGGCTTACTTTAGTGAAAAGCTAAAAAGGGCATCATTGAACTACTCTACTTATGACAAGGCATTGTATGCACTTGTGAGGGTATTAACCCATTGGCAACATTATTTATGGCACAAGGAATTTGTGATTCGTTCGGATCATGAATCCTTGAAGCATATGAGGAGCCAATCTAAACTCAACAAGAGACATGCAAAATGGGTAGAACTTATTAAAGTTTTCCCTTATGTGATCCATTACAAGTAGGGTAAAGAAAATGTGGTGGCGGATGCATTGTCTAGAAGGTATATCTTGCTAAAGACTATGACTTCTAGGATGACGGGATTTGAAAGCGTTAAGGGATTTTATTCTCAAGATCCTGATTTCAAAGAAATTTGTTAAGAATGGACTCAAGGGAAAAGGGTTGATACAATAACGGATACGCGGAAACGAGAAATTAAAAGATAAACAAAAGGAAAAGTAAAGGATAGATAGATTGACACAAAAATAGGCACAATTAGGCAACCAAAGGTTCTTCAATAACCAAGACCTCCTAATTACACTCTAGATAGCACCAACCTCTTAGGATGACCTCAAGGGAATTGAATTCCCAAGCAAACAATCCTCTCAATAATCAAAGATTCAATAAGAGTCATCCATGGCCTGTCTCACAAGTTTCTCTCTCTAGAGATAACTCTCAAAATCATTCATCAATTTATCAATTCATCGAAATCCCCCTATTGAAATGTTTAGTCTACTATTTATACTAAGAAAATAAGGAAGACAACTAGCTCTATTACAATTATACCCTTAATGAAGTAAGGGCCTTGTTTGGATGTCTTCCATGGAATCACTAACTTGAAAAGGCTTGTATTTAAGTACTAGCCCCTTTTGCATGCATAGCCTCCTTCTCCAAATAGCCTCCCAAGCTATCTTCCATATCTTGAATGTGACGTTCTTGAAGCCTTCCATCCAAGCTATCTCCCATAGAAGGTTATCCTATGTGGACCTCCCATGATCTTCAAAGACTCCATCTTCATGAAGCTCGATGGAGTTGGTCTTGTATCATTCCCCCCTTCTTGAAAAGGATTCGTCCTCAAATCTAAACCTTGCAAAACCATAAAGGAGACAAACAAAAACCAAGTCCTCAAAGGATGAGGGTTAGTGTTAGGGTGGACTAACCTACCACCATGCCAAGTAAGCACAAATTTGTGATATAGCCAAGTATCAACCATTTTCAAGCAACATAAACTCTCAAATAGAGCACTATGAACTTGGCTAACCCAAAGATTAAGAAATGAGGATATTCTAAAAGAGCCAAGGGTTTCAAGACGCCAAGTTGGCAGGACATACAAATGATCCTCAATTGCAAAATGACACCATTCACACCAAGTTAAGACTTCACCGGGATCAAAGGGAAAAGATACCCACATATCACGGGCAATACAACAACTGAGTACCCCGATAGGACTCCCTCCTCCATAAGATGCACTCCCAAAAAGATCATGAATGTCATCATATGCAAAAAGGTAATAAAGAAAGGTGTCATGCAAAATAACTTCATCTAGGGTGTCCTCAAATGTAGTTTCACTATTAAACTCAAAAGCATGGTCGATCATACTACTACTATTTGGAACACCCAAGGAAGAATTAGCAATTTGCAGACAAGTTTCACCTTCCTTTTGAACACTTCCCCTCCCAATAAGTGGGTCACAATTCCTCAAGGGAGGATCTCCATCATAGGGAAGAGAGTTATCATCCCATAATGGATTTTCAAATACCATGTAGTCACCAAAAGTGGCCACGCTTTCAACATTACAAAACATTCCACTAGGTATTTCACTCTCAATAGTCATGTCATCCTCAAATAAAACATTATCCTTTATAAGAGAGTAATCCATGAACAATGAGGAGTCAAAGCATGTCATTTCACTCTCAAAAGAACCAATGTCGTCTTTCAATGCGTTTTCGCTCACACGACTATCTACATGACACACATCACCACTACAAATTGGAGTCTTATCACGTGACACTAAAGTACGATCAAGAGACTCGTTTTGACATGAAACAAACAAGGGTGAGATGTCACATTCTTTCAATTGACCAACTATATCAACATTATCACTAACTAGAGGTACATGAAACACATCACAAAGATCCTCAAGTAGTGAATTATCATTACAAGCAAGTTGATCAATACAAGTTTCAACACGAGTTGGTAGTATGTCAAGCTCGCAAGAATTACTAACATGATGACCACATGACATTGTACTACCAATCAATTCACAAGTGCCAACACTAGGTGGACACAAATCGATCTTGCAAGAAGAATCAATTTTGTCATCTAAAGGATCAACTAGTGTTTGAGCACCTTCATTCAATAATGCACTATCATTCTAAGCACAAGTGTCAACACTAGGTGGACACAAATCGACCTTACAAGAAGGAACAATTTGGTCATCAATAGGATCAACTAGTGATAACAACACGGTTAGCGGAAGACTTTAGAATTGAAAATTAGAAAGGGGGAAGGATTGATTCTTGAGAAAGAAGAACACAAGTTCAAGTATTTGATACTTAAAATGTTTAATTAATAGTGAAAGAAGGAGTTGAATCAATTTAGAAGAAGAAGAAATGGAGGGAGGGAACTCAAACAAGGAATCTTACCATCGAAGAATCCGAGTTGCGGTTCAAAGTAGAACAAAAAGAGCATAACCCAAACGAGAACCTCAAAGGTCTCCACAAGCACAAGGCTAATATTATTAATATTCAAACTTAGTTACAATGAAAAAGAAAACACCCCTTTATATAGGAGAAATGGTGGCTGCTACCCTAAATAAAATAAAGAACATTCTAGACATTAAAGTTGGTCAAACCAAATTAATTAAGGTGCAATTTCCAAGCTGCATAGAAGACCACCAATTCTTTGTTCCAAAGTGCATAGAAGACCACCAACATTTGTTCCAATGTGCATAGAAGACCACCAAACATTTGTTCCAATGTGCATAGAAGACCACCAACACTTTGTTCAATAAAAACATTAAATGTAGTCAACATAGCATTAAATGATCTTCTAGAAACACAAGTATGGGCTGCTGAACTTGTTCCTTCTTTGGGCATGTTTTGGGCAATAATCCAACTCATCTTGGTTTTCAATTTGGGCCTCCAATTAGTATTAAGACTTTCCCTAAAGATCTCCTTTGGGCTGGAGCTATTCCTCCATTACATGACATGTCATTACCAAATGAAACCCATTAAAGCATCTTGATATTTTTTAGTCTTCAATGAAAATTAAGCTTCCTTGGTTGCTATCATTCTCCCCCTCTTATAGAAGATTCGTCCCGAATCTTGGTGGTGACCTTTTTTGCTCCTTAATGCATTTGAGCCTCCATGGTTGCTATCATTCTCCCCCTCTTAAAGAATATTCGTCCTCGAATCTTGACATTGACCTGCAACCAACATGATAATCACAATAAGTAGGGAGCAAACAAAGGAAACAAAACAAGCATTTGGTAAAAACAACACAAGGTAGTGACCATGCAACCACTTAACCCACTTAGTTCTTTTATGCACAAACACCCCTTTTAAATATCCAAGCATTACATCATCTAATAGAACAATGTAATTTCCAACACAAGAACTAAGAACACAATTCATTAGCTCTTTAAACAGTAGAGGATCATTAGCCAGACCAAAAGCATATGAATACCAAGAAAACATACCATATTTTCTCTTTCTAAACAACTTAACCTCACCATTCTACCATGGTCATGATATGGATCAAAAGTTATTTTCTTGTGAAGTGGCTTGGAATGAACCTGCAAATAAGGATCTAGAAAACAAGATAAAGATATTGTGAAGTTGAAAACATGTGAGCACTTGTCCTTTTCCACACTTGAGCTACTACATTCTGCACCTAGCTCAACTTTCTCAATATCTACGGCACCAAAAGCTTCATGTGTCTCAATGTCTTCATTGGAAACTTCATCACCTTTGCTTCCTTCATGGAATCCCAAAGTGGACAAAAATGTACAGTAAACTCATGTTTAGTATCATCCCACAATGGGTTATCCCACACTTTAAAACCTTGACCCATGAGATTGTCTTCTTCAAGTGAGCTGTCATCATCCTTTACACAAAGTTCATCCTCAATGTTCTGCATGAAAGGAGATAAAAGACTAAAACAAGAAAGAGTTAGTTTATTAGCATATGAACAAGATTCATCCTTTCTCAAATTCTCTTGGATTTGTTCACTCAACTTATCTCGTTTCCCACTTTCACCACATTGTGGCAGACTGCTCACGTGTGAAGAACAACAAAAAAAGTTATGTTCACTCTCAATTTGAGTTATATCTTCACCTAAAACCCTTGATTCAACAAATTGTGGTACAAGTTCAGTTTTGTTTGCATCTACAAATAGATCATCGATAAGGTCATACCACATGAGATCATCAAGCTCAACTTTGTCTTCTACTTGCAATTGTTTCCACAAATCATCAGCCTTTGCTACTTTCAAATCCCATTTGAAACTAGATTCTTCCTTCAATTGTTGTTCCAACACTTCAATGGGTTCTTCTTCAACAACCTGCACATTTGGAGCACAAATACTAGAAAAAGAATGAGTTAAAAGGTTAGAGCTTGAACAAGATCCTTTCACACTTATGCACTCTTTTCTTTTAAGCACTTCTTTTCTATCATCTCTCAAGTGCTTTTGTTCACCCTCTATTTTACCTCCCAAACGCACTTCACTCGATTCTGTCCACTCATTTCCAGTTCTTGACAACTCACTCTCTTCATTCATCACTTCCTCTACTTTTTCCTCTCTTGAGTTGTCAAGTTTCTCACCCTTACTTCTCTCTTTCTTTTGTCGTTCATCCTCACTTTTGTTTGAATTGAAAAAGGATCCAACTGATGAAGAAACACTCCCTTGCTTTCCTTGGAAGAATATGTTATTTGAAGTATCATAAGCACCCACATACTTGCCAAGAATTCCTCTACTATCTTTTAGAGGACTTCTAACATCAACTCTGATTTTTGGTTTTCTACAAGCACTTGATGTGTCCCTTTGGTCCTTCTTTTCATACGCCTTGTGCTTCAACTCCCCCTCATTAGATGAAGGATAGTTTGAAGATGTTTTTTTGGAATTATGTTGTTTCTTCTTTCTTTCATCCCACTCATCATTTGCTTTCCTCATTGCTTCATAGAGTTTTCGTAACCAGTAAAAGTCATTTTCATCTCTTTCTTTTAATATTTTATCTTCTTCCTTTCTTTTGGTATCCATGGATGTAGCCATAACCTCCCAAAGACCTGCAAATTACTTAACTACAAACAAAAAATTGTTAGAAGCAAAAGGACCTCACCAAAAGAATCACACCCTTACATCACTCAAGTAGTGACTCTCAACACTCGTGTATCACACAAGTAGGCTTTTACCCTCAAAGAATCTCACCACTCTCGCCTTTTACCACTCAATGGCTGCTCCTCGAAGTTCTTCAATAAACCAGCAACTCAAACACCTCAAAGTAAGTTCCAAAGCTTGGTTCAAGAATGGAGTTTATGTCAAACAAAGAAAAGGACAACAAAAACTTAAACTGACAGGAAACAAGAAATACACAATGAAATAGAGAGAGAAAAAACACGAAACAAATTAGCACGAAATAAAGAAATCGACACAAAATTACTAGACAACTCTAAGTATGGACAAATACTTCAAGTATCTAGTAAGAGAACATAAAGAAAACTAAATGCAAGAAATAAAACACTTTCAAGGAAAGATTTAGAACATATCAATGAGTTTGGATACAAATGTGTTGTAATGACCTTTGCATTCCTCAAAGTGACTCTTGAGTTCCTTGATGAGCAAAAGTCAAAGAATCTTTAAAACTAATGGAATTTTCAAGAAATAACAACCATAATGGATTTCCCCATAATTTAAAGTCACCAAATCACAAGATCTCTTTGAACAAACCAAGAACAAGTGAAGATAACTAGAAAAACTGTTCACGTCACTGTTCACTCGAACAGATTTTTTTAAAAAATAATTTTGATACTGTTCACGCTACAGTACTTTTCTATTTTTTTTTTTTATTTTTTTTTTGATTTTTTTTTTTGCTCTTTTTTTTTTCAAGAAATCCCCAAGATTATCAAGAACGGAATCTTGGTAGAACCGCTCTGATACCACTTGATAACAACACGGTTAGCAGAAGACTTTAGAATTGAAAATTAGAAAGGGGGAAGGATTGATTCTTGAGAAAGAAGAACACAAGTTCAAGTATTTGATACTTAAAACGTTTAATTAATAGTGAAAGAAGGAGTTGAATCAATTAAGAAGAAGAAGAAATGGAGGGAGGGAACTCAAACAAGGAATCTTACCATCGAAGAATCCGAGTTGCGGTTCAAAGTAGAACAAAAAGAGCATAACCCAAACGAGAACCTCAAAGGTCTCCACAAGCACAAGGCTAATATTATTAATATTCAAACTTAGTTACAATGAAAAAGAAAACACCCCTTTATATAGGAGAAATGGTGGCTGCTACCCTAAATAAAATAAAGAACATTCTAGACATTAAAGTTGGTCAAACCAAATTAATTAAGGTGCAATTTCCAAGCTGCATAGAAGACCACCAATTCTTTGTTCCAAAGTGCATAGAAGACCACCAACATTTGTTCCAATGTGCATAGAAGACCACCAAACATTTGTTCCAATGTGCATAGAAGACCACCAACACTTTGTTCAATAAAAACATTAAATGTAGTCAACATAGCATTAAATGATCTTCTAGAAACACAAGTATGGGCTGCTGAACTTGTTCCTTCTTTAGGCATGTTTTGGGCCATAATCCAACTCATCTTGGTTTTCAATTTGGGCCTCCAATTAGTATTAAGACTTTCCCTAAAGATCTCCTTTGGGCTGGAGCTATTCCTCCATTACATGACATGTCATTACCAAATGAAGCCCATTAAAGCATCTTGATATTTTTTAGTCTTCAACGAAAATTAAGCTTCCTTGGTTGCTATCATTCTTCCCCTCTTATAGAAGATTCGTCCCGAATCTTGGTGGTGACCTTTTTTGCTCCTTAATGCATTTGAGCCTCCATGGTTGCTATCAACTAGTGTGGGGACACTTTCAACAATGGCATTACTAATACACGGCAAACAAGCATTAGGCTTAACGCAAGGTAAAACCAACTTTCATGCTTGACTTGACATTAAAATCACACAAAGATGTAGGAGTATAAGGATAAGTGATCTTACCTTGGTGTTCATGCAAGCTCCTTTGACCAATGGAAGGAATGGTTGTGGCCGCCGTCCTTGCCTTCAAGCATGGGGTTCTCTCAAAAGAGGTACCCCTCAAAGATTCATTTCTTCTCACATGTGGCTTGGGATATTGGCTTCTCAATATCCTTTTCATGTCCTCCCAAGTCTTGATGGGACTCCTCACTTGTCTCCCACAACATTTCACATACTCCCAATGATTGACAAGCTTTGAGTCAAAAGTTTGAACGGCTAAGTCCATCTTCATTTCTTGTGAATAGTTGTAGCTAGCGAAGATTTCATCTATTATGGATTCCCATTTCTCATTTTCTTCTCCACTAGCTTCCCTATCCAAGGTAGGCCATTTCACATGGGTATCTCGCACTTTTACACTTGGACTATTCCTAGTAAGTATGCATGGAAAGAGAAATTTTCCTTTCTTGTCCACTACAAATTGATGCCAATCTTGTTCATGTGGGATTCCATGCTTTTGGAACCAAGGGACTCCTAAACATACATGACAATTATCCATTGGAAGCACATCACACCAAACTTCCTCTTGGTACTCGCCAAGTGAAATGGATACCATCACCCTCCTATCAACCCCATATCCTCCCTCGTCATAGTAAGGATTTCGCCTCTTCAACCGCTCGAGGGGTGATGAAATTGGTGTAACAATCATCATCAAGCACAAGGATTCCCTCTCTACCACAAAGTTTTACCTTCGTCTCCATGAATCGCCTCTTTGGAACCACTTTCTTTAGCATAGGACAACTCCAACTAGTACTCACATTCCCACCCATGCCATTTTGCTTCGGAAAGGAAGTACTACAAGACGTAGCATATGCATGCCCATTAGAAGTCCTTCCATAATCAACTTTAGCACTTTCACTACCTCTATAGACATACCCTCCACGAGTCCTATTTGTATAAGGATTTTCTCCATAAGACACGTGTGAAAGAGAGTCATACCTCGAGTCGTCTTCATCTTCATGATGTATAGCAAAAGAATATTCAGCTTCATTATCTTCACCATACGAATCATAACAAGGTTCTTCTTCATCCCCATCTTCCTCATGAGACACATGAGTGCCACTTTCTTCATATTCTCCTTCAAAATGGTAATTCTCTCTCCGAACTTCCTCATGGTCACCATTTCCCATATAGCTCTCATATTCCCCATCGTCACACTCTTCATAGCTCCCATAGTCCTCCCCTTCATAACTATAACCATCATCATCATAACAATCATAATCGCCACAACATGAATCGGAATCCATGGAGAAGTACCTGCAAAGAACACTTAGCAAACACGTTAGTAGTAAAGAAACCTCACCACACTCGTGTTTACACTCTTTTGTGCTTGGCTAGCACCACTCAAATGAACTCACACACTCTTGCCTTTTACCACTCAATTGGATGGGCCGATGTTGATTCTCGATTGGATTCGGTTGCTTGCAAGGTGCACAATTTCTGCTTGAGGTCAGAATGGATTCTTGTTAGACTCGAAGAAATAGGATGAATCAATTAAAACAAACGCACTTGAGCCAAGAAATTAACAACGAGGTAAAAATGAAGAAAAGCTTGAAAGAATTGGTACGAATGAAAATAGGACTCAAGAACTAGTTAGCAACTAATAAGATCGATTACTAGTTGTTAACTAGTTGTAAGAATCAAAGAAGGGAAGTTAAGAAGGAATCAAACCGTTTTCGAGCACTTAGACAATCTTCTGCAGGTCGTGCGTTAGCTATGCGTCGCACACCCGTCGCACAAAACACCCCTCTTTGAATCTGACACTTCGAAATTTTTTGGAGTTTTCAGAGTCGTACGATGGCCATGTGTCGCACAAGGATCGCACAAAATACCCCTCTCTGAATCTTTGCAACACACACTAATGTTTCTGAGATTCTGGCAATTTTTTTTTTCGGTCATGCAATGGCTGTGCGACGCACAGCCAGAGCACAAGCCCACATCCTCCTGTGAGGTTTTTCTCGAACTTTGGGCTGGATTGTCTGAATTTGGCTGATGTATTGAGCCCACTCAATCTGGATCTTTCCCTTTTGGGGTGGAAAAACAACTTTTGACAACTTTGGGAAAATATTTTGGATCAAACTCCCTTTTTGGTCTTCTTCTTCACTATGAAGATATGAAGATGCTCAAGAACATGAAGAACATCCAAAATCCAATCCACCTCCAAATCAACTTATTTTTCCACCAATTTTCAGATCTAGATTCCCCTTCACCTAGAAACAAAGCCCAATAAGAATTAACTTCAATTTCGCCTCAATCACCCAAACCCATTTGAAGTTTTTCAAAAAGCTTGAAGGTCTTCAATGGTGATTTTTCAAAACACCTCCAAACACTCCCAAATTCGAGATCTAGATGGAGTTGACCACAAGGAACTTGATTCTAACTTCAAATCCACCAAACAACAACAATTTTCTGATTTTTTTTTCGAATTTCTACCTTTTTTTTTTCAACCAAGGATTGAAGAATTGATGGAACAACTCCTCAACCTTGCTCTGATACCAATTGATACAATAACAGATACGCGGAAACGAGAAATTAAAAGATAAACAAAAGGAAAAGTAAAGGATAGATAGATTGACACAAAAATAGGCACAATTAGGCAACCAAAGGTTCTTCAATAACCAAGACCTCCTAATTACACTCTAGATAGCACCAACCTCTTAGGATGACCTCAAGGGAATTGAATTCTCAAGCAACCAATCCTCTCAACAATCAAAGATTCAACAAGAGCCATCCATGGCCTCTCTCACAAGTTTCTCTCTCTAGAGATAACTCTCAAAATCACTCATCAATTTATCAATTCATCGAAATCCCCCTATTGAAATGTTTATTCTACTATTTATACTAAGAAAATAAGGAAGACAACTAGCTCTATTACAATTATACCCTTAATGAAGTAAGAGCCTTGTTTGGATGTCTTCCATGGAAGTGAAACTTGAAAAGGCTTGTATTTAAGTACTAGCCCCTTTTGCATGCATAGCCTCCTTCTCCAAATAGCCTCCCAAGCTATCTTCCATATCTTGAATGTGACGTTCTTGAAGCCTTCCATCCAAGCTATCTCCCATATCTTGAAGGTCATCCTATGTGGACCTCCCATGATCTTCAAAGACTCCATCTTCATGAAGCTCGATGGAGTTGGTCTTGTATCAAGGGTTGTCCGGTTCCAACTTCTGGATGGGTTCTTTTTCAAAGATGGCAAGGTTTGTGTCCCTATGAGCTCATGGAGGGAGTTGTTTGTCAAGGAAACCCATAGTTGAGGTATGATGGGTCACTTGGGAGTGGCCAAGACACTTGACATTCTACATGAACAATTCTATTGGCCCAAGATGCGGCATGATGTGGAAAAACTTTGTGGGAAATGCTTGGAATGCAAACAAGACAAGCCCAAGACTCGGCCTCAAGGTATGTATACTACCCTTCCTACTCCTATTGGTCCTTGGATTGACATTTCTATGGATTTTGATTTTGGGTCTTCCAAGAACCAAAAGGGGTCATGATAGCATATTTGTTGTGGTAGATAGGTTCGCTAAAATGTCTCATTTAATACCACGCCATAAAAGTGATGATGCATCTCATGTAGCATCTTTGTTTGTAAATCATGTGCTTAAATTGCATGGAATCCCCCGCACTACTATTATTGATAGGGATTCTAATTCCCTTAGTTATTTTTGGAAGAGTTTTTGGGGTAAACTTGTACCAAGCTCATGTTCTCTACTTCTTGCAACCCTCAAATGGATGGTCAAACCGAAGTAGTGAATAGGATTATCGGGAGCACGCTTAGATGCTTGATTAGAGGAAAACCCACTTAATGAAAAGACCATTTTCCTTTGATTGAGTTTGAGTTTGCTTATAATAGGTCTCTCCATTCCTCTATTGGCATGGCCCCATTTGAAGTGTGTTATGGTTTTAATCCTTTTATTCCCTTAACTAACCCCCTTTTTCTAGTGATGTTGTGAGTTTAGATGCCAATCAAAGGGCGGCCGAAATCGTGAAAATCCATGCCAAGGTAAATGAAAGCATTGACAAGATCAACACCAAAGTGGCCAAGAGACAAAACCATGGGAGGAAGAAAGTGGACTTCCAATCCGATGATTGGGTTTAGGTTTACTTCTGGAAAGAGAGGTTTCCCCAATTGAGGAAAGGAAAGTTGAGCCCAAGAGGAGATGGTCCATTCAAAGTCCTTGAGAAAATCAATGACAATGCTACGTGATTGACTTACCAACTGAGTATAATGTCCATAATGTCTTCAATGTAAGTGATCTTTCTTCTTGTGTTGTAGGTATGCCCTTTGATTCGAGGACGAATCTTCTCCAAGAAGGGGAGGATGATATGACCCCAATTGACACAAGTCCCTCAAGACCTTTCACACGTAGCGAAGCAAAGAAGCTCCAAGTACTCCAAGCCATGTTCATGAGAAGAGGAGCGTTGGAAGAGCTTGGGGAGAGGATGTCAAGAGTCTACAACATTTGGGAGATAACTTGGGAGGACCACGAAGAGGTCACAACACAAAGTGGTTAGGAGCGCAAATATGGCTAAAGGGTGCAAATCTTGGCTAAGAATCCAATTCAAGGTTAAGATTTCAAATGGAGGCCATAATTGCAAGTAAAGGGACATTGGATACAAATGAAGGACATGTTGGGTAATTTTGCAAAGATCCACTTTAGGGCCTTTGTTGTAAGAGTCTTAGTATAAATATGACACTTAGCCTTCATTTCATCCTTTGCTTGAATATTGATGAAAAACTCATTTGAGAGATTGTTTAGTGGATAATATAGTTTGTGTGGTAACTTAACTAAGTGTGATGTCTTAGTTGCTTCTTGAACTGCATTTCCATTGGGTTTACATAGGATTGCTCATTTGTGGATTCAAATTAGAGTCTTCCTTTGAAATTCAAATATCGTAGGTTTATTGATTGAGTTCAAATTAGGAGGATTTAGGTTTAACATACCTAGGTTTGCCGATAGGATTCATTATCAATTGGGTCTAGTTCCTATCCTTCTAATCCTCTCACCCCAACTCTCATGTATCCTTTATTTTCCTTTTGTTGTTTTTGAATTCCTTTGAGTTTCAATCACTTCTCATGCCTTACAGACTCGATACATTATTGGTACTGACGTTCTTTTGTTTGTGGACACTGCGTTTCATGCCCGCAGGTCAAGAGATACAGGTTAACGGCCCATTCAGTAGGATATCAGCTCAGCAGACATTGTTGTTTCCCTCCACTTGTTCTGAAGTTCTCTTGTGAGTCCGTATTGGTATAGGTATGCATATGCATGGGTATGGCGGGGCCCTATCCCGACCACATTCTATCATGTACTCTAGTAGAGGCTTGTAGACAGTTATGTACAGTCAGATATTATATGACCTTGTCAGCTTATGTCCTATTACATATCTGTATATGACAACCTTGTCAGCCCGTCCAGTATGTCAAGCTTGTGATGCAGTTATGTCTTTATTGACTTGTGTTATTTCAGTCTATTACTTTATTGAGTCAGCAGGTTATCTCATGGCGGCCCTAATGGCCCACATTACGGATGTATGTCTAGTTGTACTCAGCAAGTAAGGCCAGGTGTCCTTCATGGACCTCTAGTCTGGGTCGTGACAAAAGTGATATTAGAGCAGTTCTTTCATAGGGTTGGCTACAAGCCGTGTATAGTAGAGTCTCATTTATGAATGTGTTGCGCGTCATATTTATAATTTGGAGGCTGCAGGACATTTAGGATGGTAACCTTCTTCTCATATCTTAGAGCGTTTGATAAAACCAAGTCGTAGGGAGTGAAATTCGTAATACTAACCCTTGACTGTTTTATAGCTGAAGAATGACTTCTACGGGAACGACGACTAGTGATTCGAGGGCTAAGGATATGTGTCATGCCCCAAGCTGATGAGTCGTGACGAGTGCCCGACCCTTACTGATCAAGCACTCCTAAACTCGTATCTGAACCTCACTGGACAACATGGTGGCCATTATATGACTCATAACTGAACTGAACACTTCTGTAAGAATAACATAATAAACTCTGCGTCAATAACTATCAACTAACATATATATATGCATACGTGCTGAAGGTAGCAGTGCAAGACAACTAGGCCACTACATGTGTTGTACAACAAAAATAAGAGCCGACAAAGCTGCATAACCTTCCAACTACATGCAACTGTCTACAGACCTTATGGAATACAAACTGTAGAAAGGATGGAACAAGGCCCCGTCATACCTACATATACATATCGAAATAGCGTACCAAAATGGACTGCAGCTCCGGACAAAGTGGAGCGCACTGACTGCAGCTGAGTGAAGTCCTACTGAACTGGACCGCCGGTCTGGCGACCTAAACCTACGGGCATGAACGCAGCATCCACAAGAAAGGACGTCAGTATGAGCAATATACTGACTATGTAAAGCATGAATAATAACATAACATGAGTGTCACGACCCCGTGGGCCACTAGTGTCCTAATTGGACACCCAAACCCATTCGCTTACCAAATCGACATATCAAAGACTTATTCAAATTTAGCATACGCTATTTGCACAGATACTGAGAACAGACGTCATCTTAAGCGGTCACCTGTAACAGAAATATCATACAAAAGCCGGTAGGCTGGTGGAATACACATCGCCCGAATACACATACATATACAAACATATGGGCCATTTCGGCCATAATAGCAAACGGGACCGCTTAAGGCATAAGTCACGGACATAACCGAACAAACACGACCCATGACCCACATATTCTACAGGCCTCTACAAACCATAACAGAAACATATGACGGGACAGGGCTCCGCCGTACCCCAAATAGTCATATATACAGAAACATGTATAACAAAAGATATGTACCAAAAATATGAGCTCCGGATCAAAGGTACTACTCCAAATAGCAGAATAAGTGTCCTATACTGGCGGGTCACCAGAACGAACGGCTGTACCTGCGGGCATGAAACGTAGCCCCCGAAGAAAAGGGGATCAGTACGAAATATGTACTGAGTATGTAAAGCATGAAATACAGTAATCCGAAGCATAACTGAAGTGAGAAGTACGGAAAATGGATACAGAATTAGTATATCAAAACCTGTGCTGAAAACATAAATAATGCAAATAAAAATCATGCATAGGGCTCAGGAACGTGGTCGCCACTCCGACGCTGGCGCCACAACACATCATACTCCATAAGGTTTCAAATCTCCGTACAATCCCTGATCATATCGTATCATCATAACATATCACAACATCAGAAAATATCATATGCCATATCACATCATAACTCCGTATATAAGCGGTACCCGGCCCTATGGCGAGGAACTTGGGAACCGTATCATACTGCCGAATATAACATAGTGCGCACGATCACAAAATCGGCCCGGGACTCGGCGAACGATATAGTAGTAGTATGCACAAGCAGAGTAGTGAGAAACTACATGCATATAAATAAATAATTTCCAAACTTGATGAACAAAGATATTTATCGACATTCGAAGGCAAAAAAAAAAAGTTTCGGGACAATCGGAATTAGTATATGAAAGTTACGGACTTTTGAAGTATAGAACCTTCTAAAAACATTTCATAAGCCCTATTTGGAAATTCAAGTATCATTCATATTAGGTAACATTCAAATAACATTATGGATCAAATCAAATGGAGACTTTAGGACCATATTTACGTACCAAAATATTCAACAAAGACTTTAGTCATCTCAATTTTCTTTCGAACAACATTCGGAAACATAACAACTAGAATCTTCAAACATCATAAATACGTATCAAGCCATATGGAATAGCTTATGGAAGTCAAAGATGTTAGCCATCCTAGTGGCTCTAAGAATAGGATTTTCTTTGGAGGCATACATGTACGTTATTTATCTATTTCAAAAAGGTCATGCCAAAAGAAGGAAAGGTAGGCTTTACATATGATACAACTCGAATGGCATCAAGACCTTTTACAAGGAGCCAAGCGAGGGAACTTCAAGCTATGCAAGCATTGTTCATGAGGAGGGACATACTTGAATACACTCTAACACCTTCCCGGGGATTGCAAGTGTTCATGATAGCATGGGAGGATGGTTTGGAGAAGAGGTTGGAAGATGGTCATACTTGCAATGTGACTATTACTTGAAGATTTGCAAATTCAAGTTTTGTTCCAAAAAGAAGACACCCAAACAAGGCCCTTACTTCATTAAGGGTAAAAGTGTAATAGTGTAGTTGTCTTCTTTTGAACCTTAGTATAAATAGTAGTCTATTTCATTTAGAAGACTTAGTCTATGTTGAATATTGATGTCTTGAAATTGTGAACTCTTTTTGAGTGTTGAGAGCTTGCTAAGCTAGAGATTGTGAATCTTGTGAGAGGATTGGTTATTAGGGTATCAAATCCCTATTGGTCATCCTAAGAGTTTGGTGCTCTTTAGCTCCTAAATTAGAGGTCAAGTTAATTCAAGAACTTTGGTTGCTAATTTGGATCTTTAGTTGTGTCAAATTATCTATCCTTTATGTTTCTTGTCCTTTTTTCTTCATTTTCGTATGGAATATTGTATCAATTGGCATCAGAGCTTAGTTTAGGTTTGTTCTACCAAATCTAATCTTGGGTTTTGATTCAACAAAAAAAAAAAATCCGAAATAAAAAAAAAATCGAATTTTCTTGTTGATTTTGTTGAATCTAGTGTTAGATTAGAGTTTCCTAGTGTTTCTAGAGTCTAAATCTTCCATTTCAAGTCAATTTGGAGTTAGGGTTTGTGTTCCACCATTGTTGAGCTTCAAAGCTTCAAGAACTTGAAAGTGGGTCTTGTTGAAGAAGGTGAAGTTGAAGGTTGAAACCTATTGGGCTTTGTTCTCTACATTAAAGAGAACTTAAATCCGAAATTTGAGCCAATTTGGAGTTGATTTGAGGGTAGTTGAATTTTTGAAGTGTTCTTGTGTTCTTGAAGACCTTCAAATCTTCATAAGGAAGAAGGCTCTCCAAAGGGCCATTTGATCCAAAAGTTGTCAAATATTTCTGATTTTTGCGGAAAAAAAAATCATCGAATTGGCCCATATGCGACACAACATGCGAATCGCATGTTGAACCTGCGAGTCGCAGGTTATGTCACATCTTGTGACAGAAAGTTGAAATTTGGCTGCCTCATATGCGAGACGCATCTCACCATCGCATGTAGCACATGCGAGTCGCACATGGTTTCGCATCCTGTGACAGAGAGTTGACACCTTGGTTGCATCATCTGCGAAACGCACATCGACCTCGCATGTTGCACATGCGAGTCGCATGTGATGCACAGCCGTCGCATATTGCGCATTTCAGGTTTTTCCAACTTTAATTCTCTTTGATTCCATATTGCATTTCATTTTCTTGTGTCTCTTAACTAGTAGCCATTTAGTAGTTGTTCCTACTTGTGTTTGCTAGTTCTTGTGTCCGCATTTCTTTCGTGCCAATTCTTTCGTGTTTTTCTTCGCTTTTGCTTCGTTGTTAATTTCTTGGCTCAAGTGCGTTTGTTTTAATTGAGTCGTCCTCGCTCTTCTTGAGTCTACAAGAATCCATTCCGATCTCGAGTAGCAATTGTGCACCTTGCAACCAACCGAATCTAATCGAGAATCAACCTCGGCTAATCCAATTGAGTGGTAAAAGGCAAGAGTGTGTGAGCTCATTCGAGTGGTGCTAGCCAAGCACAAACGAGTGTAAACACGAGTGTGGTGAGGTTTCTTTACTACTAACGTGTTTGCTAAGTATTCTTTGCAGGTACTACTCCATGGATAGAAGATGTCACTCAATGCTAGTGAGGGTGTTGAAAGAGGAGAGGATTCGTCTTGAAATTGATGACTACTTTAGTGAATGCTATGTCACTCCTCGTCTTGCGGTTGGGTTGGGGTTATCTATAGTGAAAAGGGCAAAGCAAAAGGGAAGGTTAACTAATGTGGCATATGTACCTTTCTCTTATGGGGAATACCATGAGAAAGAGTGTTGCGAAATACTCCCTATGGACAATTGTGACGTGTGCTTTGGGTTTGCTTGGTTTAAAGACCATGGGATTGCGGATGAACAAAATTGGCATAAGTATGTTGTGAATGAACGGGGGACACCTCTATTTCCAAACATACTTCATAGAACGAATCCAAGGATAAAAGTGCAAGAGCCCAATGTGAGTTGGCCTACCTTATGTATGAGCGCTAGTGGTGAAGAGTTTTATGAATGGGAACTCATCTTGGACGAAATCTTTGCTAGCTACAACTACTCACGACTAACGAAGATGGACTTAGCCGTTCAAACTTTTGACTCAAAGCTTGTCAAATATTGGGAGTACGTGAAATATTGTGGAAGACAAGTGAGGAGTCCCATCAAAACTTGGGAGGACATGAAAAGGATATTGAGAAGCCAATATCCCAAGCCACGTGTGAGAAGAAATGAATCTTTGAGGGGTACCTCTTTTGAGAGAACCCCATGCTTGAAGGCAAAGACGGCGTCCACAACCATTCCTTCCATTGGTCAAAGGAGCTTGCATGAACACCAAGGTAAGATCACTTATCCTTATACTCGTACATCTTTGTGTGATTTTAATGTCAAGTCAAGCATGAAAGTTAGTTTACCTTGCGTTAAGCCTAATGCTCCCTTGCCGTGTATTGGTAATGCCATTGTTGAAAGTGTCCCCACACTAGTTGATCCTATTGATGACCGAATTGTTCCTTCTTGTAAGGTCGATTTGTGTCCACCTAGTGTTGACACTTGTGCTTTGAATGATAGTGCATTATCGAATGAAGGTGCTCAAACACTAGTTGATCCTTTAGATGACAAAATTGATTCTTCTTGCAAGATCGATTTGTGTCCACCTAGTGTTGGCACTTGTGAATTGATTGGTAGTACAATGTCATGTGGTCATCATGTTAGTAATTCTTGCGAGTTTGACATACTACCAACTCGTGTTGAAACTCGTATTGATCAACTTGCTTGTAATGATAATTCACTACTTGAGGATCTTTATGATGTGCTTAATGTACCTCTAGTTAGTGATAATGTTGAAATAGTTGGTCAATTGAAAGAATGTGACATCTCACCCTTGTTTGTTTCATGTCAAAATGAGTCTCTTGATCGCACTTCAGTGTCACGTGATAAGACTCCAATTTGTAGTGGTGATGTGTTGACATGTAGATCGTCATGTGAGCGAAAATGCATTGAAAGATGACATTGGTTCTTTTGAGAGTGAAATGACATGCTTTAACTCCTCATTGTTCATGGATTACTCTCTTGTAAAGGATAATGTTTTATTTGAGGCTGACATGACTATTGAGAGTGATGAACCTAGTGGGGTGTTTGGTAATGTTGAACATTTAGTTTCCTTTGGAGGCTATAATGTGATATGCAACCCACTATGGAATGAAGACACTCTTTCCCATGATGGACATCTTCCTTTGAGGAATTGTGATCCATTTGTGGGGAAGGAAAGTGTTACGAAGGAAGGTAATTCTTGTCTAGAAATTGTAAATTCTTCCTTTCATGTTCAACTTCATAGTAGCCCCTTGGATACTCTTGTCCTTGAACCGTATGGTGAGGTTACATTGGGGAGTGATATTGATGAGGAAGTTACTTTACGTGATACCTTTCTTTACTATTTATTTGCATATGATGACATTCATGTTATTGTTGAGAGTTCATTTGATGTTGGGCGGGGCCCTATTGAGGTGCTTAGTTGTTGCCTTGCCCGTGATATGGGGGTATCTTTTCCTTTTGACCCCGGTGAAATCTTCACTTTGTGTGAATGGTCTTTTTGCAATTGAGGATTATTTGTGTTTTATGCCAACTTGGTTTCTTGAAATCATTGGTTCTCTGAGAATATCCTCATTTCTTGATCTTTGGGATAGCCAAGTTCTTAGTACTCTACTTAAGAGCTTATTTTGCTTGAAAATGGTTGATACTTGGCTATATCAAAAATTTGTGCTTACTTGGCATGGTGGTGGGTCGGTCCACCTTAACACTAACCCTCATCCTTTGAGGACTTGGTTTTTGTTTGTCTCCTTTATGGTTTTGCAAGGTATAGATTCGAGGACGAATCCTTTTCAAGAAGGGGAGAATGATACAAGCCGAGTTGCCTCAAAGACAATTCGAGGACCGTCCCGTGGAGTCAAAGTTTGGATGATAGCATGGAGAGGACGGATGGGAGATGGAAGAGCATTAAAGTGGCCAACGAGCAAGGAAAGCTATGTTTGCAAGAGGCCACATTCGGAAATTCAAGATTTCCATCTCCACAAGACAAGCCAAACAAGGCCCTTGCCTCATTAATGGCATTTATGTAATAATGTAGGTCTTCTATTAGTTAGTTAGTATAAATAATGATACAAGCCGAGTTGCCTCAAGGACATTTCGAGGACCGTCCCGTGGAGTCAAAGTTTGGATAATAGCATGGAGAGGACGGATGGGAGATGGAAGAGCATTAAGTGGCAACCGAGCAGGGAAGGTTATGTTTACGAGAGGCCATATTCGGAAATTCAAGATTTCCATCTCCACAAGACAAGCCAAACAAGGCCCTTGCCTCATTAATGGCATTTATGTAATAATAGGGTCTTCTATTATTTAGTTAGTATAAATAGTTAGTCTTTCATTTCATTTAGGGACTTTTGACATTTGGAAGAAAAGATGAGTGATTTTGAGAGTTGTCTCTAGAGAGAGAAACTTATGAGAGAGGCCATGGATGGCTCTTGTTGAATCTTTGATTGTGAGAGGATTGGTTGCTTGGGAATTCAATTCCCTTGAGGTCATCCTAAGAGGTTGGTGCTTGTTTATGTTAATTAATTGAGGTCTTTAGGTTTGATACACCTTTAGGTTGCTTTTAATTCCATTTTCTTGTGTCAATCTATCTATCCTTTACTTTCCTTGTTAATTTATTGCTTCCGCGTATCCGTTATTGTATCATCTTGTGTCCGCATTTCTTTCGTGCCAATTCTTTCGTGCTTTTCTCTTTTTTACTTCGTTGTTCATTTCTTGGCTCAAGTGCGTTAGATTGAATTGAGTCGTCCGTCTTTCTTCGAGTCTAACAAGAATCTATTCCGACCAAGAGTAGAATTTGAACCCTTGTGACAAGCACACAATCTTTGGCGGAAGCAATTTGTGAGGCAATCAAAGGTGCGCATACTTGTGCGATTGCGAGTTGATTTTACTAATCTAACGTGTTTGCTTGCTTTGTTGAGTGTCTTAATAGGTACCATGGCTACGGAGGATGAAACTCGAGTTCCCACCGGGGAACTCACACTAGTTGATGTAATGAGAGCCTTACAAGCCTTGAACGATAAAGTGGATAGTATGGGTGGTCGAATGGAAAACATGGGTGGTCGAATGGAAATCTTGGGAAGTAGGGTGGAAGCAATTGAAGGAGGTAGTAGGGAGGTCTCATATTCGCCTCAAGTGCAATACCAAGGTGGCACAAGTGGAGCTACTCGAAGCACTTCACCTACAGTGTCACCCGACACCTTCCATCATCTATATAACCCCACTCCCCAAAACACTCCTCAAAACACGACTCTCACCCCACCAAACAACATTCCCATAGGCCAACGGAACAACCCACTCCAACAAGATCAAGCTCCAAATGACCCACATCCAAATCACCCACCCCTAAATGACCCCCACCCAAATGCACCAATGCCACCCCAAAACCGTCCAAATATCCAACAACCAAATGAGGAAGAGATAGAGGAAGCTCTACTTGAGCACGAACATTATGGTGACCAAGGTTGGAGGCCACGAGGGCAAGCACAAGGAGGTTATCGAGGAAGGGGTGGAAGGCATGGTCCTAACCCTCACATGGGTAGGCAAAGAGGGTACCAAGCTCGTGAAGGGTACCAAGGTCGTGACCATCAAGGTTATGACGACGATGGAGATTTTAATAGGAATCACGGTTATGGCGGAGGGCGAGACACGAGTCTCAATTCCATCAAGGTTACTCTCCCAACCTTCAAAGGAAGTAGTGATCCCGATACATTCCTTGATTGGGTGATGCATTGTGATAGAATCTTCTTGACGAATGACATGTCCGAGGTGAAAAAGGCTTCTTACGCCATTGCCCAATTCGAGGGGTATGCTTCCACATGGTGGGAAACTCAAGTGAAAGCAAGAAGAATTATTGGACTCCCGGCCACACCTACTTGGGATGAATTGAAGGAGGCCATGCGGCATAAGTATGTCACCGAACGCTACAAACAAGAACAACTCAAGAAGGTGTATACCTTAAGGCAAAACAAAAGGAGTGTGGAAGAATACTATGATGAGTTTCAAATTGTCAAGATGAGAATCGACTTTGACGAGGATGAGTTAAATGCTATGACTCGGTTCCGAGCCGGGTTAAATGGTGACATTGTCTCCCAAATGAGACTCCACAACTATGGGAGCATTGAAGAAACCCTTCAAGCGACTATTGAAATAGAGGAGGGTCTCAAGGAGGACAAAATCAATAAATCAAGGGGCTATGTGAGTTCATGGAACCATAACAAAGAACGAGGAGCTTTCTCCTCCAATTGGCAAAAGAATAAGGGCCCCATGCAAGAAACCAAGAAACCATTTGTGAAGAATTCTCAAGCTGAGAAGCAAGTTGACAAGCAACCTCCGAAGTTTGCTCTAAAAGAAGGAGGTACGAAAACTCCTATTCAATGCTTTAAATGTCATGGCTTCGGTCATAGAGCAAGTGAGTGCCCTAATCGTAGAGCGTTTATTTTGAAAGACACTTATAGTGAGGATGAGGAAGAATGTGAGGAAGGGGATGAAGAGGGAAATCATGAGGATGAACATCATGATAGTGAAGGGGATGGTGTTGAAGGTGATGATGAGCCTATTGTACCTCTATATGTGGTGTGACGAACCATGATAAGTAAAGCAATGGATGACCCAAGTCAACGGGAAAATCTCTTCCATTCCAAGTGCATCATTAACCAAAACACTAGCATCATGATTATTGATAGTGGGAGTTGTGCCAATGTTGCTAGTACCACCCTTGTTGATTTCTTGAAACTTCCCACCACCCGCCATGAAAACCCTTACAAACTTCAATGGCTCAATGAATGTGGTGAATTGAAGGTGACTAGGCGAGCTATCATCAAATTCGCAGTTAGGAAGTATCCTGATGAGGTGTTGTGTGATGTTGTTCCCATGCAAGCGTGTCATCTTCTACTTGGCCGACCATGGCAATATGATAGGTCCGTCAACCATAATGGGAGAACTAACCAATACACCCTTGGCCACAATGGTGCCAAACATGTCTTGAATCCCATGACCCCCGCCCAAGTGGGTGAGATCTATAACAAAATGAGGGAGTTAAAGGAGAAGGGACATGGTGCATTGCAAAAGAAGAATGTGGGGGACGAGGGAGTAGAGGAGAGTAGTTCTCAAGAGTTGAGTGGAAAGAAAGGAGAGCTTAGAGGAAAAACTAAGGTGTCGCTTTTGGCGAATTGTGGGGAAATTAGGGAGGAATTGGGGGAGCGTCAACCGATGATTCTCCTCATGCATAGGGACTATGCATTGCACACTAATGAACTAACCCCTTCTTTTCCTAGCTCTATTTCTTCTCTTTTGCAGGAATTTGATGATGTGTTCCCACCGGAACTCCCAAAGGGGTTACCACCCTTGAGGGGAATTGAACACCAAATTGACTTTGTTCCGGGGTCTCAATTGCCAAACAAACCGGCTTATAGAGCCAACCCGGATGACACTAAGGAGCTTCAGAGGCAAGTGGATGAGCTCCTTGAAAAGGGAGTTGTGAGAGAAAGCATGAGTCCTTGTGCCGTGCCCGTGATCTTGGTGCCAAAGAAAGATGGATCATGGCGCATGTGTGTTGATTGTCGGGCCATCAACAAGATAACGGTAAAGTATCGCCATCCCATACCCCGTCTTGATGACATGCTTGATGAGTTGAATGGTTCATGCATATTCTCTAAGGTAGATCTTAGGAGTGGGTATCATCAAATCCGGATGAAACCCGGAGATGAGTGGAAAACCGCATTCAAGACCAAGTTTGGTCTATATGAATGGTTGGTGATGCCTTTTGGTCTCACTAACGCTCCTAGTACTTTCATGCGATTGATGAATCATGTGATGAAACCTTTTATTGGCAAATTCGTGGTTGTTTATTTTGATGATATTTTGGTGTATAGCAAAACCATGGATGAGCATGTTAGTCATTTGAAATGTGTGTTTGAAGTGCTTAGACAAGAACAACTTTATGCCAATGTTGATAAATGTTCCTTTTGTGTGGATGAAGTTGTTTTCTTGGGATTTGTCGTGAGCTCAAGGGGGGTTGAGGTTGATGAATCCAAAATAGAAGCCATAAGAAATTGGCCCACTCCAAAATCCATTGGAGATGTAAGAAGCTTTCATGGCTTGGCTAGTTTCTATAGGCGTTTTGTTAAAGGATTTAGTACCATAGCCACTCCTTTGACCGAGGTAATCCGAAAGGACAAACCTTTTTCTTGGGGTGTGGAGCAAGCTAATGCCTTTGAAACTTTGAAACAAATGCTTAGCTCCGCACCATTGTTGCAATTACCCGACTTTGACAAAATATTTGAGATTGAATGTGATGCAAGCAAAGTGGGTATTGGAGCCGTTTTAATGCAAGACCAAAAGCCCATAGCCTATTTTAGTGAAAAACTCAAGGGAGCGACTTTGAATTACACTACCCATGATCTTGAGTTGTATGCCTTGATTCGTGCTTTGGGAAATTGGCAACACTACTTGTGGCCTAAAGAGTTTGTAATTCGGACCGACCATGAGTCCTTAAAGCATCTTAAGGCCCAAGGTAAGTTGAACAAAAGGCATGCCAAATGGGTTGAATTCCTTGAAACCTTCCCTTATGTAATCCAATACAAAAAGGGAAAGGAGAATGTAGTGGCGGATGCCCTATCAAGGAAACATGTTTTGATTAATACCTTGTCTTCCAAATTGATGGGTTTTGAAAGCTTGAAGACATTGTATCCCGAGGACCCCGTCTTTGCCAAAATCTTTCTAGATTGCGAAGAATGGGAAAGGGAGAGGTGGATTAGGGATAGGTCTTCTACCCCCTATTCCAAGTTTGATGGTTTCTTGTTCAAGAACAAGCGACTATGTGTGCCCATGAGCTCTTGGAGGGAGTTATTTGTGAGAGAGGCACATAATGGGGGATTGATGGGACATTTTTTGGGATTGACTTTGGGGATTCTTGAGGAGCAATTTTATTGGCCTCATATGCGGAGGGATGTGGCTAAGATTTGTGGCCAATGCATTTAATGTCGCGGCGCCAAGTCTAGACTCCTTCCCCATGGTTTGTATACCCCTCTCCCCACCCCTCAACAACCTTGGGTTGATATTTCGATGGATTTTGTGTTGGGTTTGCCTAGAACCAAAAGGGGTAAAGATTGCATCTTTGTTGTGGTTGATCGATTTTCTAAAATGGCTCATTTCATTGCTTGTCATAAGGTTGATGATGCTCCTCATGTTGCCTCTTTGTTTGTTGAACATGTGGTAAAGTTGCATGGTATTCCCAAAACCATTGTGAGCGATAGGGATCCAAAATTCCTTAGCCACTTTTGGAAAGAATTGTGGGGACGACTTGGTACTAAATTGTTGTTTTCTACCTCTTGCCACCCACAAACCGATGGCCAAACCGAAGTTGTCAATAGGACCTTGGGTTCTATGCTTAGGGCCATGGTTAAAGGAAAATTAACATCTTGGGAAGATCAATTGCCTTTGGTTGAATTTGCTTACAATAGAGTCATTCATAGCACTATTGGCATGTCACCTTTTGAAGTCGTTTATGGTTTTAACCCCCTTACCCCTTTAGATCTAACCCCTTTATCTCAAGATGTTGTGTTGAGTTTAGATGGAAACAAACGAGCCGAGGCCATGAAGAAGTTGCATGAGAAGGTGAGGCTTCACCTTGAGAAAAAGAATCAAGAAACGGCCAAGAGAGCAAACAAGTGGGCCGCAAACGAGTTGTGCTTGAACCGGATGATTGGGTTTGGGTACATTTCCGAAAGGAGAGGTTTCCCAACAAAAGAAAGACCAAGTTGATGCCTAGAGGAGATGGTCCATTTGAAGTACTTGAACGACTCAATGATAATGCATACAAAATTGATCTTCCACCCGAATACCAAGTTCATAACACCTTCAATGTGTGTGATCTCTCTCCTATGGTGGTGCAAGATGTTGATCCCTTAAATTTGAGGACAAATTCTCTTCAAGAAGGGGAGAATGATACAACTCGAATGGCATCAAGACCTTTTACAAGGAGCCAAGCGAGGGAACTTCAAGCTATGCAAGCATTGTTCATGAGGAGGGACATACTTGAATACACTCTACCACCTTCCCGGGGATTGCAAGTTTTCATGATAGCATGGGAGGATGGTTTGGAGAAGAGGTTGGAAGATGGTCATACTTGAAATGTGACTATTACTTGAAGATTTTCAAATTCAAGTTTTGTTCCCAAAAGAAGACACCCAAACCGCCCTTACTTCATTAAGGGTAAAAGTGTAATAGTGTAGTTGTCTTCTTTTGAACCTTAGTATAAATAGTAGTATATTTCATTTAGAAGACTTAGTCTATGTTGAATATTAATGTCTTGAAATTGTGAACTCTTTTTGAGTGTTGAGAGCTTGCTAAGCTAGAAATTGTGAATCTTGTGAGAGGATCGGTTATTAGGGTATCAAATCCCTATTGGTCATCCTAAGAGTTTGGTGCTCTTTAGCTCCTAAATTAGAGGTCAAGTTAATTCAAGAACTTTGGTTGCTAATTTGGATCTTTAGTTGTGTCAAATTATATCCTTTATGTTTCTTGTCCTTTTTTCTTCATTTTCGTATGGAATATTGTATCAACATACCTCAATCCCTCGCTAACCAAATCCTGACTCAAGCCTCGGGCTCCCCAATATCTACAATAACGTTATCAATTACCAAACATTAGCTACAAGTACTTAAAAATCCAATTCTAACTAGTACTTGTCTACAGAAATTTCGACAGCATCTCCCTTGTAAATTCAACATCCCCGAGAATTTAACTCGGCCAAATTCATCAACAACCATACCAACAACCATACTAATAACATCAACAATCAATTTAAAATGCATTCTAACATTAGTAACCTTCTTCTCTACGTAGCTTATCATGTTCAATTCAACTACGTACATTCAAGCCAATATCAACGCTCACATATTCATTACTAATCCAAGGTCATTCAAACACAATTCAAGAACATTTCAAGCAATCTATACAATATTCAAACAATTCCACCAACACCATATTCCACCCGAAATCTCCACAAATGCAACAAGACTACAACGTCGCATTATCTTCTTCCAAATTCATCAACAACAACAACAATTCACACTTTAGCAACTTCATTTCCATAATTACACAAAAACCATATTAAAATCACATAATTTCCTACAACAACCTATAACCAATTTCCATGCCAACTTGAACCATTAGTCTTTCATTTACATCATAAAGGCCACAACAACACAACTAACATACTAAATAAAATTAATTCATCCCTCCTCCACCAATTATCACCACACGGCCACAAACACACAACACATAACATTTCTATGATTTTTGTTCAATTCTACTCACTATAACATATATAAACCTTCCATCACATGAAAAAAAAAATGGAAATTCTTACCTTCTTCCTCAACTTTCCACTTGAATAGAATTTTTGCACTTGTCACAAAAGTAATTTTCTTGCTCTAATAATTATACCACGTTGAAGAGGGTCTTGAACTTAGTAAGAATTCAAGAAGAAATGAATTTTTGGATCAAGGATGGAAGACTTCAAAAAAAAAATTCTTTCTTTGTTGGCCGAATGGCCTTCTTGCTCTCACTTTCTCTTCCTTTCTTGAAAGTTCTAAAATGAAGACAATGATAGGCCTTCTCTTATTTATTTCATGGATTAAATTTTTTTCATGGGCCTTGGGCCATGCCCCTATGGCCGGCCACCTCTTGGCCATTTTCAAGCCCAAATTTTTTTTTCTTCTTTTTATTTCAAGCCCATTATTTCATGACAAATTTTTGTAACTCATGAAAACTATTTTTCAAATTTTCAATTTTGCCCTTAGCCTTCCTCCATATTTCCGCATCAATATTTTCCATGAACAACTTATATATTAAATAAAATCAAAATATTGCCTTATCTCTTACTAGTCACAATTATTTCAATTTATCCAAATGTGCAAAATTACGGGATATAACATCCTCCCCCCCTTTAGAACATTCGTCCTCAAATGTTAAACTAGTCTTATAGGGTTTTACAAACATTTCGGGGGAGTTTCTTTTTAGAGACAGCACATATAAATCATTCACCAATCAATATAACCAATCAAGGAATTTAGATTACCTGTAGGCATAGGAAACAAGTGAGGAAGTTCTTCATCTCGTCCTCCGCTTCCCAGGTCATTTATTATCGGTTATTGTTCCGCCACAAGACCTTAACAGAAGGCACATCTTTGGTGCGCAGTCTCCTCACCTGACGATCCAAAATTGCTACAGGCTGTTCTTCGTAGGACAGCTCCTCTGTTACCTGGATATCTTCTGTGGGAAATATTCTGGAAGGATCACTAATACACTTACGGAGCATTGATACATGAAATACCGGATGTACTGCTTCCAGATCGGATGGTAAGTCTAACTCGTAATCGACCTTGCCTATCTTTCGAACAATCTGATAAGGCCCAATATATCTCAGACTGAGCTTTCCTTTTCTGCCGAATCTCATTATACCCTTCATAGGCGACACTTTCAGAAATACCCAGTCACCCATCTGGAACTCTAAAGGTCGACGTCGTTTATCTGCATATGATTTCTGTCGACTCTGGGCTGCTAATAACCGCTCCCGAATGAGTTTCACCTTATCGACTGCTTGCTGGATCATATCTGGACCAATCAATTTAGTTTCACCCACATCGAACCAACCAATCGGAGATCTGCATTTTCTACCATATAAGGCTTCATACGGCGCCATCTGAATGCTGGTATTCGATAATTATTATTATAAGCAAATTCAATAAGCGGCAAATGATCATCCCTACTACCTCTGAAATCAATAACACAGGCCCGTAGCATATCTTCCAGCATCTGAATAGTACGCTCGGACTATCCGTCAGACTGAGGATGGAATGCTGTACTGAGACTCACCTGAGTCCCTAACCCGTCCTGAAACGACCTCCAGAAGTTAGCTGTAAACTGTGCACCTCTGTCGGATATAATAGATGTAGGAACTCCGTGAAGCCTTACTATTTCTTTAATATACAACCGGGCATAATTCTCAGCCGAATAGGTGGTCCTGACCGGAAGAAAATGGGCTGATTTTGTCAGCCTATCAACAATAACCCATATAGAATCATACCTTCGTGGAGTACGTGGTAAACTTGTAATGAAATTCATATTAATTATTTCCCATTTCCAAGCTGGAATTTCCATTTCCTGTAACAATCCACCGGGCTTCTGATGCTCGATTTTAACCTGTTGGCAATTTGGGCACTGAGCAACGAACTCTGCGATATCTCTTTTCATACCATCCCACCAATATAAACATCTGATATCATGGTACATTTTAGTAGATCCAGGATGAACAGAATACCGAGCATAATGTGCCTCTCCCATAACCTGTCGCCGCAGCCCTGCAATGTTAGGTATACATATCCGGCCTCCATATAATAATACCCCGTCAGGTGAAATTTCGAACTGGGTCTTTTCCTTATCAAGGGTCGCATCTCTGTACTATACCAGAATAGGATCCTCGTATTGGCGTCGTTTCACTTCTTCCATAATAGACGATTCAGCAACTTCTCAGACAGAAACCCCAATATTTCCAGAATTGGACAAACGGACTCCAAGACTGGCTAGCTGATGAATTTCACGAACTAATTCTTTCCTTTCTGGCTGCACGTCGGTCAAACTGCCCATAGACTTGCGGCTAAGTGCATCTGCTACAACATTGGCTTTTCCCGGATGATATAAAATGTAGACGTCATAATCTTTCAATAACTCGAGCCATCTCCTCTGCCGCAAATTCAACTCCTTTTGCTTAAAAATATACTGAAGGATTTTGTGATCCGTATAGATATCAACATGAACCCCATATAAGTAATGTCGCCATATCTTCAAAGCATGAATTACCGCGACTAGTTCCAGATCATGAGTAGGATAATTTCTCTCGTGGCCTGAGCTGACGGGAGGCATAGGCTATAACTCGACCATGCTGCATTAGTACACAACCTATCCCAATACCGGAAGCATCACAATAGATAACATACCCATCTAGCCCCTCGGGAAGAGTTAGAACTGGAGCTGTAATCAATTTTTCCTTCAGCAACTGGAAGCTGCGTTCACAAGCATCGGTCCACTGAAATTTTGCTGCCTTCAGAGTTAACTTCGTTAATGGTGCTGTAATAGAAGAAAAATTCTCCACAAACCTCCTGTAATATCCGGCCAATCCCAGAAAACTGCGTACCTCAGTCGGTGTCGTGGGCCTAGGCCAATTCTTTACAACTTCGATCTTCTGTGTATCAACCCGAATACCATCTGCTCCTACGATATGCCCCAAGAATGCCACTGAGGTTAACCTGAATTCACATTTGGAGAACTTAGCATATAATTTCTGTTGCCGAAGTGTGCCAAGTACTGTCCTCAGATGATCTGACTGCTCCTCGCTGATCGTGAATAAACTAGAATATCATCAATAAATACAATCACGAACATATCTAGAAACGGACTGAATACCCGATTCATCAAATCCATAAACACTGTTGTGGCGTTGGTCAGCCCAAAAGACATCACTCTAAACTCATAATGCCCGTATCGGGTCCTGAAAGCAGTCTTTGGAATATCTGCCTCTCGTACCCACACCTGATGGTAACCCAAGCGCAAGTCTATCTTCGAAAAATATTTAGCACCCTGCAACTGGTCAAATAAATCATCAATCCGGGGGAGGGGATATTTATTCTTTATAGTCACCTATTCAGCTGTCTGTAATCAATGCACATCCGCAGCGACCCGTCTTTCTTTCTTACAAATAATACCGGTGCTCCCCAGGGTGACGTACTGGGTCTGATGAAGCCTTTTTCTAATAAATCTTTCAGTTGCTCCTTCAATTCTTTCAATTCTGCAGGTGCCATTCTGTAAGGAGGAATAGATATAGGCTGAGTATCTGGCAGCACATCTATCGTAAATTTTATCTCCCGTTCAGGTAGGAGACCTGGAAGCTCATCCAGAAATACATCTGGAAATTCATTAACAACCGGAACTGACTGGAGAGTAGATGTTTCTGCTTTAGTATCATGCACACGAACCAAATGATAAATATACCCTTTCTGAATCATCTTCCTGGCCTTGAGGTATGAAATAAACTTACCTCTCGGCGATGCTGTATTTCCTGCCCATTCTATAACTGGTTCCCTTGGAAACTGGAAGCGGACTACCTTTTTCTGACAATCAACATTAGCATAATAAGAGGCTAACCAATCCATGCCCAAAATAACATCGAATTCCAGCATATCTAATTCTATCAAATCGGCCTTAGTGCAACGGCCACATATAATCACAGAACAATCCTTATATACCTGCCTCGCTATAATAAAGTCCCCGACCGGTGTAGCTACCTCGAACGGCTCTATAGGTTCCGGTGTTATCCCAATTTTACTAGCAACGAGGGGAGAAATATATGATAAAGTAGAACCTGGGTCTATCAATGCATATACAGCTCGAGAGAAAACCAATAATGTACCTGTGACTACATTTGGCGACGCCTCCTGATCCTGTCGGCTAGCCAAGGCATATATGCGGTTCGAAGGACCGCAAGAATCAGAAACCCCGCCACGGCCTCTACCGCGGCCAGCTGGTGCTGACGTACCCCACCCCATAGGGCGCATAGCAACAGGAGTGGAAGATGAACCAGCAGCTGATCCCGTCGGCTGAGCTGCACCACCAGAACCACCCGCCAACAGACAATCTCTCATAATATGGCCTTGCGGCCACAAGAAATACAGGCACCCGTAGCTCGATAACACTCTCCCGGGTGAGACCTCCCACAATAAGAACATCGAGGCATAGGTGGCCTCGCCTGGCTGGAACCTCTGCTCACCTGCGAACCTGATACAACTCGAATGGCATCAAGACCTTTTACAAGGAGCCAAGCGAGGGAACTTCAAGCTATGCAAGCATTGTTCATGAGGAGGGACATACTTGAATACACTCTAACACCTTTCCGGGGATTGCAAGTGTTCATGATAGCATGGGAGGATGGTTTGGAGAAGAGGTTGGAACATGGTCATACTTTCAATGTGACTATTACTTGAAGATTTGCAAATTCAAGTTTTGTTCCCAAAAGAAGACACCCAAACAAGGCCCTTACTTCATTAAGGGTAAAAGTGTAATAGTGTAGTTGTCTTCTTTTGAACCTTAGTATAAGTAGTAGTCTATTTCATTTGGAAGACTTAGTCTATGTTGAATATTGATGTTTTGAAATTGTGAACTCTTTTGAGTGTTGAGAGCTTGCTAAGCTATAGATTGTGAATCTTGTGAGAGGATTGGTTATTAGGGTATCAAATCCCTATTGGTCATCCTAAGAGTTTGGTGCTCTTTAGTTCCTAAATTAGAGGTCAAGTTAATTCAAGAACTTTGGTTGCTAATTTGGGTCTTTAGTTGTGTCAAATTATCTATCCTTTATGTTTCTTGTCCTTTTTTTCTTCATTTTCGTATGGAACATTGTATCAATTGGTATCAGAGCTTAGTTTAGATTTGTTCTACCAAATCTAATCTTGGGTTTTGATTCAACAAAAAAAAAAATCCGAAATTAAAAAAAAAAAAAAAAAAAAATCGAATTTTCTTGTTGATTTTGTTGAATCTAGTGTTAGATTAGAGTTTCCTAGTGTTTCTAGAGTCTAAATCTTCCATTTCAAGTCAATTTGGAGTTAGGGTTTGTGTTCCACCATTGTTGAGCATTCAAAGCTTCAAGAACTTGAAAGTGGGTCTTGTTGAAGAAGGTGAAGTTGAAGGTTGAAACCTATTAGGCTTTGTTCTCTACATTAAAGAGAACTTAAATCCGAAATTTGAGCCAATTAGGAGTTGATTTGAGGGTAGTTGAATTTTTGAAGTGTTCTTGTGTTCTTGAAGACCTTCAAATCTTCATAAGGAAGAAGGCTCTCCAAAGGGCCATTTGATCCAAAAGTTGTCAAATATTTCTGATTTTTGCGAAAAAAAAAAAAATCGAGTTGGCCCACATGCGACACAACATGCGAATCGCATGTTGAACCTGCGAGTCGCAGGTTATGTCGCATCTTGTGACAGAAAGTTGAAATTTGGCTGCCTCATATGCGAGACGCATCTCACCATCGCATGTAGCACATGCGAGTCGCACATGGTGTCGCATCTTGTGACAGAGAGTTGATACCTTGGTTGCATCATCTGCGAACCGCACATCGCCATCGCATGTTTCACATGCGAGTCGCATGTGATGCACAGCCGTCGCATATGGCGCATTTCAGGTTTTTTTATTTCCAACTTTAATTCTCTTTGATTTCAATTCTCAAAACAAAAATTTCTTGATCCTTAGTTAATGATATTGTGTCCCTAATCCTTTGGTAGAAAAAAAAAAAAAAAAAAAAAAAAAAAAAAAAAGAGTATAGAAATTTAAAAATTTCATTATTTCAAATTGATACCTTGGATCAATTGGGGCTTCCTGGTCGTGTTTTCAAGTTATCACCTACCCGGGCCCGAAATTTAGTTATTTTCCCGATTTTTGCATTCCAATTTTCTTGTGTCTCTCAACTAGTAGCCATTTAGTAGTTGTTCCTACTTGTGTTTGCTAGTTCTAGTGTCCGCATTTCTTTCGTGCCAATTCTTTCGTGCTTTTTCTCTTTTTACTTCGTTGTTCATTTCTTGGCTCAAGTGCGTTTGTTTTATTGAGTCATCCTCGTTCTTTTTGATAACAAGAATCTATTCCGACCAAGAGTAGAATTTGAACCCTTGTGACTAGTCAACATTAACAAGCACACAATCTTTGGCGGAAGCAATTTGTGAGGCAATCAAAGGTGCGCATACTTGAGCGATTGTGAGTTGATTTTACTAATCTAACGTGTTTGCTTGCTTTGTTGAGTGTCTTAATAGGTACCATGGCTACGGAGGATGAAACTCGAGTTCCCACCGGGGAACTCACACTAGTTGATGTAATGAGAGCCTTACAAGCCTTGAACGATAAAGTGGATAGTATGGGTGGTCGAATGGAAAACTTGGGAAGTAGGGTGGAAGCAATTGAAGGAGGTAGTAGGGAGGTCTCATATTCGCCTCAAGTGCAATACCAAGGTGGCACAAGTGGAGCTACTCGAAGCACTTCACCTACAGTGTCACCCGGCACCTTCCATCATCTATATAACCCCACTTCCCAAAACACTCTTCAAAACACGACTCTTACCCCACCAAACAACATCCCCATAGGCCAACGGAACAACCTACTCCAACAAGATCAAGCTCCAAATGACCCACATCCAAATGACCCACCCCTAAATGACCCCCACCCAAATGCACCAATGCCACCCCAAAACCGTCCAAACATCCAACAACCAAATGAGGAAGGGATAGAGGAAGCTCTACTTGAGCACGAACATTATGGTGACCAAGGTTGGAGGCCACGAGGGCAAGCACAAGGAGGTTATCGAGGAAGGGGGGGAAGGCATGGTCCTAACCCTCACATGGGTAGGCAAAGAGGGTACCAAGCTCGTGAAGGGTACCAAGGTCGTGACCATCAAGGTTATGACGACGATGGAGATTTTAATAGGAATCACGGTTATGGCGGAGGGCGAGACACGAGTCTCAATTCCATCAAGGTTACTCTCCCAACCTTCAAAGGAAGTAGTGATCCCGATACATTCCTTGATTGGGTGATGCATTGTGATAGAATCTTCTTGACGAATGACATGTCCGAGGTGAAAAAGGCTTCTTACGCCATTGCTCAATTCGAGGGGTATGCCTCCACATGGTGGGAAACTCAAGTGAAAGCAAGAAGAATTATTGGACTCCCTCCCACACCTACTTGGGATGAATTGAAGGAGGCCCTGCGGCGTAAGTATGTCACCGAGCGCTACAAACAAGAACAACTCAAGAAGGTGTATACCTTAAGGCAAAACAAAAAGAGTGTGGAAGAATACTATGATGAGTTTCAAATTGTCAAGATGAGAATTGACTTTGACGAGGATGAGTTAAATGCTATGACTCGGTTCCGAGCCGGGTTAAATGGTGACATTGTCTCCCAAATGAGACTCCACAACTATGGGAGCATTGAAGAAACCCTTCAAGCGGCTATTGAAATAGAGGAGGGTCTCAAGGAGGACAAAATCAATAAATCAAGGGGCTATGTGAGTTCATGGAACCATAACAAAGAACGAGGAGCTTTCTCCTCCAATTGGCAAAAGAATAAGGGCCCCATGCAAGAAGCCAAGAAACCATTTGTGAAGAATTCTCAAGTTGAGAAGCAAGTTGACAAGCAACCTACGAAGTTTGCTCCAAAAGAAGGAGGTACGAAAACTCCTATTCAATGCTTTAAATGTCATGGCTTCGGTCATAGAGCAAGTGAGTGCCCTAATCGTAGAGCGTTTATTTTGAAAGACACTTATAGTGAGGATGAGGAAGAATGTGAGGAAGGGGATGAAGAGGGCAATCATGAGGATGAACATCATGATAGTGAAGGGGATGGTGTTGAAGGTGATGATGAGCCTATTGTACCTCTATATGTGGTGCGACGAACCATGATAAGTAAAGCAATGGATGACCCAAGTCAACGGGAAAATCTCTTCCATTCCAAGTGCATCATTAACCAAAACACTAGCATCATGATCATTGATAGTGGGAGTTGTGCCAATGTTGCTAGTACCACCCTTGTTGATTTCTTGAAACTTCCCACCACCCGCCATGAAAACCCTTACAAACTTCAATGGCTCAATGAATGTGGTGAATTGAAGGTGACTAGACGAGCTATCATCAAATTCGCGGTTGGGAAGTATCATGATGAGGTGTTGTGTGATGTTGTTCCCATGCAAGCGTGTCATCTTCTACTTGGCCGACCATGGCAATATGATAGGTCCGTCAACCATAATGGGCGAACTAACCAATACACCCTTGGCCACAATGGTGCCAAACATGTCTTGAATCCCATGACCCCCTCCCAAGTGGGTGAGATCTATAACAAAATGAGGGAGTTAAAGGAGAAGGGACATGGTGCATTGCAAAAGAAGAATGTGGGGGACGAGGGAGTAGAGGAGAGTAGTTCTCAAGAGTTGAGTGGAAAGAAAGGGGAGCTTAGAGGAAAAACTAAGGTGTCGCTTTTGGCGAATTGTGGGGAAATTAGGGAGGAATTGGGGGAGCGTCACCCGGTGATTCTCCTCATGCATAGGGACTATGCATTGCACACTAATGAACTAACCCCTTCTTTTCCTAGCTCTATTTCTTCTCTTTTGCAGGAATTTGATGATGTGTTCCCAACGGAACTCCCAAAGGGGTTACCACCCTTGAGGGGAATTGAACACCAAATTGACTTTGTTCCGGGGTCTCAATTGCCAAACAAGCCAGCTTATAGAGCTAACCCGGATGACACTAAGGAGCTTCAAAGGCAAGTGGATGAGCTCCTTGAAAAGGGAGTTGTGAGAGAAAGCATGAGTCCTTGTGCTGTGCCCGTGATCTTGGTGCCAAAGAAAGATGGATCATGGCGCATGTGTGTTGATTGTCGGGCCATCAACAAGATAACGGTAAAGTATCGCCATCCCATACCCCGTCTTGATGACATGCTTGATGAGTTGAATGGTTCATGCATATTCTCTAAGGTAGATCTTAGGAGTGGGTATCATCAAATCCGGATGAAACCCGGAGATGAGTGGAAAACCGCATTCAAAACCAAGTTTGGTCTATATGAATGGTTGGTGATGCCTTTTGGTCTCACTAACGCTCCTAGTACTTTCATGCGATTGATGAAACCTTTTATTGGCAAATTCGTGGTTGTTTATTTTGATGATATTTTGGTGTATAGCAAAACCATGGATGAGCATGTTAGTCATTTGAAATGTGTGTTTGAAGTGCTTAGACAAGAACAACTTTATGCCAATGTTGATAAATGTTCCTTTTGTGTGGATGAAGTTGTTTTCTTGGGATTTGTCGTGAGCTCAAGGGGGGTTGAGGTTGATGAATCCAAAGTAGAAGCCATAAGAAATTGGCCCACTCCAAAATCCATTGGAGATGTAAGAAGCTTTCATGGCTTGGCTAGTTTCTATAGGCGTTTTGTTAAAGGATTTAGTACCGTAGCCGCTCCTTTGACCGAGGTAATCCGAAAGGACAAACCTTTTTCTTGGGGTGTGGAGCAAGCTAATGCCTTTGAAACTTTGAAACAAATGCTTAGCTCCGCACCATTGTTGCAATTACCCGACTTTGACAAAATATTTGAGATTGAATGTGATGCAAGCAAAGTGGGTATTGGAGCTGTTTTAATGCAAGACCAAAAGCCCATAGCCTATTTTAGTGAAAAACTCAAGGGAGCGACTTTGAATTACACTACCTATGATCTTGAGTTGTATGCCTTGATTCGTGCTTTGGGAAATTGGCAACACTACTTGTGGCCTAAAGAGTTTGTAATTCGGACCGACCATGAGTCCTTAAAGCATCTTAAGGCCCAAGGTAAGTTGAACAAAAGGCATGCCAAATGGGTTGAATTCCTTGAAACCTTCCCTTATGTAATCCAATACAAAAAGGGAAAGGAGAATGTAGTGGCGGATGCCCTATCAAGGAAACATGTTTTGATTAATACCTTGTCTTCCAAATTGATGGGTTTTGAAAGCTTGAAGACATTGTATCCCGAGGACCCCGTCTTTGCTAAAATCTTTCTAGATTGCGAAGAATGGGAAAGGGAGAGGTGGATTAGGGATAGGTCTTCTACTTCCTATTCCAAGTTTGATGGTTTCTTGTTCAAGAACAAGCGACTATGTGTGCCCATGAGCTCTTGGAGGGAGTTATTTGTGAGAGAGGCACATAATGGGGGATTGATGGGACATTTTGGGATTGATAAGACTTTGGGGATTCTTGAGGAACAATTTTATTGGCCTCATATGCGGAGGGATGTGGCTAAGATTTGTGGCCAATGCATTGAATGTCGCGGCGCCAAGTCTAGACTCCTTCCCCATGGTTTGTATACCCCTCTCCCCACCCCTCAACAACCTTGGGTTGATATTTCAATGGATTTTGTGTTGGGTTTGCCTAGAACCAAAAGGGGTAAAGATAGCATCTTTGTTGTGGTTGATCGATTTTCTAAAATGGCTCATTTCATTGCTTGTCATAAAGTTGATGATGCTCCTCATGTTGCCTCTTTGTTTGTTGAACATGTGGTAAAGTTGCATGGTATTCCCAAAACCATTGTGAGCGATAGGGATCCAAAATTCCTTAGCCACTTTTGGAAAGAATTGTGGGGACGACTTGGTACTAAATTGTTGTTTTCTACCTCTTGTCACCCACAAACCGATGGCCAAACCGAAGTTGTCAATAGGACCTTGGGTTCTATGCTTAGGGCCATGGTTAAAGGAAAATTAACATCTTGGGAAGATCAATTGCCTTTGGTTGAATTTGCTTACAATAGAGTCATTCATAGCACTATTGGCATGTCACCTTTTGAAGTCGTTTATGGTTTTAACCCCCTAACCCCTTTAGATCTAACCCCTTTATCTCAAGATGTTGCGTTGAGTTTAGATGGAAACAAACGAGCCGAGGCCATGAAGAAGTTGCATGAGAAGGTGAGGCTTCACCTTGAGAAAAAGAATCAAGAAACGGCCAAGAGAGCAAACAAGGGCCGCAAACGAGTTGTGCTTGAACCGGGTGATTGGGTTTGGGTACATTTCCGAAAGGAGAGGTTTCCCAACAAAAGAAAGACCAAGTTGATGCCTAGAGGAGATGGTCCATTTGAAGTACTTGAACGACTCAATGATAATGCATACAAAATTGATCTTCCACCCGAATACCAAGTTCATAACACCTTCAATGTGTGTGATCTCTCTCCTATGGTGGTGCAAGATGTTGATCCCTTAAATTTGAGGACAAATTCTCTTCAAGAAGGGGAGAATGATACAACTCGAATGGCATCAAGACCTTTTACAAGGAGCCAAGCGAGGGAACTTCAAGCTATGCAAGCATTGTTCATGAGGAGGGACATACTTGAATACACTCTAACACCTTTCCGGGGATTGCAAGTGTTCATGATAGCATGGGAGGATGGTTTGGAGAAGAGGTTGGAACATGGTCATACTTTCAATGTGACTATTACTTGAAGATTTTCAAATTCAAGTTTTGTTCCCAAAAGAAGACACCCAAACAAGGCCCTTACTTCATTAAGGGTAAAAGTGTAATAGTGTAGTTGTCTTCTTTTGAACCTTAGTATAAGTAGTAGTCTATTTCATTTGGAAGACTTAGTCTATGTTGAATATTGATGTTTTGAAATTGTGAACTCTTTTGAGTGTTGAGAGCTTGCTAAGCTATAGATTGTGAATCTTGTGAGAGGATTGGTTATTAGGGTATCAAATCCCTATTGGTCATCCTAAGAGTTTGGTGCTCTTTAGTTCCTAAATTAGAGGTCAAGTTAATTCAAGAACTTTGGTTGCTAATTTGGGTCTTTAGTTGTGTCAAATTATCTATCCTTTATGTTTCTTGTCCTTTTTTTCTTCATTTTCGTATGGAACATTGTATCAGAACCTGAGGCTCTCGAACTCTGGCCTGCTCCTGATGATAACAACGAGGTTAGGGAGATCCCAAATTTATAATTAAAATATAAGAAGTGCGGAAGCAAATATAGAAAAGAATCTAAAAACTAGAAAATAAAAGATATGGGAAATTCGAAGGAACAATCCACGAATTTCCAAGAACATAAGTTCTAAAGTCTTGACAAGATCCAAGTAACAACATATAGATTTATAGGAAGAAATCTAACGCCTTTACTTGAGATAACAAATCAAAAACAGTAGATTCGGATCCTGACCGCTTTATGAGTAACTTAAGACAACAATTAGTATTTAGAACTAATCGCCTTCGCAAGAATACCAAAAAGAAATCAAAGATATCAAAGAAGAAATTATCTTACTACCTTGAACTAAGAACTAGTTAGGTTGAAAGATAAATCCTAAAGTAATGCCACAAAGGTTCAAAAGAACTCTCAATATAATATATTCTTCAAAATCTGATTTACAATGGATGACAATCACCCCTATATATAGTTGTAAAGGAAGGAACTAGTCCAAATAGAAATAAATGAGAATTATCTTCCCTAGAAACATAGAAGACTTCCCACACTAGGACCAATGTAGTCAACATAGATTAAAACAACCTAGAAGACTACCCACACTTGGACCAATGCAAGTCAACATAGATTAAAACAACAATTAATTATTTATTCTAGAAACTAATTTGGGCCAATTTGGGCTGCTGGAAACTTCTTCTTTTGGGGCTGATTTGGGCCTCATTTCATCTCACTTTGGACTTTAATTTGGGCCTCCAAATAAGTGTAAGACTTGAGGAAAAAATCTGAATTGGGCTGGAGCTCTTCTTCCATCACAAGACACTTTTGAATTGTTGATTGCAGCCCATTAAGCTTGTCTTGCAATTTCCTTGTTTGAGATCTTGTCATGGGTCTTCTTGGAACTTCCATATGTTCATCCACGTCCTTCAATAATTCTGAGCTACCATGGATGCTATCATTCTCCCCCTCTTAAAGAAGATTCGTCTCGAATCTTGGTGGTGACCTTATTTTCTATTTAATGCATTTGAGCCTTCATGGTTACTATCATTCTTCCTCTCTTAAAGATTATTCTCGTCCTTGAATCTTGATATTTTCCTGCAACCAACATGATAATCACAATAAGTAGAAAAACACAACAACCACTTGGTATGAGTAACACAAGGTAGTGACCATGCAACCATTTAATCCACTTATTATTTTTATGCACAAACACTCCTTTTAAAAGTCCAAGTATAACATCAGCTAACAGGAAAATGTAATCACCAACACAAGCACTAAAAACACAATTCATAAGCTCTTTAAATTGCAGAGGGTCATTAGCTAGACCAAAAGCGTATGAATACAAGGAAAACATACCATATTTGCTCTTGCTAAATAATTTAACTTCACCATTAGATATACCATAATCAAGATATGGACCAAAAGTAATTTCCTCAAGAAGTGGCTTGGAATAAACCTGCAAAAAAGGATCGACGAAACAAGATAAAGATATTGTGAAATTAGCAATGTGTGAGCACTTATCCTTTTCCACACTTGAGTGACTATATCCTGCATTTAGCTCAACTTCCTTAATATCTAAGACACCAAAAGCTTCATGTGTCTCATTATCTTCATTGGGAATTTCACCATCTTTTCTTCCTTTATTGGTATCCCAAAGTGGACAAAAATAAACTGCAAACTCATCTTTATTATCATCCCACAATGGGTTGTCACACAATTTAAAACCTTGACTAATGAGATTAGTCATATCCCCTTCCATTGCTACAACTAAAAGATTACTAGCATAGTGCACATTAGACATGAATGAGTTCTCATCAACAACTGCATCACTAGAGTCAAATAAAGAATGACCTAAACAAGGAGAATAACTCTCATCCATAGGTGATGAAACAACAGATTCAAAAATTGAATTATCACAACTCTTACCTACAATTCCTTCACATTCAATGGCTTTTAAAGCACATAAAGTATTAGGTTTAGCCATTTTACCACAAGTTGCTTCCTTAAAGGATCCTCTACCTTGGTCTACATGTGATGTAGCACTTGAAAATTTTGCGGAATCTTCTTGGCAACATAAGGTCTTTATCTCTTTTCTTTGCTGTTCTAAAGACCGCATGGGCGCTTGTTCCGAAACCTGCAATGTAGATTCAAAAACACTAGAAAGACAAAGAGTAAGGAGGTTAGAAGATAAACAAGAACCATTCTCACTTAAGCTCTCTTTTGATTTTCTCAATTCTTGTAACAAAACACTTTTTGTTCTAACATCTCTGCCTTCACTCTCATTCTTTTCACTCTTGCTTTTGTTTTTATCTCCATTCTTTTCTTGTGACAACTCACTCGCTTTTCTCAACTGAAACTTTCCTTTTTCCTCTCTTGAGTTACCATTTTGCACTCCCTTACTCCACCCAATTTTGTATCTCTCTTCCTTATAATTTTCTTTTTCACTCAGTTCTTTTATTCTCTCATCTTCTCTTTTTTCTGGAGGTTTAGGAACTTCTGTTAGTGTAAGAGAAGTTACACATGATGAAGAGTCACTCTTTTGTTCACAACTTGACTCCTCCTCTTGGAAGATTACATACTTAACCATCTTATTGGAACGAATAGGACTTTTGGAGTTAGCTTCATCTTGGGACAGTGTTATAGAATGAATGCGCCTCAATTCCTCCTTTAAATCACTCCACGTCAAAAGTAGCCGATTAAATTTCACCCAATGAGGATTACGATAATCATCGACTATCTTCCGTAATTTCAAGGACAATGCCCTTGTGGCAAACTCCAATTTTTCCATCTCCCAAAAATTGTTACAAGCAAATATATGCTCCATATAGTATTCCCATTGTAGGTAAGTTTCTTTACTAGCACACATGCACAATCTTGGTAGTACCACATGATTACTGCCGCACTTGGCCAATCCTTCATAATCATAGATTCTTGCAATTGTGAAAGACATAGTTATTTTAAAGAAAATGTATCACTCAGTTTTTTTTTTTTTTTTGGCTTTTTTCCTCAATTATTCTCACCCACTCTTGCCTTTTTCCCCTCAAATAACCTTTGGGAAAACACTTTGTGGATTTATAATTAAACCCCACTAGAATCAAGCCCTTAGTAGTAAAATAAAGAATTTTAGGGCACTAAAAAAAAGTGAAGAACCAATCCTAGAAAGAATTAGAATTTAGTTGAAACAAGACTCGAACAAAAAGGACTTTTTTTTTTAAAGGAGCAAGAAAAAAAAATTGATTGCTTCTTAGCTTTAAAGATTTAGGATCCCCTCTTCTTATTTTCTATCTTAATCTTTAGAAAACAAATAGATGGAAGAAATTTCTTGGAGAGCAAACACTAAACTTTTTTTTTCGTCACTGTTCACTGCTACAGTACCTTTTTTTTTTTTTTTGCTTTTTTTTTTTGCTCTTTTTTTTTCTTCAAGAAATCCCCATGATTATCAAGAACGGAATCTTGATAGAACCGCTCTGATACCACTTGATAACAACGAGGTTAGGGAGATCCCAAATTTATAATTAAAATATAAGAAGTGCGGAAGCAAATATAGAAAAGAATCTAAAAACTAGAAAATAAAAGATATGGGAAATTCGAAGGAACAATCCACGAATTTCCAAGAACATAAGTTCTAAAGTCTTGACAAGATCCAAGTAACAACATATAGATTTATAGGAAGAAATCTAACGCCTTTACTTGAGATAACAAATCAAAAACAGTAGATTCGGATCCTGACCGCTTTATGAGTAACTTAAGACAACAATTAGTATTTAGAACTAATCGCCTTCGCAAGAATACCAAAAAGAAATCAAAGATATCAAAGAAGAAATTATCTTACTACCTTGAACTAAGAACTAGTTAGGTTGAAAGATAAATCCTAAAGTAATGCCACAAAGGTTCAAAAGAACTCTCAATATAATATATTCTTCAAAATCTGATTTACAATGGATGACAATCACCCCTATATATAGTTGTAAAGGAAGGAACTAGTCCAAATAGAAATAAATGAGAATTATCTTCCCTAGAAACATAGAAGACTTCCCACACTAGGACCAATGTAGTCAACATAGATTAAAACAACCTAGAAGACTACCCACACTTGGACCAATGCAAGTCAACATAGATTAAAACAACAATTAATTATTTATTCTAGAAACTAATTTGGGCCAATTTGGGCTGCTGGAAACTTCTTCTTTTGGGGCTGATTTGGGCCTCATTTCATCTCACTTTGGACTTTAATTTGGGCCTCCAAATAAGTGTAAGACTTGAGGAAAAAATCTGAATTGGGCTGGAGCTCTTCTTCCATCACAAGACACTTTTGAATTGTTGATTGCAGCCCATTAAGCTTGTCTTGCAATTTCCTTGTTTGAGATCTTGTCATGGGTCTTCTTGGAACTTCCATATCTTCATCCACGTCCTTCAATAATTCTGAGCTACCATGGATGCTATCACGCAGCCCCAGAAAAAAAAGGGGTCAGTACGAAATATGTACTGAGTATGTAAAGCATGAAATACAGTAATCTGAAGCATAACTGAAGTGAGAAGTACGGAAAATGGATACAGAATTAGTATATCAAAACCTGTGCTGAAAACATAAATAATGCAAATAAAAATCATGCATAGGGCTCAAGAACGTGGTCGCCACTCCGACGTTGGCGCCACAACACATCATACTCCAGAAGGTTTCAAATCTCCGTACAATCCCTGATCATATCGTATCATCATAACATATCACAACATCAGAACACATCATATGCCATATTGGTTGTTGTTATTGTGGATGCTATGTTGATAATGAAAGTTTGATGATTCTAGTGAAGTTGTGATGGTTGGAGAGTTGTTTTAAAAGTTAATGTGATTTGAATATAGTTTTCTTGTATATATGGAAAAATGATGTTGTTAGTATGTGAATTGTTGGTGTAGTTCATGAATTTGAAAGGAGAAAATGTGTTGTTGTTGTTGTTGTTGTTGTTATTGCATTTGAGAAGTTTTGGATGGAATGGCATATCGGTTGGATTATTGTGAATATTGTGCGGATTATTTGAAGCGTTCTTGAATATTATTGTTTGAATGACTTCGGATTAGTATTTGAAGGTGTGAGCAAATATGAATTGAATATAAGTGAAACGCCGTTGAAGTTGTAGAAAGAAGTTACTAATGTTAGTATGCGTTTTGAATCAATTGTGGATATTGTTGGAATAATTGTTGGTATTGTTGTTGATATTTTGGCCGAGTTAAATTCTCGGATTTGTTGTTGTATTTTTGGCCGAGTTGAATTCTCGGGGATGGTGGATTTACAGGGGAAATGCTGCCGAAATTTCTGTAGAAAAAGTGTTGGTTTGGAATTGAAATCTTAAGTGTTTATGGCTAATGTTTGGTATGTACAAATATTGTTGTAGATCTTGCAAGCCAAAGACTCAAATTCGGATTTGTGTAGGAATCGGGCAAGGTATGTAAGGCTTACCTTTCTTTCTTTGGCATGATCCTTATGAAATACGTATATGATGTACATGTATGGTTTCGGAAAGATTCTTATTCTTTGAGCCCCTAGGATGGCTAAAGTTCTTGATTTCCCATAAGCTGTTCCGTATGTTTGATATGTATCCATGAAGTTTGGCCAATATGGTTTCGAATAGCATCTGAGAAACAAATGATATGACTATAGTTTTGACCTTCCAAATGTTAACACATTCCATTGTTCCATCGAGCATTTGATATGTTTTGATACGTGCATAAGACTCCAAAAGTTCTATTTGATTTGATCCATAGTGATATCCAAAAGACTTTTTGACATGATTTTGGCCTTGATTTTCCAAAAATGGCTCCCGAAATGCCTACAGAACGTTCTGTACTTCAAACGCTCGTAACTTTCTCATACTAAGTCGGATCGACCCGAAACTTGATTATGAGCCTTCAGGGGTCGGTGAGGATACTTGTCCATCGAGCCTTAAAATCGATTTGTATACATATGGTCCTCACTACTCCGCTCGTGCGTGCTACTATTATATCGTCCGCCGAGCCTCGGGCCGGTTATATCATTGTGTGCCCTATGTATACTCGCCACTAACATGTTATGTTATATGTATGGATCGGAGCCGACGCCTCGGCAACAGGATATGTTCTGTTTTCTGTATATCTATGAACAAGATATGTTTTTCAGAGAAAGTATTACTATGGATATGTATGTTCTTCGACAGTATATGTTATGTATATATATATATATATATATATATATATATATATATATATATATATATATATATATATATATATATATATATATATATATATATATATATGGATCGGGCCGAACGTTCCTCGGCAGTATATATATTATATGTGGATCGGGCCGTACGTTCCCCGGCACTATCATATTCGTATGGATCGGTTATGTGTATATGTATATGGAGACCTATGATGTCAGCACGTATAATCCGTGTTTGGAAATCAAGTATGTGGGTACCCTGGATGATTCACTCAATTTCGGTACTTTTTCTGACATATGACATCGGTAAGCATGATGTACGTTTGGAAAATAAGCACCTTAGTGTTCTCGTTAATGCACTTACTTTCTTATATCGTTGTTCTGGATATGTTTCTATTTTCTGTATTCTATGCCTTACATACTCAGTACATATTCCGTACTGACCCCCTCTTCTTCGGGGGCTGCGTTTCATGCCCGCAGGTACAGACGTGCGTGTGAGTGGTCCGCCAGCTTAGGACATCCATCTTGCTGTGTTGAAGTGCTCCCTCGTTCCGGAGCCCACACTTTTGGTACAGATCTTGCTGTTGTACATATTTATGTGTATATGACTATTCAGGTGTACGGCGGGGCCCTGTCCCGTCATATGTTTCTGTTGTCTTTGTTAGAGGCCTGTAGACATATATGTGCGTCATGGGTCATCATCGTTCTGTTATGTCGGTGGTTTGCGCCTAAGCGGTACTATTTGCCATAACAGCCTTAACGGCTTGTATATATATATATATATATCCTTATGCATATGCTTTGGACGATGTGTTTGAAATATGCGACCGTTTAAGATAATATCTGCCCTTGATGTTTGTAATGTAACTATATGTTGGATATGATTAAGTCAATATGTCAATTTGGTAAGTAGGTGTGTAAGGGTGTCCAGCTCGGGCACTAGTCGCGGCCCGCGGGGTTGGGTCGTGACATATATATATATATATATATATCGTACCCGGCCCTCTAGTGAGGGACTCGGTGAACAATGCAGTGAAACTGTACACGAAAACGTATCCTGGCCCGGGACTCAGTGAAAGATATATTGAGGCATGCACGAGCAGAGTAGTGAGCAACCATATGCAAACTAAATCATATATGAGACTCGATAGGATAATCAAAATGAACCATCATTTGAAAATCAAGACAATAGTCATATCAAGTACCCTTCGAATGTTACTATGGATTATATCAAAATAGGACGCCTGAAATCATAGACACGTATCAAGACATAATGAAATAGGTTCTGGAAATCAAAGACATTAACCATCCTAGTGTCTCTAAGAATAGGAGCTTCTTTGGAATCATATACACGTCGTCTGTTTGTTTCATAAAGATCATGCCAAAAAGAAAGAAGGGTTAGCTTTACATACCTGTTACAGGTTAACCGTAACCAAGTTCGCTTCGTCGCCCCTTTAGCCTATTTAATATGAAAGTAACGCTATCGTTAGTAAACTATACTTTCTAGCTTATAAATCTATGGGGATCATTCTTTAATTCGTGCTTTCTTGATTAGGATTTTCATTAGTTAAGAACTTAACGGAAATCGGGCAGCATTTCCCCTATATACTCGCCTAACCCGAACTTCCAATTAACCTCCTGTTATCACAGCAATACCAACAATGACGATATACATATAAAATCCTTACAATCCAGCCCATAAACAACTTAAATAACTCAATAACCTTTCTTAACCCTTTTCCAATCCCAATCATTAACGCTTAAGATTATACACCAAACTAACCAATATACGCTTCGTATACGATACATTATACACTTCTTCCTTCCGAATTTAGAAGCCATATCAATGACAACACGACAACAACACGAACAACAACGTATGAACATAAACCACACTTTGAATCTTTTCAACTCAACAATTCCATATAACGACTACAACTCCTAATATCAACGATTTCATGCAATTTCTTACTTCCAATTCCACATCTACCAATTTATACAAAGTCCAAACCACCTCTAAAAACATGCAAGAGAGAATTAAATCTTACCTTAGCAAGCTTGGCTCCTTAACGTCGCTGAAATTTGTAGCTTCAAATAACAAACGTTCTTGTTGCCCCCAATGGATTAATTCACGTTGGAATGTCCCCCAAAATCATCCAATAGTCCCAAATAACTCAGCTCACAACTTATAAAGTAATACCCCAATATCAGATTTTTTTCTTCTTTAAATCCTCACTTTTATTCGCGTTTTTTTTTTTTGACAACCAAAGATAAAGTAATCTACTGCCCTCCTTTTAGCTTCTTGAATCAAATATCTCCCTAACATTACATATGTTGGCAGCTATATGAATGATATTTTTATACAAGAAAGCTTAAGTAATCATGGACCTTGGGGTCCACATTTTGTTATTGCCTTCCACCGAAATCAATTCATCCAAAAAAATGCCACCAATTTGCTTAGTCACTGATTGTCAATTGCTATGGACCCACGTGGTGCATTATTGTTAACATACTACTTATTCACTATCCACTAATTAATTCCTTGGTGCTCACTAAACTAAACAATTAACTAATTGCCCAATAATTAATTTCTTGCTCTCAATTCACTTAAAGGTTACATCACTTCTAACATACTTCATATACTCATTATTATGATCATGTGATATAACACTAGTCCATAGCCTCTTTATACAAACACCAAGTGTTATTTCCAGTCCTCGTTGTCACACTTTTCCGTCTTAAATCATTTTGGGACTTTATCCTTTTGTACACTGGGCTCTTAGTTTTCATACTTGAATAAGACCAAATCCTTAGGGCTCGGGTAAAGTTTCTCATGTTGGACGGTTCAATTTCCTGGTCCAAAATACGGGATATAACAGTGCCAGTGACGGATATTCAAGTTACGGAGAAGTTGGCTTATGAAGAGATGCCCATTGCCATACTAGATAGGCAAGTACGAAAGCTTAGAAACAAAGAAGTAGCTTCAGTTAAAGTCTTGTGGAGAAATAATACCCGAGAGGAGATGACTTGGGAAGCGGAAGAAGACATGAAGTCCAAGTATCCACATTTGTTTCCTCCCGCAGAAGAGATTCAAGATGACATGCCATTATCATAAGGTATGTAATGCTTTCTTTTAAATACTTTTGATCGTGTGTGGCCACATTTTCTTGCCATTATGTTGTAGCCCTGTGAGGCGATGTTATTGTGGGTTGTTGTGACAGGGTAGTAGTGCCATATTACAGGGGAAACTCGTGCGAAATTCCTGCAGAATCCCAGAGAACTTAACATTCGAGGACAAATATTCCTAAGGGGGGGGGGGGGGGGGGGGAGAGTGTTACACCTCGAAAAATTTCATGTCGCTGTGCGGTGAATAGACTGACGTATGTTAAGGTGTATATGATGTCCCTTCCAGTAAGAAGGGATACTTGATGATTCCAATTAAGATTCCAAAGACATTTGAAGGTAGAGAAGGTCGAACAAAGTGTACCAGCAAGTATTCCTGATGATTTACGAGGTTAGAAGTTGAACAAATCGAAACGACGCGATCTGAATGGATTAAGGAAAAGTTGTAGACACCAGTCACTGTCGACGGACCATCAATGTGCACTGTCAATATGTTTCTGCAGACTGAGACCTGCAGGCGTCAGTCAACGGACCGTCGACACGTCGACGGGACAGTCAACCTAGCCGTCAACATGCCTCTGCAATCAAAGATTCTCAGGTGTTAGTCGACGGACTGTCGGCACGTCGACGGGTCATCGACCCGCTCATCGAACCGCTTATCTGGAACTTTCCAGTTCCAGCTATAAATAGACGAGTTACACCCTGAATTTTCATATTTCATTCTTTCTCCAAGTCTTGAAGGTTCTAGAAAAATCCTCTCATTATATTATCATATATCCAAGGGAAATCAAGGAGTAAACACCAAGATTTAGTAGAATCAAGTGCAAGAGTAATCTCTAGGGTTTGGGGAAACCAAGAATCTCTTTGGTGTTGAAGTGGGGTTTTCTCCAAGTGAAGTATTTACATCCAAAGTCCATTCCTACATCATCAAATATAAGTTTTATGTTCAATTCATGTTATTAAGAATATTGAGAGGTTAAAAGACTTGGATTATGGAAGGGAAGAGAATATGGAGTGCAATATGGAGACAGTGATACTCTTTAATGATGACTTAACTTGAATAATAGTTCTTGACATGTTTGTTACACCCCGGAAAATTTTGCGCTACCTGGACTATAGACAGCTTAGTGTGAGCCCGAACAAGAGTTAATTCATGCGAGGATTATGGAGAAAGGTTATATTATAAAAGTGAATAATGGCATATATATGATATGTGGAGACCATATAAGGTGCATCGGTTCATGTCACTAGCCGAAAAGCCCTCGTTGCTGTAACCCAAGTGGGGCCCACATGCCGGAGTTTTATAAAGGACATGTGAAGAGACATATGAGTAGTATATTGAAAGTTGAGCACGTCCTAAGCAGGACCCATAAGCCAAATATGGGCATAAGCGCTCCAAAAGAACGATTTAAAGAAACATTTTCGGATGATCTGATTTGGAGGGGCCAAAACGACATTATAAGTTTGGAATTTGGAAGAAAACAAAGAATTCAAGTTGTAGATAATTGAAATAGCTTTCCAACCATAGCTCGTGGGCCCTCACACGATATTGGGATCAAGGGTTATGACCTTTTTACTGAACGAACGTGCAGTCAGAAAATTAAGGCTGCGCGAACGCGCCCAAGGGGGCGCGATCGCGCTGAGTTAATTTTAGGTCGGTCCAGGCAGAACCTGGACCATTCTATAAAAGGGGAGGCCCCCTTATTTTTCAACCAAACACACCCAAAACCTCCTCAAATATTCCAGAAAATTCCCCAACTTTCCATCATCAACTTTTTAGCCTGAAACCAGGTATAATTCCCAAATCTCGGTCCAGACGGCATATAGTTGCGACTACAAAATTGTGTATTGAGGGGTTGTGGCTTAAGTTCAAGGTGGAGGAGTATTATTATCGAGATAAAGGTATGAATCTCTTGTTATTAACGTTAATCTTGGTTTAATTACAGAGGAGGAGTTATTAAATTGTCGTAAAGTAATTTTGTTGGTGGAAATATAGGACAAACACCATATGGGCTGTTCTATGGAATAATTTGATATGGGAAATGATGTTATTAATGTTGGTATTGTTATTGTTGTTGTTGGTTGTTGAATTGAGAATTCGAGCTAGGCATATAAATAGGGGAAATGCTGCCCCATTTTCGGCAGAATATAGAATAGTTTGATTTGAAACTTGGAATAAGTGTGCGATAAAGAGGCTAAAGTTAGTGTAAATCCTCTGAAATGTAGACTTGCGAGCTCGGACGAATAAGCGTAGGTAATAGGAGGTTGAACAGGTATGTTAAGGCTAAACCATTTCTTTCTAAAGGCTCATAATATCCTTGCTTCCACAAATGCTAGAAGTCGATGAATCTCATGATCCTTACGATATTATTGAGCTTATTCACGATCTTGAGACTATTCTTTAAGATTGATCTCACCTTATAATACTTGTTCTTTCGAGGTGAGATATAGTGATGGCGATTCTATTTTCAATGCTATTTAAGTTCATGATTCTCGAGACTCCCATGAAATCGTCGACTTCACCTTAAGATAGTTGATCTTCTAAGGAAGGATAAAGTGATAATGATAATGGTAATGATGATGTTGATTTCAGTTATGTATTTTTATGTATATGTATGTATGTATGTATGTATGCATTGCATCCCACTGATCAGCTGGGGATAACACTGAGTCCCGAAAGGGCCAGGTAAGATAACACCGAGTCCCGAAAGGGCCGGGTAAGATAACACCGAGTCCCGAAAGGTCCAGGTAAGATAACACCATTTAAGATGCTATATGTATATAAATATATGTATCTATATATCTATTACCGCGCCTTAATGACCGGACAAGATATTATATATGTATGGATATGTATAAAAAAAATTCTTAAAAAGCTAAGCATGCATGACATTCGCTAAGAGGGCATTCAAAAGCACAGGTTGATCTTGTTTATATTACTTTATCCCCATACGTTCATTATATTAATGTTACTGTTCATGCCTTACATACTCAGTACATTGTTCGTACTGACGTCCCTTCTTGTGGACGCTGCGTTCATGCCCGCATGTGTAGATAGACGAGACAGGGATCTTCCATAGTAGGCTGCCTTCAAGTACCAGTTCTGATTGGTGAGGTCTATCTCTTCCTGGAGCACTGCCGAGTATATGATTTTGTTCAGGGTATGTCGGGGGCCTATCCCGACTTGTATACCTCAGTCATGTTCGTAGAGGCTTTGCAGACAGTTCTTGTGTACAGCATAGTCATAGTGTGACGATAGTAATGTTGGCATCATAGGTCCAATGTACATATACGAATGCATGATATTATGTTCGCATTTAGCCTTTCGATCCTATTGTTTCCATTTGAGACACGAAGGATGTAAGTTATAAGTTGGTTCGCTCAGTTTCCGTAAGGTGCCGGGTGCCAATCACGCCCTACCAAGGGTGGGATGTGATAAATTAGTATCAGAGCAGTTCTGTCCTAGGGTTGTCTGCAAGCTGTGTCTAGCAGAGTCCTGTTTATGGGTGTGAAGCCGGCCACATTTATAAACAGGAGGCTGCAGGGCATCTACGAATCATTGACCTTTCTTTCCATCTTAGATCGTGCGATAGAGCCAGAGTCTAGGAAAGATAGTTCTGATCTTTTTTCTGCAGGAAGTGCAGACTGACGAGAGATGAAGAGATCAGCTTCAGACAGTGGGGGTGCTAAGAAGGCCCCTAGAGTATATATATCCAGGACTCCAGGCTCCAGGACCGAGTCGGAGGAGCCTCAGTTATTCCATTTAGACTGATCCCTCGAAGGACCCAGCAATGATTCCTCTAGAGTTTTGACTCCCAGAGAGGAGGACCCCCCCCCCCCCCCCCCCCCCCCGCGAGGGCAGTTATGACACAGATCCGTCCGAGTATTTTTCTGGGACACCGGAGGAGGAGATTCCCGAGGCCGAACCAGCTGCTCCTATGGTAGAGCACTACGTCAGACTAGCCTCCCACCGAGTGTTACAGATTACTCTAGCCCTCTATCCTGGCCGTCGGTAAACCAGGAGTTACCTGGTTATCTATACCCTTCGGACTCAGATGAGAGAGATGATGAAGGCCAGACGAGCAGATGGTGGGTAGACGATGATGAGGAGCACACTTCACCTTATAGTCCACCAGATCAGACTAGAGACCGATCAGCTACAGGTATATGAGCCTTTATTGGAATTTTCTATGTATGTGTAATTGCTGTAGACTAGCACTTAACAGCGGTGAGCGAAAATCCAAAGGGGCCGATAGCCAAGTGTTTATAAGTAACTGTGAACAAGGTGTTTTCGCCACCAATGGGAATCTGGAAACCTAGGATGGAAAGTAGTCATACGCATAGGTGAAAGGTGAATATTGAGGATTGAAAAGGCCAAAATGGAAATTGTGTGGTCGGAAGAGTAAGAGATCCTTTCTAATTCGGAGGGAGAGGCATTGCGAGAACATTTGGAAATCTGATAAGACTTCAATTTGCTCCATATTATGTGATGAAGGTTATGCGGTGAGGTGGACGCGATCATACCAGCATTAACGCACCGGATTTCATCAGAGTTTCAAGGTTAAGCGTGCTGGGGTGAGAGAAATCCTAGGATGGGTGACCCCCTGGGAATTGTATTAAAAATCTTACAAAGTCAGACATAGGAGGCAGATGGGAAGCTAGAGTAGCCTAAGGGAAATTAGAGTATGTGGAGTGGGTGAAAACCTTAAGAGGTCACGTAGGACGAGGCAGACTAGACCGGTGAAGTGAAAGAAAGTGCATCACAGCTCTAGAATTAGGATGAGTTTAAGTAGCGTTTGGAAATACCTTGCAAGCGAGTCATTAGGAAATATACATATGTATGCGTATGATATCCCATTTATGGCTTTATCAGCGGGTATGTGTATCCCAGCAACCGACGTTGTGGTATGTGGAAGACATTAATTGAATAAGGTAATGAAGTTCAAGTGGCAAAAATGGCATGGACGTTACAAGGTAAGTTGATGTTATTCTTACTGTAGGTCAGAGTTGGAAGGTCCTAATGCAAGAACATCGGGGAAAGGAAGGGAGTGAGTATGTATATAAGAAGTGAAGAGATTAGAATGTCTTGAGAAAAGAAGAGAGAAGTGAGAAATGAGAGTGAGCGAAGCCTTCAAGAGAGACGACAGGCAAAGCACGGGACTGTTTGGGTAAAAAAAAATTCGAAGGTAGGCATGTGAAAGGGATAAAGTGTGGTAGTATGGAATAAAAGAGGAATGTGTGGGGCTAGAGAACAAATTTCGATAAGTGGGGCTAAAAGGATAATGACACGACGAGGAATGTGAAGTAAGAGAAAGGATGATTAAGTCGTGCAACGATGTTAAAAGATTTGCAACTCTCGAAAGGTAGATATAAAGGGATAAATGTGTGGTCAAATTGACACGGTTGCCTCGGACACGAGGAAGCTTTTATAAAAGATGACTTAAGAATAAGACGGATTTGCACGTTTAAAGGAATATTTCACGAACTTCGGAGCCGATACTGTAAATAACAAGAGGAGAAGGGCGCTCGAGGAGGAAAGAACTCAAGAAAGGTTAAGGGTGAAAGTAGCAAAGGTATACTAATGGGCTGATTGAAGAAAGAGGAGAGCATTTAGGAATAAAGTAACTGGAAACCTTCAACCACGGTGGTACACAAGATACGTTAACGAGTTGGCGGTAGGAAACCGATCAATCATCGAGATAAGAACGAGGATGATGGGGCGACACATATGACTAGAAAAGTAATGACATGGGAAAAGAATTCTTGTAAAGACCGAGAGATTCGATCACCGAGAAAATAGAATGAAATGTAAAGAACGTGCATGGAAGACAACCTGGCCGTGGCATCAGAAAGACAGACAAAGGCTCGATGAACGAGGATGGAGAGAGTGTACATTGTAAGAATTCCGTGCTAAGAGTGAGAAGTAAAAGGACACTCGGAAAACTTGGATGCATAGCTGCAACAAAAACGCGTAGTTAAGAATAATTATAAACAAGTGAGATAAACGGGCGAAAGGACTAGTAATGGATGGAAGGGTATGGAAATATTGACAAAAGAATAATGATATAGACATAAATGGAAAGAAGAACTCAGGGTAAGAAGTTTTAGATATGTTATAGGCAAAGTCGGGAAGAGAGGCGAGGAATAAGGTATAATCGAAGACTTCATAAATGATGTAATGAATCTCAATGTCCCCATTAACTTGCGGGTCCAGGAACCGTTAGTCATAAAAGATAGAGGTGTGAAAAGACGGAAAAGAAGGCATCAGAATTGGACCTAACCCTTAAAAATATTCCAATTGAATACGAGAGTGTAACTAGCAAAAAGATAGATAAGTCAGACCATATGATGGCAAAAACGCGACCTTGGGAAGATCATGAAGGATGGCAGATAAGTAGTGAAGACACTGGATACTCGAAGGTTATTGGTATATATAAGGACCTCCTTAAAGGGGGAAGAGCTTATTAGACTTGAAAAGAACTAGGATGCTCTCAAGCTCCAAAAGAAGAAATTTATTAGTTGGAGGCGTATTGGCATGTTAGGAAGGTATCAGAAAGAAGCAGAAACAAGTTGACAATAAGTGTACCGTGAGACAGACATAGGAAGAAAGTATGGAAGACACCTTAAGAGAATGCTTCACGCCGACATCAGCAACGACATTTCTAGACCATGGTTTGAAACCCCCGTATCGGGCAAAAATTGCACCGTACCTAAGTATGCGGCGACATGTCCTGAAAGGGTAATAAAGAGAGCAAGAAAGGTTTCCAAGTCAAATTCACAAGGATGACAGAGAGGATGACAAATCCAAGGATGACAAAAAAGAAAAAAAGAAAAAAAAGGATTTTAGCACTAGAAGGGACGACTATTGTAACAAAAGCAACCACGATTAGTAGTTTGGTAATTTCCAAAGAAAGGAAGAACGCTGCTCTTATGAATGGAAATAAAAGAATTCACCGGATATATTAGAAAACGTCTCACGGATTACTAATTATACTGAACATGAGAGCATATGCTATGGAGTTATATGAACCATCAAAGTGAAGCTAAGCTCAACTATAATTGCAAAAAGGCCACACCAAAAAGCCAATAAGGAATAACAACGGATGAAATGACCACCGGTACAAGGAAATCGAAGCTAGATATACATATGTTGTAAGAGAGTCATAATGGAGTAAGAATTGCCGTAGCCCTATGCTTCTGGGTTGTATTGTGAGATTTGAGGGAAGGAGGTTAAAGAAACAGTTGTGGCAGGAAGCTAAAGAAAAAGTTGTGGCAGGAGCCCAAGGATTTAGCTTAAACTCGAATTATAAGTTTGCCATAAATGTAACTGTACTATGAAGGGTAATAAATGGCGAAGAAACATTACGTATTTCGGATATCGGTATAACTGGCTTTGGAAAGGAACACAACCATTATGTACATTAGCGACAAAGTAATGTTTAATAAGCAATTGGAATGTAAGGGTAAGAGAGGCAGTGACAGGAATGTAAGGGAATAGGGAGCCTGACTAACGAGCTACCAGAAATCGGTAAAGTGCATACTTAAAAATCAACGAGTATAAAAGGATAGCCCGAGATGGTACCGAAGGATTAAATGCAAAGAGGACATCATAAATGAGAAAGGTAATTTCCCAATAACAAGGAAACAAGAAGTGAGAAAAAGAGAATACTTATAGGATGACGAATAGTTACGGCACGACAAGTCAAGGTTACAATAATGAGGACAGAGTGAGAGCGAGACACTAGTTCAATTTCGATCATGTACATGAGGGCAAAGAAGGTGAAGATAATGCCGTGGGTTGGCAATACTGCAACATTCGAGGACGAATGTTCCTTAGTGTTACACCTCGTAAATTTCCCCGTGAACGTACAATGAATAGACTAATGAAGAATACGAGTATACGATCCTTTAATGAGAAGGGAAAGACGTTTGACGACCTTAAGTAAGATTTCAAAGGCAATGGGAACAAGAGATAGGTTATGCTCCACAATGACTAATTATAGGTTTGAAGACTTGAAAGTCGTAGATTTGCATTTTGGCCCAGTCGACCGTAAAGTGAAGTACGGGCCGTAAAGTGGTATACGGGCCCGTAAACCACCATGTCGTATTTCAACTCACAAAACTTCAACTTTCTGCCAAATGTTCAAATGGTTAAATACGACTTGGAATACGGACCATAAATTGAAATACGGCCCGTAAACTGCGATCGTAAATCACCATGATCCTTAGCATACCTTTCTGGTTTTGATATGCTTAAATACGACCACGATATACAACCCGTAAACTGGAATACGGACCGTAAACTGGGTTTACGACCACTGTGCACTTCAGTCACCATTCATTCCGGATTAGATTTTAAGTCATTAAAAGGAGACCTAACCTCATTCAATTCATTTCAACTCCACGATATTTCTCTCTAGAAACCTCTAGAATACTCTCTACTCTTCAACTACAAGAATTCAATGGAAATTAGTGATCAACTACATGAAACCCACGAAATCAAGTGTAAGAATCACACTAAAGTTCATCTTTCTCAAGAAAACCCAAAAGAAGTGAAGTAGGGTTTTGGTGCTAAAGGAGTAATTCCATTCAAGGCTTGTTCAACCATCATCTAAGGTAAGTTTCATGACTAAAACATGTTGTTTAAGGTATTGGAAGGCTAAGATACTTGAATTGTAAAAATACATAGGAAATGGGTCATTTATGAGTGAATAGTGTCATGGTTGGATAGTAGTTGGGTTGGATTATGAATGTTGGAGTGTTGTGATTATGAATACGTTATAAATGACATTTAGGCCATGAAATAAGTATTAGATATGAGGAAACACGATAGTAAGCTATAACCATAAATGTGGAGAAATTGAAGAGAAATGGTGGATTGTGGTCAATGTATATAAATGATGATTGTTGATTGCGATATTGTGAATGTTGTTGTGAGCGTGTGGGAGTTGATATAAGTAGTATAAACCAAGGAAGTGCTGCCCAACTTTCCCTAGAAATAGTAGCGCGTTCTTATAGTCCATTAACTAACGTGAATGCGAATTCTCTTTTGAAGGTAGAAACGTGATATCGAAGGAGAACAAGCAAGCGATAGCTTAGTTAAACGTCAAAGGTATGTGAGGCTAGTCCTTTCTTTCTAATGGCATGAATCTCATAGCATAATTTTTCTTCCTCTTCATGAGTTCCTATATTCCGGAAAGCTAAAAGCCTATATCTATGAATGGTAATATAAGATAAGAGATATGATATGAAGATCCTAAAATGGCATGATGTTACTTATTGCTCACACTCACCTTATATGTTAGTTCCTTCAAGGTGAGGCAGGATGTCGATAATTGCTCCATAATGAAATCGGGGGACCACGACCTTACGTCACCCCGATAAAGTAAAGTTGTTGCCTTATGCATGTATTATGATAAATATGTTACGATAAGCATATTATGATGAGCATGTATGATGATGATATAACACCGCGCCTAGTTGGCCGGGCAGTCACTGTTAAGGCGGGCAGCTATACAATACACCATGGCCAAATGGCAAGGGCAGACACCACTAGTGGGCGGCATGAGATGATACTCCGGACGCGGGAGGCCTAGACGCAGGCTAATGTTATGATTATGACACCGATCCGATATGGACGGGCAACTTATACATTACTACACCGCACCTATATGGGCGGGCAGCTTATACACTATGCATAACTGATGTGCCGATGAGTATGAGTAAGACAACATGACTTAATTCTTTTATACATGACAGTCAGATATAGATGTTCCATATTGATATTTCCTTTATGTCATTGTTCTATTTCATTGTTTATGCCTCTCATACTCAGTACAATGTTCGTACTGACGTCCGTTTTCTTTGGACGCTGTGATCATGCCCACAGGTAGACAGGGAGGAGAGCTCGACCCAGACCAGTAGTAGTTGTCAACTGATTGAAAGCACTCCCTTGTTCGGAGGTGCTTATGACGATTCTTTTGTACATCCATGTATATATATTTTTGGGCATGATGGGGTCTTGTCCCATCCTTATGTTTCGCACTCCAGTAGAGGCTCGTAGATGCGCAGTGTGGGTTAGATGGCCTCACGAGATGCTATTATATGTATATATTATTTTGATGGCCGAGAGGCAAATGTATATAAAGTATTTATGTTTCCATATAAAATATGATTTTCCTGTAATTTGAGTATAAAGTTGATAAAAGAGCATTAAATGAGTAAGATGAGTAGTAGAACGAGTGGTACTCGGTGGCTAGCCCCGGGTACCCGTCACGGCCCCTAGCTCGTGACAGTTAGGGGGAAGAATGTTACACCCCAGAAAATTTTGCGCTACCTAGACTACAGACAGCTTAGTGTGAGCCCGAACAAGAGTGAAATCATGCGAGGATTATGGAGAAAGGTTATATTATAAGAGTGAATAATGGCATATATATGATATGTGGAGACCATATGGGGTGCATCGGTTCATATGTCACTTGCCAAAAAGCCCTCGTTGCTGTAAGCCAAGTGGGCCCACACGCTGGAGTTTTATAAAGGACATGTGAAGAGACATATGAGTAGTATATGGAAAGTTGAGCAAGTCCTAAGAAGGACCCATAAGCCAAATATGGGCATAAGCCCTCCAAAAGGACAATTTAAGGAAACAATTTCGGATGATCTGATTTGGAGGGGCCAAAACGACATTATAAGTTTGGAATTTGGAAGAAAACAAAGAATTCAAGTTGTAGATTGCATTCTGGATAGTGTCGCCAGGGTTCGGACGCTTGCTATACTTGCAGCCAAGTTGGGCACATGATGAGAGATTGCCCGTCGATGAGTGGTAGAGTTGGAGTTTAGCCCACAGGTTCAGCAGCTGGTTCTTCCTCAGCACGCCCGACAGGACAGATTCCCCAGATGTCAGCAGGTTGAGGTAGAGGTAGAGGGGCAATATCTACTTCAGGTGCCACTCAGCCCCGTGTATATGCTTTAGCGGGACGGCAAGATCTTGAGTCCTCCCCGGATGTGGTTACAGGTACATTGTCTATATTCTCCCATGATGTATACGCACTGATAGATCCGGGTTGTACTCTTTCTTATATTACTCCATATGTTGCTGATTGTATTGGGGTGAAACCTGAGCCAATCAAACCTTTTGAGGTGTCTACTCCGGTTGGTGATCCCGTGATAAATTTTCGGGAGAGCCCGTGCTTGAATGGAAGGGTAATGCAGCATCCCCGAAGGGTAGGCTTATTTCCTACCTTAAAGCGAGGAAGATGATAGCCAAGGGCTATATTTATCATTTAGTTCGGGTTCATGGCACCGAGGCAAAGCCGCCAACTTTCCAATCAGTTCCGGTAGTGAATGAATTCCCAGATGTATTTCCTGATGAGCTTCCAGGACTTCCTCCAGAAAGAGAGATTGACTTCGCCATTGATGTGTTGCCGGACACCAGGCCTATTTCTATTCCTCCGTATCGAATGGCTCCAGCAGAATTGAAAGAGTTAAAGTCACAACAGAAAGACTTGCTTGAAAAAGGGTTTATTAGACCCAGTTCATCACCTTGGGGAGCACCGGTCTTGTTCGTGAGAAAGAAAGACGGATCTCTACGAATGTGTATCGACTACAGGCAATTGAATAAAGTGACGATAAAGAACAGATATCCTCTTCCGAGGATTGATGATTTATTTGATCAGCTACATGGTGCCAAATGGTTTTCAAAAATAGATTTGAGGTCGGGTTACCATCAAGTGAGAGTTAGAGAGGCGGATATTCCCAAGACAGTCTTCAGAACGAGATATGGCCACTATGAATTCAGAGTGATGTCGTTTGGGTTGACTAATGCTCCGGCCGTGTTTATGAACTTGATGAACAACGTATTCAGGCCCCTCTTGGACTTATTTGTGATAGTATTTATTAATGATATTCTGGTGTATTCTCGCACGGAATTAGAACACGCAGATCATTTGCGAATTGTTCTTGGCATTCTTCGAGCCCAAGAATTGTATGCAAAATTTTCAAAGCGCGAGTTCTGGCTAAATTCTGTGACATTTCTGGGCCATGTTATCTCAGATGATGGCATTCGAGTCGACACTCAGAAAGAAGCTGTGAAGACTTGGCCAAGACCTACGACGCCTACAGAAGTTCGTAGCTTTCTGGGTTTGGCAGGTTATTATAGGAGATTCGTAGAGGGCTTCTCATCTATTTCAGCCCCATTGACGAAGCTAACCCAGAAGTCAGCCAAATTTCAATGGAATGATGCTTGTGAACGAAGTTTCTAGGAGTTGAAAGGCAGATTGACCTCAGCTCCGGTCTTAACACTTCCAGAAGGGCCAGATGGCTATGTGGTGTATTGTGACGCTTCCGGTGTTGGACTAGGATGCGTATTGATGCAGCATGGGAAAGTTATTGTATATGCTTCGAGACAATTATGGAAACATGAAAAGAATTATCCAACTCATGATCTCGAATTGGCTGCGGTTATTCATGCCTTAAAAATATGGAGGCATTATTTGTATGGTGTGCACTCTTCAATACATTTTCAAGCAAAAGGAGTTGAACCTGCGACAAAGGCGGTGGTTAGAATTGTTAAAAGATTATGATGTGAACATTTTGTACCACCCCAGAAAAGCGAATGTAGTAGCTAATGCACTTAGCCGCCGATCAATGGGCAGTTTATGTGAAGTCCCTCCGGAAAATAAAAAGATGGTTCATGAGCTCCGCCAATTAGCTAATCTTGGAGTGCGTGTGATTGATTCAGGTAATGCAGGGATTGGCATTAATGATCCCACAACTTCGTCCTTGGACATGGAAGTGAAAGAACGACAATATGAAGATCCTAAATTGTGTCGTTGCAAAGACACATCTCATGGAAAAGAAAAGTCTTCATTTGAAGTTTCTATGGACGGAATTCTTAGGTACCGAGGCAGACTATGTGTGCCGAATGTAGCAGAATTGCGCCGACGAATTCTAGAAGAAGCACATTGTTCTCGGACTATTCATCTAGGTGCAACTAAAATGTATCGTGATCTCAAGATGATGTATTGGTAGGATGGCATGAAAAGAGACATAGCCAAATTTGTAGCACAGTGCCCAAATTGCCAACAAGTAAAAGTTGAACATCAGAAGCCAGGAGGCTTATTGCAAGCAATAGAAATCCCCACTTGGAAATGGGAAGTGATCAACATGGATTTCATCATGGGATTACCTCGTTCTCGAGGAAAGTATGATTCGATATGGGTGATTGTGGACATACACACAAAAGCAGCCCATTTTCTTCCAGTTAGAACCACGTACTCAGCAAAAGACTATGCGAGGTTGTATCTCAAGGAAATTGTGCAACTCCATGGTATACCATTATCTATTATTTTGGATAGAGGAGCACAGTTTACAGCCAAGTTTTGGAAGTCCTTTTCATTATAGGCACCCAAGTGAAGCTTAGCACGACATTTCATCCGCAGACCGATGGACAAGCCGAGCGTACTATTCAGACCTTGGAAGATATGCTACGAGCGAGCATGTGTGTTGGACTTCGGTGGAAGTTGGGACGATCATTTACCGCTAATCGAATTTGCATACAATAATAGTTATCATTCTAGCATTCAAATGGCTCCATACGAAGCTTTATATGGGAGGAAATGTAGATCCCCAATTGGATGGTTTGAAACAGGAGAAGCACAATTAGTAGGCCCTGAATTGATTCAACAAGCGGTGGAAAAGGTTAAGGTGATCCGAGATCGATTGCTAACAGCCCAAAGTCGCCAAAAGTCTTACGCAGACAATCGCCGATGAGACTTGGAATTTCAGGTTGATGATTGGGTATTTTTGAAAGTGTAGCCAATGAAAGGAGTGATGAGATTTGGTAAACGAGGGAAGTTAAGTCCTAGATACGTTGGACCCTATAGAATTATCCGCAAGATGGGTCATGTAGCCTATGAATTGGACTTACCCTCGGAGCTTGAATCAGTCCATCCAGTTTTCCATGTTTCGATGCTCCGCAAGGGCATTGGAGATCCTACAAAGATTCTCCCGATAGATGATGTGCAAGTAACAGAAAAGCTAACCTATGAAGAGGTGCCTATCGCTATTCTAGACAGACAAGTGCGAAGACTTCGAAATAAAGAAGTAGCTTCAGTCAAAGTCTTTTGGCGAAACAACAATCGGGAATAAATGACTTGGGAGGCAGAAGAGAAGATGAAGTCCAAGTACCTGCATTTATTCCAACCCCTAGAAGAGACTCAAGATGGAACGCCAACAATATGAGGTAAGTATGCAATAAATGAAGTGTAATAATTAGAGCATCTCAACACCCCTATTTCTATCATTACTCAGATATTATATCCCCTGCTTTCGGGAGCTTTCGTAAGTCTTTCTTAGAATTTATTTTGTGTTGTGGCCCTGTGAGGCAATGATATTATGGGTTGTTGTGGCAGGATGGTAGTGCCATATTACAGGGGAAACTCTGGCAAAAACATTCATAGAATCCCGAGTGTTTAACATTCGAGCACGAATGTTCTAAAAGGGGGGGGGGGGGGGGAGTGTTACACCTCGTAAATTTCCCCGTGAACGTACGATGAATAGACTAATGAAGAATACGAGTATACGATGCTTTAATGAGAAGGGAACGACGTTTGACGACCTTAAGTAAGATTTCAAAGGCAATGGGAACAAGAGATAGGTTATGCTCCACAATGACTAATTATAGGTTTGAAGACTTGAAAGTCACAGATTTGCATTTTGGCCTAGTCGACCGTAAAGTGAAGTACGGACCGTAAAGTAGTATACGACCCGTAAACCACCATGTCGTATTCCAACTCACAAAACTTTAACTTTCTGCCAAATGTTCAAATGGTTAAATACGACTTGGAATACGGACCGTAAATTGAAATACGGCCCGTAAACTGCGATCGTAAATCACCATGATCCTCAACATACCTTTCTGGTTTTGATATGCTTAAATACGACCATGATATACGGCCAGTAAACTGGGTTTACAACCACTGTGCACTTCAGTCACTATTCATTCCGGATTAGATTTTAAGTCATTAAAAGGAGACCTAACCTCATTCAATTCATTTCAACTCCACGATATTTCTCTCTAGAAACCTCTAGAATACTCTCTACTCTTCAACTACAAGAATTCAATGGAAATTAGTGATCAACTACACGAAACCCACGAAATCAAGTGTAAGAATCACACTAAAGTTCATCTTTCTCAAGAAAACCCAAAAGAAGTGAAGTAGGGTTTTGGTGCTAAAGGAGTAATGCCATTCAAGGCTTGTTCAACCATCATCTAAGGTAAGTTTCATGACTAAAACATGTTGTTTAAGGTATTGGAAGGTTAAGATACTTGAATTGTAAAAATACATAGGAAATGGGTCATTTATGAGTGAATAGTGTCATGGTTGGATAGTAGTTGGGTTGGATTATGAATGTTGGAGTGTTGTGATTATGAATACGTTATAAATGACATTTAGGCCATGAAATAAGTATTAGATATGAGGAAACACGATAGTAAGCTATAACCATAAATGTGGAGAAATTGAAGAGAAATGGTGGATTGTGGTCAATGTATATAAATGATGATTGTTGATTGCGATATTGTGAATGTTGTTGTGAGCGTGTGGGAGTTGATATAAGTAGTATAAACCAAGGAAGTGCTGCCCAACTTTCCCTAGAAATAGTAGCGCGTTCTTATAGTCCATTAACTAACGTGAATGCGAATTCTCTTTTGAAGGTAGAAACGTGATATCGAAGGAGAACAAGCAAGCGATAGCTTAGTTAAACGTCAAAGGTATGTGAGGCTAGTCCTTTCTTTCTAATGGCATGAATCTCATAGCATAATTTTTCTTCCTCTTCATGAGTTCCTATATTCCGGAAAGCTAAAAGCCTATATCTATGAATGGTAATATAAGATAAGAGATATGATATGAAGATCCTAAAATGGCATGATGTTACTTATTGCTCACACTCAGTACCTTATATGTTAGTTCCTTCAAGGTGAGGCAGGATGTCGATAATTGCTCCATAATGAAATCGGGGGACCACGACCTTACGTCACCCCGATAAAGTAAAGTTGTTGCCTTATGCATGTATTATGATAAATATGTTACGATAAGCATATTATGATGAGCATGTATGATGATGATATAACACCGCGCCTAGTTGGCCGGGCAGTCACTGTTAAGGCGGGCAGCTATACAATACACCATGGCCAAATGGCAAGGGCAGACACCACTAGTGGGCGGCATGAGATGATACTCCGGACGCGGGAGGCCTAGACGCAGGCTAATGTTTTGATTATGACACCGATCCGATATGGACGGGCAACTTATACATTACTACACCGCACCTATATGGGCGGGCAGCTTATACACTATGCATAACTGATGTGCCGATGAGTATGAGTAAGACAACATGACTTAATTCTTTTATACATGACAGTCAGATATAGATGTTCCATATTGATATTTCCTTTATGTCATTGTTCTATTTCATTGTTTATGCCTCTCATACTGTTACACCTCAAAAATTTCTCCGTGAACGTACAATGAATAGACAACCAAAGAGTATGAGTGTACAATGTTTTACTAAGAAGGGGATGACTACTTATGAGTTTTAAAAATGCGAAAGTTGCAGATTTGCACTTCAGCCCAGTTGGTCGCAAAATGGAATACGACTCGTAAAGTGGTTTACGGTACTGCCATCGTCGTTCAACATTCCAAAACTTCAACATTCTGCCAAATGTCTAAATGGTTAAATACGACTCAGAATACGGACCGTAAATCGAAATACGGCTCGTAAACTGTGACCGTAAACCACCATGACCTCCAGCAAACCTTTCTGGTTCTTTTATGCTTAAATACGGTCGTGGAGGATGGACCCTAAACCAGAATACGGCCCGTAAACTGGGTTTACGGCCACTGTGCACTTCAACTACTGTTCATAAAAATCAGATTTTAAGTTAAGTATAAGGGACCCTTTTTCATTCCATTCATATCATTTTCACTCCACACTTCATGAAACATCTAGAATACTCTCTAATATTCATCCACAAGAGAATCAAAGGAAAATCAAGATCAACAACACTAAATCTATGAAATCAAGAGTGTGAAACTCATCAAAGTTCATCTATACCAAGAAATTGCAAAGGAAGTAAAGTAGGGTTTTTGGTATAGAAGAGTATTGCTACTTAAGGCTTGTTCCTACCACATATAAGGTAAGTTTTATGAATTTCTCATGATGATTGAAGTATTTATACGTTGAAACACTTGGATTATAGAAGAGTGTAGTAAATGGGTCATAAAATGTGAATAGTGCTATAGTTGAATGATAGTTGGATTGAATTATGAATGTTGATGAGTTGGGAGTATAAATATGTTATAAATGACGTGTAGACCATGAAATAGGTGTGATGTATAAGGAAATGTGATGATGAGCTAAAACCCATAAATGTGGAGAAATTGGGGGAAAAACTGTGGAATGCGGTAAATGTAGATAAATGACGATTGTTGATACGATATTGTGAGTGTTGTTGTGAATGTTTGGTAGTTAAAATGAAACATGGGAAAAGTAGTAGAAACAAAGGAAATGCTGCCTAATTTTCCCTAGAAATAGTAGCGCGTTCTTCTCGTCGATTGACTAATGATGGTATGAATTCTCTCTTGAAGGTAGAGACGTGACATCAAAGAAAATCAAGCGAGCGATAGCATAGTTAAACGACAAAGGTATGTGAGGCTTATCTTTTCTTTCAAAAGGCATGAATCTTTCAAGTCCTATATAATCCTTTTACAAAACGAAGCCTATGAGTCCTTCTATATATTGAATTACATATGAATATGATGGTGATGATAATGAGTTAGAATATAGCGATTCAAGAAATTATGGCATGATGTTCCTATAAGGCTAACGATGTTATCTTTGTTAACACTCGCCTTAAGCTCTATTTCCTTCAAGGCGAGGCATGATACTCAAAAACGTTCATAATATAATCGGGGGTTCACGACCTTACGTCACCCCGACATAGTGTGGTTACCCTTAAAGCTTAACGCATGCTCTTAATTAATATGATATGTCTATAAGATGATTAACAATGCTAGTTTGTAATACGATAATGATATGTATAAGATACCAAGAAATGATAAGATGATGATATATTATGAGATGTGTAATAGTGATGTGTTATGATTGGTTTTGTGATGATAAGATTCCACCGTGCCTATTTGGCCAGGCATGTCACCGCGGATGCGAGCTGCGTATGATTCCACCGTGCCTATATGGCCGGGCATGTCACCGCTAATGCGGGCTGCTATGTTTACACCGAGCCTAGAGGGCCGGGCATGATCACCACTAGTGGGCGGCATATGAGGATTACCCGGACGCGGGTAATGATGCGGAGTACGATGTGATGATGCACGTGATGAAGTATGTGATGATATATGCGATGATGAATGTGATGATTTATGGGATATGACAAAACATATACTATGATGATGAATATGATATATGTAAAAAGTATGTTGCTTATAACACTCAAGCAGGTTATATCTTTTCTTTTGATTCATGATGCTTCTATGACATTGTTCATTTCATTCCTGCCTCACATACTCAGTACAATGTTCGTACTGACGTCCGTTTTCTTTGGACGCTGTGTTCATGCCCACAGGTAGACAGGGAGGAGATCTTGTTCCGGACTCTTAGAAGCTGTTAGCTGACTGAAAGCACTCCCTTGTTCCGGAGGTGCTCATGATGAATCTTTTGTGTACAGTTGTATGTGTAATCCAATAGAGGCTCGTAGATACTCAATGTGGGTTATGTGGTTTCATGACGTGGATATTGTGTAAATATATTGATATATGTAATAGTATGAACATGAAATCGATAAATGATTGTTGGATGAGTCTAAGAGGTAATAGTACGAGCGGTGCTCGGTGGTTAGCCCCGGGTACTCGTCACGGCCCCTAGCTGGGTCGTGACAGAAGTGGTATCAGAGCAGTTTGTCCTAGGAAGTGTCTACGAGCCGTCTCTAGTAGAGTCTTGTTTATGGTGTGTTGCGCGCCACAATAATAAACAAGAGGCTACAGGGCATTTAGGAAAATGACCATCTTTCTTCCTATGAGATCGTGCGATAGAGCCGTGTATAAGATTTTATCCTCCCTAATAGTGTGTTGTGATTTCAGAATGCCGCCCAAGGGAAAAGCTATAGCCGCCCAGAAGGGCAAGACTACGACAAAGAGGTGGGTAGAAAGAGAGCCTTCGGTGAATATTGGAGAAGGTGAGTCACAAAATGAGACTCCATCTAGCACTTCCTCTACCCCGCCTAATGTGGAAGAGCAAGGAGGAGCTCCAGCTCCAATTCCTCCGCCGGTTGCTTCGGGTCAACAAATGACCGAGGCCATTCAGTTATTGACACAGTTGGTTGCCGCCCAGGTACAGCCGCAAAATGCGGGCCCGAGTGATCGATCAGCCAGTACTAGAGCCCGTGACTTCATGACTTTAAACCCTCCGGAGTTCTTTGGGTCAAAGTCGGATGAGGATCCGCAAGGCTTTATCAATGAGATATTGAGGACTTTAAAGATTATTCATGCCTCCGAGACTGAATCCGTGGAGTTGGCCTCTTATAGACTCCGGGATGTGGTAGTCTTATGGTATAATAATTGGGTATTATCAAGAGGAGAGAATGCGCCTCCACCCCTATGGCAGGAATTTGTGGATGCTTTTATTCGTCACTATCTACCACCCGAGATTCGCCGAGCTAGGGCGGATAGATTTCTAAATTTGAAGCAAGGAAGTATGAGTGTCCGGGAGTATAGTATGCAATTTAATTCTTTGGCCAGGTACGCCCCGGCTATGGTGGCAGACATGGGAGATCGTGTCCACAGATTTGTGAGTGGTTTGGGACCACATTTATTCAAATATTGTTTGACGGCTTCATTGCAAGATGGGATGGACATTTCCCGTATACAGGCCCATGCCCAGAACTTAGAGGGGCGACAGCAACCACCGAGGAGTGATCGTGATATGGACAGGAGGCAAAGCAAGAGAGCTAGATCTATGAGAGCGAGCAGCGAGTACAGAGGGGGATCGAGGCAGAATTATTCTAGGCAGTCAAGCCAGACGGCGACTAGCGCACCTCCCAGATTTCCAGATAGAAGGTTTGACCGCTCCTTTCGCTCGGGACAGGGTCAGAGCTTGAGGGGTTCAGGTTCCCAGTTTGAGGGTGATTATAGTCAAGGGAAACCCCCAGTCCCACGATGTAGTCGGTGCCGCAAATTACACTCAAGGCCATGTCGCCAGGACACAGATGCCGGTTATGTTTGTGGGCAGACTGGGCATATGATGCGAGATTGTCCCTCACGGTATGGTAGAGGTGGGGTTCAGCCCACAGGCTCAGCACCTGGTTTCTCGTCAGCGCGCCCGGTAGGGCAGGCTCCCCAGATGTCAGCAGGCCGAGGTAGAGGCAGAGGGGCAGCATCTACTTCAGGTGCCACCCAGCCCCGCGTATATACTTTAGTGGGACGACAGGATCTCGAGTTCTCCCCGGATGTGGTTACAGGTATATTGTCTATATTCTCCCGTGATGTGTATGCATTGATAGATCCCGGTTCTACATTCTCTTATATTACTCCATATGTTGCTGGTTGTATTGGGGTGAAACCCGAGTAAATTAAACCTTTTGAGGTGTCTACTCCGGTTGGTGATCCCGTGATAGCAAGGCAAGTGTACAAAAATTGTGTCATTGTGATATGTGATCGTCAGACCAAAGCGGATTTGATTGAGCTGAAAATGTTAGATTTCGATGTAATCATTAGTATGGATTGGTTGGCCTCGTGTTATGCAAATGTTGATTGCCCCACAAAAGTGGTTCGATTTCAATTCCCGGAAGAGCCCGTACTTGAATGGAAGGGTAACACGGCATCCCCAAAAGGTCGGTTTATTTCCTACTTTAAGGCAAGGAAGATTATAGCGAAAGGCTATATTTATCATCTAGTTCGGGTGCATGACACAGAAGCAAAGTCGCCGACATTTCAATCTGTTCCGGTGGTGAATGAATTTCCGGATGTATTTCCAGATGAACTCCCAGGTCTTCCCCCAGAAAGAGAAATTAATTTCGCCATTGATGTGTTGCCGGACACCGAGCCCATTTCTATTCCTCCTTATCGAATGGCTCCGACAGAATTGAAAGAGCTAAAGGCACAGCTGAAAGACTTGCTTGACAAGGGGTTTATTAGACCCAGTTCATCGCCGTGGGGAGCACCAGTCTTGTTCGTGAGAAAGAAGGACGGTTCCCTACGAATGTGCATTGATTACAGACAGCTGAACAAGGTGACGATAAAGAACAAATATCCTCTTCCGAGGATCGATGACTTGTTTGATCAGCTGCAGGTTGCCAAGTGGTTTTCAAAAATTGACTTGAGGTCGGGTTATCATCAAGTAAGAGTTAGAGAAGCGGATATTCCCAAGACTGCTTTTAGGACAAGATATGGTCATTATGAGTTTCGAGTAATGTCATTTGGGTTGACTAATGCTCCGGCCGTGTTTATGAACTTGATGAATAATGTGTTTAGGCCACTCTTGGATTTATTTGTAATAGTATTTATTGATGATATTCTGGTATATTCTCGCACTGAATCAGAACATTCAGATCATTTGCGAATTGTTCTTGGCATTCTTCGAGCTTGGGAATTATATGCAAAATTTTCAAAGTGTGAGTTCTGGCTGAATTCTGTAACATTTCTGGGCCATGTCATTTCAAATGATGGTATTCGAGTCGATACTCAGAAAATTGAGGCTGTGAAGACTTGGCCAAGCCTACGACACCTACAGAAGTCCGTAGTTTTCTGGGGTTGGCAGGTTATTACAGAAGGTTCGTAGAGGGTTTCTTGTCTATTTCAGCCCCATTGACGAAGCTAACCCAGAAGTCAGCAAAATTTCAGTGGAACGATGCTTGTGAGCGTGGTTTCCAAGAGTTGCAAGACCGATTGACCACTGCTCCAGTTCTAACACTTCCAGAAGGGTCGGATGGCTGCCATGTTGTGTATTGTGATGCTTCCGGAGTGGGATTAGGATGCGTATTGATGCAACATGGGAGAGTTATTGCATATGCTTTGAGACAATTGCGAAAACATGAAAAGAATTATCCGACTCATGATCTTGAATTGGTTGCAGTGATTCATGCGTTGAAGATATGGAGACATTATTTGTATAGGGTGCACGTCGATATCTATTGATACAACTCGAATGGCATCAAGACCTTTTACAAGGAGCCAAGCGAGGAAACTTCAAGCTATGCAAGCATTGTTCATGAGGAGGGACATACTTGAATACACTCTAACACCTTCCCGGGGATTGCAAGTGTTCATGATAGCATGGGAGGATGGTTTGGAGAAGAGGTTGGAAGATGGTCATACTTTCAATGTGACTATTACTTGAAGATTTGCAAATTCAAGTTTTGTTCCCAAAAGAAGACACCCAAACAAGGCCCTTACTTCATTAAGGGTAAAAGTGTAATAGTGTAGTTGTCTTCTTTTGAACCTTAGTATAAGTAGTAGTCTATTTCATTTGGAAGACTTAGTCTATGTTGAATATTGATGTCTTGAAATTGTGAACTCTTTTGAGTGTTGAGAGCTTGCTAAGCTAGAGATTGTGAATCTTGTGAGGATTGGTTATTAGGGTATCAAATCCCTATTGGTCATCCTAAGAGTTTGGTGCTCTTTAGTTCCTAAATTAGAGGTCAAGTTAATTCAAGAACTTTGGTTGCTAATTTGGGTCTTTAGTTGTGTCAAATTATCTATCCTTTATGTTTCTTGTCCTTTTTCTTCATTTTCGTATGGAATATTGTATCATCTATACAGATCACAAAAGTCTCCAACATATTCTCAAGCAGAAGGAGTTGAACCTGCGGCAGAGGCGGTGGTTAGAATTGTTGAAAGATTATGATGTGAACATTTTGTACCACGCCGGAAAAGCGAATGTAGTTGCCGACGCGCTTAGCCGCCGATCCATGGGTAGTCTATGTGAAGTTCCTTTAGAAAGGAAAGAAATGATTCGTGAGCTCCATCAATTAGCTAATCTTGGAGTACGTGTAGTCGATTCAGGTAATGCGAGGCTCAGCATTAACGATCTTGCAGTTTCATCTTTGAATGTAGAAGTGAAGGAGCGACAATATGAAGACCTATCTCATGAAAAAGAGAAGTCTCCATTTGAAGTTTCTATTGATGGAATTCTTAGGTACCGAGGTAGACTATGTGTGCCGAATGTGGTAGAATTGCACCGGCGAATTCTAGAGGAAGCACATTATTCTCGGTATTCCATTCATCCAGGTGCGACCAAAATGTATCATGATCTCAAATTGATATATTGGTGGGATGGCATGAAGAGGGACATAGCAGAATTTGTAGCACAGTGTCGAAATTGCCAACAAGTAAAAGCGGAACATCAGAAGCTAGGGGGCTTATTACAAGTGATGGAAATTCCTATATGGAAATGGGAAAGTGATTAATATGGATTTTATTGTGGGATTACCCCGTTCATGAGGGAAATATGATTCTATATGGGTGATCGTGGACAGACTCACAAAAGCAGCTCGTTTTCTTCCAGTCAGAACCACGTATTCAGCGGAAGATTATGCTAGGTTGTATTTAAAAGAAATTGTGCGACTTAATGGAATTCCATTATCTGTTATTACAGACAGAGGGGCACAGTTTACAGCCAAGTTATGGAAGTCCTTTCAAGAAGGTCTTGGTACTCAAGTCAAGCTTAGCACGGCATTCCATCCGCAAACCGGTGGACAAGCCGGGTGTACTATTCAGACCTTGGAGGACATGCTACGAGCATGTGTGCTGGATTTCAGTGGTAGTTGGGATGACCATTTGCCGCTAATTGAATTCGCATACAACAATAGCTATCATTCTAGTATTCAAATGGCTCCTTATGAAGCCTTATATGGAAGGAAGCTTAGAAGATCTCCAATTGGATGGTTTGAAACAGGAGAAGCACAATTAATAGGCCCCGAATTGATTCAACAAGCAGTCGAAAAAGTCAAGGTGATCCGAGACCGATTGTTAACAGCCCAAAGTCGCCAAAAGTCTTATGCGGACAACCGCCGACGAGATTTGGAATTCCAGGTTAATGATTGGGTATTTCTGAAAGTATCGTCAATGAAAGGGGTGATGAGATTTGGCAAGAAAGGGAAGTTAAGTGCAAGGTACGTTGGACCCTATAAAATTATCCGTAAGGTGGGTCGTGTAGCTTATGAATTGGACTTGCCTTCGGAACTTGAATCAGTTTATCCAGTCTTTCATGTTTCGACGCTCCGCAAGTGTGTTGGAGATCCTACGAAGATTGTTCCAATTGACGACGTTCAAGTGATAGAAAAGCTAACCTACGAAGAAGTACCTATGGCCATTCTAGACAGGCAAGTGCGAAGACTTCGAAATAAAGAAGTAGCTTCAGTTAAAGTGCTGTGGCGAAATAACAACAGGGAAGAAATGACTTGGGAAGCGGAAGAAAAGATGAAATTCAACTACCCGTATTTATTCCAACACCCGGGAGAAATTCAAAGTGAAACGCCAACAACATAAGGTATGCATGCATTAAATGAAGTGTAATAATTAAAGTATCTGAACACCCCTACTTCCATCATTTCTCGGAATTTTATTGTGTTATGGCCCTGTGCTGCAGTAATGTGATATTATTGGTTGTTGTGACAGGATAGTTGTGCCATATTATAAAGCAAAACTCTGGCAAAAATTTTCTAGAATCCTCGCTGACTTAACATTCGAGGACGAATGTTCCAAAAGGGGGGGAGAATGTTACACCTCGGAAATTTCTCCGTGAACGTACAATGAATAGACCAACGAAGAGTATGAGTGTACGATGTTTTACTAAGAAGGGGATGACTACTTATGAGTTTTGAAAATGCGAAAGTTGCAGATTTGCTCTTCAGCCCAGTTGGTCGCAAAATGGAATACGGCTCGTAAAGTGGTTTACGGACCGTAAACTGCCATCGTCTTTCAACATTCCAAAACTTCAACATTCTGCCAAATGGTTAAATACGACTCAGAATACGGACCGTAAATCAAAATACGGCCCGTAAACTGTGACCGTAAACCACCATGACCTCCAGCAAACCTTTCTGGTTCTTTTATGCTTAAATACGGTCGTGGAGGATGGACCCTAAACCAGAATACGGCCCGTAAACTGGGTTTACGGCCACTGTGCACTTCGACTACTGTTCATAAAAATCAGATTTTAAGTTAAGTATAAGGGACCCTTTTTCATTCCATTCATTTCATTTTCACTCCACACTTCATGAAACATCTAGAATACTCTCTAATATTCATCCACAAGAGAATCAAAGGAAAATCAAGATCAACAACACTAAATCTATGAAATCAAAAGTGTGAAACTCATCAAAGTTCATCTATACCAAGAAATTGCAAAGGAAGTGAAGTAGGGTTTTTGGTATAGAAGAGTATTGCTACTCAAGGCTGTTCCTACCACATCTAAAGTAAGTTTTATGACTTTCTCATGATGATTGAAGTATTTATACGTTGAAACACTTGGATTATAGAAGAGTGTAGTAAATGGGTCATAAAATGTGAATAGTGCTATAGTTGAATGATAGTTGGATTGAATTATGAATGTTGATGAGTTGGGAGTATAAATATGTTATAAATGACGTGTAGACCATGAAATAGGTGTGATGTATAAGGAAATGTGATGATGAGCTAAAACCCATAAATGTGGAGAAATTGGGGGAAAAACTGTGGAATGCGGTAAATGTAGATAAATGACGATTGTTGATACGATATTGTGAGTGTTGTTGTAAATATTTGTTAGTTGAAATGAGACATGGGAAAAGTAGTAGAAACAAAGGAAATGCTGCCCAATTTTCCCTAGAAATAGTAGCGCGTTCTTCTCGTCGATTGACTAACGATGGTATGAATTCTCTCTTGAAGGTAGAGACGTGACATCAAAGGAAATCAAGTGAGCGATAGCATAGTTAAACGACAAAGGTATGTGAGGCTTATATTTTCTTTCAAAAGGCATGAATCTTTCAAGTCCTATATAATCCTTTTACAAAACGAAGCCTATGAGTCCTTCTATATATTGAATTACATATGAATATGATGGTGATGATAATGAGTTAGAGTATAGCGATTCAAGAAATTGTGGCATGATGTTCCTATAAGGCTAACGATGTTATCTTTGTTAACACTCGCCTTATGCTCTATTTCCTTCAAGGCGAGGCACGATACTCATAAACGTTCATAATATAATTGGGGGTTCACGACCTTATGTCACCCCGACATAGGGTGGTTGCCCTTAAAGCATAACGCATGCTCTTAATACTAATATATGATATGTCTATAAGATGATTAACAATGCTAGTTTGTAATACGATGATGATATGTATAAGATACCAAGAAATGATAAGATGATGCTATATTATGAGATGTGTAATAGTGATGTGTTATGATTGGTTTTGTGATGATAAGATTCCACCGTGCCTTTTTGGCCGGCATGTCACTGCGGATGCGGGCTGCGTATGATTCCACCGCGCCTATATGGCCGGGCATGTCACCGCTAATGCAGGCTGCTATGTTTACACCGAGCCTAGAGGGCCGAGCATAATCACCACTAGTGGGCGGCATATGAGGATTACCCGGACGCGGGTAATGATGCGAAGTACGATGTGACGATGTACGTGATGAAGTATGTGATGATGTATACGATGATGAATATGATGATATATGGGATATGACAAACATATACTATGATGATGTAAAATATGATATATGTAAAAAGTATGTTGCTTATTGCTCAAGCAGGTTATATCTTTTCTTATGATTCATGATGCTTCTATGACATTGTTCATTTCATTCCCGCCTCACATACTTAGTACAATGTTCGTATTGACGTCCGTTTTCTTTGGACGCTTTGCTCATGCCCACAGGTAGACAGGGAGGAGATCTTGTTCCGGACTCTTAGAAGCTGTTAGCTGACTGAAAGCACTCCCTTGTTCCGGAAGTGCTCATGATGAATCTTTTGTGTACAGTTGTATGTGTAATCCAATAGAGGCTCGTAGATACTCAATGTGGGTTATGTGGTTTCACGACGTGGATATTGTGTAAATATATTGATATATTGTTGTATGAAAACTTTATGTTATTGTATGAAAACATTATGTTTTGTAATGAAAAGCAGTTTCTTTTGTAAAATGAACATGAAATCGATAAATGATTGTTGAATGAGTCTAAGAGGTAATAGTACGAGGGGTGCTCGGTGGTTAGCCCCGGGTACCCGTCGCGGCCCCTAGCTGGGTCGTGACACATACTCAGTACAATGTTCGTACTGACGTCCGTTTTCTTTGGACGCTGTGATCATGCCCACAAGTAGACAGGGAGGAGAGCTCGACCCAGACCAGTAGTAGCTGTCAGCTGATTGAAAGCACTCCCTTGTTCGGAGGTGCTTATGACGATTCTTTTGTGTATATTCATGTATATGTATTTTTGGACATGACGGGGTCTTGTCCCGTCCTTATGTTTCGCACTCCAGTAGAGGCTCGTAGATGCGCAGTGTGGGTTAGATGGCCTCACGAGATGCTATTATATGTATATATTATTTTGATGGCCGAGAGACAAATGTATATAAAGTATTTATGTTTCCATATAAAATATGATTTTCCTGTAATTTGAGTATAAAGTTGATAAAAGAGCATTAAATGAGTAAGATGAGTAGTAGAACGAGTGGTGCTCGGTGGCTAGCCCCGAGTACCCGTCACGGCCCCTAGCTGGGTCGTGACACTTAGGGGGGAAGAATGTTACACCCCGGAAAATTTTGCGCTACCTAGACTGTAGATAGCTTAGTGTGAGCCCGAACAAGAGTGAAATCATGCGAGGATTATGGAGAAAGGTTATATTATAAGAGTGAATAATGGCATATATATGATATGTGGAGACCATATGGGGTGCATCGGTTCATATGTCACTTGCCAAAAAGCCCTCGTTGCTGTAAGCCAAGTGGGGCCCACACGCCGTAGTTTTATAAAGGACATGTGAAGAGACATATGAGTAGTATATGGAAAGTAGAGCAAATCCTAAGAAGGACCCATAAGCCAAATATGGGCATAAGCCCTCCAAAAGGACGATTTAAGGAAACATTTTCGGATGATCTGATTTGGAGGGGCCAAAACGACATTATAAGTTTGGAATTTGGAAGAAAACAAAGAATTCAAGAGATAATTGAAATAACTTTCCAACCATAGCTCGTGGGCCCTCACACGATATTGGGATCCAGGGTTATGACCTTTTTACTGAACGAACGTGCAGTTAGAAAATTAAGGCTACGCGAACGAGCCCAAACGTTAATTTTAGGCCGGTCAAGGCAGAACCTGGACTGTTCTATAAAAGGGGAGGCCCCCTTATTTTTCAACCAAACACACTCAAAACTTCCTCAAATATTCAAGAAAATTCCCCAACTTTCCATCATCAACGTTTTAGCCCGAAACTAGGTGTAATTCCCAAATCTCAGTCCATACGGCATATAGTTGCGACTACAAAATTATGTATTGAGGCGTTGTGGCATAAGTTCAAGGTGAAGGAGTGAAGATATAGCATTATTATCAAGATAAAGGTATGAATCTCTTGTTATTAACGTTAATCTTGGTTTAATTACGGATGAGGAGTTGTTAAATTGTTGTAAAGTAATTCTGTTGGTGGAAATATGGGACAAACACCATATGGGTTGTTCTATGGAATAATTTGATATGGGAAATGATGTTATTAATGTTGGTATTGTTATTGTTGTTGTTGGTTGTTGAATTGAGAATTCAGGCTAGGCATATAAACAGGGGAAATGCTGCCCGATTTTCGGCATAATATAGAATAGTTTGATTTGAAACTTGGAATAAGTGTGCGATAAAGAGGCTAACGTTAGTGTCAATCCTCTTAAATGTATGCTTGCAAGCTCGGACGAATAAGCGTAGCTAATAGAAGGTTGAACAGGTATGTTAAGGCTAAACCCTTTCTTTCTAAAGGCATGATTCTTTTGTTATAAACCTTGTGCCATATCCATAATATCCTTGCTTCCACAAATGCTAGAAGTCGATGAATCTCATGATCCTTACGATATTATTGAGCTTATTCATGATCTTGAGACTATTCTTTGAGATTGATCTCACCTCATAATACTTGTTCTTTCGAGGTGAGATATAGTGATGGCGATTCTATTTTCAATGCTATTAGTTCATGATTCTCGAGACTCCCATGACATCGTCGACTTCACCTTAAGATAGTTGATCTTCTAAGGAAGGATATAGTGATAATGATAATGGTAATGATGATGTTGATTTCAGTTATGTATTTTTATGTATATGTATGTATGTATGTATGAATTGCATTCCACTGATCAGCTGGTGATACAATATTCCATACGAAAATGAAGAAAAAAGGACAAGAAACATAAAGGATAGATAATTTGACACAACTAAAGACCCAAATTAGCAACCAAAGTTCTTGAATTAACTTGACCTCTAATTTAGGAACTAAAGAGCACCAAACTCTTAGGATGACCAATAGGGATTTGATACCCTAATAACCAATCCTCTCACAAGATTCACAATCTCTAGCTTAGCAAGCTCTCAACACTCAAAAGAGTTCACAATTTCAAGACACCAATATTCAACATAGGCTAAGTCTTCCAAATGAAATAGACTACTACTTATACTAAGGTTCAAAAGAAGACAACTACACTATTACACTTTTACCCTTAATGAAGTAAGGGCCTTGTTTGGGTGTCTTCTTTTGGGAACAAAACTTGAATTTGCAAATCTTCAAGTAATAGTCACATTGAAAGTATGACCATGTTCCAACCTCTTCTCCATACCATCCTCCCATGCTATCATGAACACTTGCAATCCCCGGAAAGGTGTTAGAGTGTATTCAAGTATGTCCCTCCTCATGAACAATGCTTGCATAGCTTGAAGTTCCCTCGCTTGGCTCCTTGTAAAAGGTCTTGATGCCATTCGAGTTGTATCATTCTCCCCTTCTTGAAGAGAATTTGTCCTCAAATTTAAGGGATCAACATCTTGCACCACCATAGGAGAGAGATCACACACATTGAAGGTGTTATGAACTTGGTATTCGGGTGGAAGATCAATTTTGTATGCATTATCATTGAGTCGTTCAAGTACTTCAAATGGACCATCTCCTCTAGGCATCAACTTGGTCTTTCTTTTGTTGGGAAACCTCTCCTTTCGGAAATGTACCCAAACCCAATCACCCGGTTCAAGCACAACTCGTTTGCGGCCCTTGTTTGCTCTCTTGGCCGTTTCTTGATTCTTTTTCTCAAGGTGAAGCCTCACCTTCTCATGCAACTTCTTCATGGCCTCGGCTCGTTTGTTTCCATCTAAACTCAACACAACATCTTGAGATAAAGGGGTTAGATCTAAAGGGGTTAGGGGGTTAAAACCATAAACGACTTCAAAAGGTGACATGCCAATAGTGCTATGAATGACTCTATTGTAAGCAAATTCAACCAAAGGCAATTGATCTTCCCAAGATGTTAATTTTCCTTTAACCATGGCCCTAAGCATAGAACCCAAGGTCCTATTGACAACTTCGGTTTGGCCATCGGTTTGTGGGTGACAAGAGGTAGAAAACAACAATTTAGTACCAAGTCGTCCCCACAATTCTTTCCAAAAGTGGCTAAGGAATTTTGGATCCCTATCGCTCACAATGGTTTTGGGAATACCATGCAACTTTACCACATGTTCAACAAACAAAGAGGCAACATGAGGAGCATCATCAACTTTATGACAAGCAATGAAATGAGCCATTTTAGAAAATCGATCAACCACAACAAAGATGCTATCTTTACCCCTTTTGGTTCTAGGCAAACCCAACACAAAATCCATTGAAATATCAACCCAAGGTTGTTGAGGGGTGGGGAGAGGGGTATACAAACCATGGGGAAGGAGTCTAGACTTGGCGCCGCGACATTCAATGCATTGGCCACAAATCTTAGCCACATCCCTCCGCATATGAGGCCAATAAAATTGTTCCTCAAGAATCCCCAAAGTCTTATCAATCCCAAAATGTCCCATCAATCCCCCATTATGTGCCTCTCTCACAAATAACTCCCTCCAAGAGCTCATGGGCACACATAGTCGCTTGTTCTTGAACAAGAAACCATCAAACTTGGAATAGGAAGTAGAAGACCTATCCCTAATCCACCTCTCCCTTTCCCATTCTTCGCAATCTAGAAAGATTTTGGCAAAGACGGGGTCCTCGGGATACAATGTCTTCAAGCTTTCAAAACCCATCAATTTGGAAGACAAGGTATTAATCAAAACATGTTTCCTTGATAGGGCATCCGCCACTACATTCTCCTTTCCCTTTTTGTATTGGATTACATAAGGGAAGGTTTCAAGGAATTCAACCCATTTGGCATGCCTTTTGTTCAACTTACCTTGGGCCTTAAGATGCTTTAAGGACTCATGGTCGGTCCGAAATACAAACTCTTTAGGCCACAAGTAGTGTTGCCAATTTCCCAAAGCACGAATCAAGGCATACAACTCAAGATCATAGGTAGTGTAATTCAAAGTCGCTCCCTTGAGTTTTTCACTAAAATAGGCTATGGGCTTTTGGTCTTGCATTAAAACAGCTCCAATACCCACTTTGCTTGCATCACATTCAATCTCAAATATTTTGTCAAAGTCGGGTAATTGCAACAATGGTGCGGAGCTAAGCATTTGTTTCAAAGTTTCAAAGGCATTAGCTTGCTCCACACCCCAAGAAAAAGGTTTGTCCTTTCGGATTACCTCGGTCAAAGGAGCGGCTATGGTACTAAATCCTTTAACAAAACGCCTATAGAAACTAGCCAAGCCATGAAAGCTTCTTACATCTCCAATGGATTTTGGAGTGGGCCAATTTCTTATGGCTTCTACTTTGGATTCATCAACCTCAACCCCCCTTGAGCTCACGACAAATCCCAAGAAAACAACTTCATCCACACAAAAGGAACATTTATCAACATTGGCATAAAGTTGTTCTTGTCTAAGCACTTCAAACACACATTTCAAATGACTAACATGCTCATCCATGGTTTTGCTATACACCAAAATATCATCAAAATAAACAACCACGAATTTGCCAATAAAAGGTTTCATCACATGATTCATCAATCGCATGAAAGTACTAGGAGCGTTAGTGAGACCAAAAGGCATCACCAACCATTCATATAGACCAAACTTGGTCTTGAATGCGGTTTTCCACTCATCTCCGGGTTTCATCCGGATTTGATGATACCCACTCCTAAGATCTACCTTAGAGAATATGCATGAACCATTCAACTCATCAAGCATGTCATCAAGACGGGGTATGGGATGGCGATACTTTACCGTTATCTTGTTGATGGCCCGACAATCAACACACATGCGCCATGATCCATCTTTCTTTGGCACCAAGATCACGGGCACAGCACAAGGACTCATGCTTTCTCTCACAACTCCCATTTCAAGGAGCTCATCCACTTGCCTTTGAAGCTCCTTAGTGTCATCCGGGTTAGCTCTATAAGCTGGCTTGTTTGGCAATTGAGACCCCGGAACAAAGTCAATTTGGTGTTCAATTCCCCTCAAGGGTGGTAACCCCTTTGGGAGTTCCGTTGGGAACACATCATCAAATTCCTGCAAAAGAGAAGAAATAGAGCTAGGAAAAGAAGGGGTTAGTTCATTAGTGTGAAATGCATAGTCCCTATGCATGAGGAGAATCACCGGGTGACGCTCCCCCAATTCCTCCCTAATTTCCCCACAATTCGCCAAAAGCGACACCTTAGTTTTTCCTCTAAGCTCCCCTTTCTTTCCACTCAACTCTTGAGAACTACTCTCCTCTACTCCCTCGTCCCCCACATTCTTCTTTTGCAATGCACCATGTCCCTTCTCCTTTAACTCCCTCATTTTGTTATAGATCTCACCCACTTGGGAGGGGGTCATGGGATTCAAGACATGTTTGGCACCATTTGATAACAACGAGGTTAGGGAGATCCCAAATTTATAATTAAAATATAAGAAGTGCGGAAGCAAATATAGAAAAGAATCTAAAAACTAGAAAATAAAAGATATGGGAAATTCGAAGGAACAATCCACGAATTTCCAAGAACGTTAGTTCTAAAGTCTTGACAAGATCCAAGTAACAACGTATAGATTTATAGGAAGAAATCTAACACCTTTACTTGAGATAACAAATCAAAAACAGTAGATTAGGATCCTGACCGCTTTGTGAGTAACTTAAGACAACAATTAGTATTTAGAACTAACCGCCTTCGAAAGAATACCAAAAAGAAATCAAAGATATCAAGGAAGAAATTATCTTACTACCTTGAACTAGGAACTAGTTAGGTTGAAAGATAAATCCTAAAGTAATGCCACAAAGGTTCAAAAGAACTCTCAATATAATATATTCTTCAAAATCTGATTTACAATGAATGACAATCACCCCTTTATATAGTTGTAAAGAAGGAGCTAGTCAAAATAGAAATAAATGGGAATTATCTTCCCTAGAAGCATAGAAGACTTCCCACACTTGGACCAAGGCAGTCAACATAGATTAAAACAACCTAGAAGACTACCCACACTTGGACCAATGCAAGTCAACATAGATTAAAACAACAATTAAATATTTATTCTAGAAAATAATAATATTTGGGCTAATTTTGGGCTGCTGGAAACTTCTTCTTTTGGGGCTGATTTGGACCTCATTCCATCTCACTTTGGACTTTAATTTGGGCCTCCAAATAAGTGTAAGACTTGAGGAAAAAATCTGAATTGGGCTGGAGCTCTTCTTCCATCATAAGACACTTTTGAATTGTTGATTGCAGCCCATTAAGCATGTCTTGCAATTTCCTCGTTTGAGATCTTGTCATGGGTCTTCTTGGAACTTCCAAATCTTCATCCACGTCCTTCAATAATTCTGAGCTACCATGGATGCTATCATTCCCCTCTTCTTGAGATGAATTCGTCCTCGAATTTAAACCTGCATCAAATAAGGAAAGATCAGAAACATTGAAAGTAGCACTAACTTGATACTCACTAGGAAGATCAAGTTTGTAAGCATTGTCTCCAATCCTTTCAAGGACTTCAAATGGACCATCTCCTCTTGGGTCTAGTTTGGATCTTCTTTTGGCAGGAAACCTTTCCTTCCTGAAATGCACCCATACTTGATCCCCGGGCTTAAAAATAACAGATTTTCGCCCCTTATTTCTCCTTAAGGCAGTCTGCTCATTCTTCCGCTCAATTGCAAGCTTTGTTTGTTCATGAATCTTCTTCATCATTTCAGCCTTCTTCCTACCATCAAGATTAACAATATTATCAGTAGGCAAAGGCAGCAAATCAAGGGGGGTGAGGGGATTAAAGCCATAAACAACTTCAAAAGGAGACTTACCTGTAGAAGAATGGACAGTTCTATTATAGGCAAACTCTACCATGGACAAATGTTCTTCCCAAAATGTTAATTTTCCTTTTAGAACAGCCCTCAACATATTCCCTAAAGTCCTATTAACTACTTCTGTTTGCCCGTCAGTTTGCGGGTGACAAGACGTAGAAAATAGTAGTTTAGTTCCCAACTTTCCCCAAAGAACTCTCCAAAAGTGACTTAAAAACTTAGCATCCCTATCACTAATAATAGTTTTAGGTATACCATGTAATTTAACCACTTCTTTTACAAACAGATCAGCCACATGTGATGCATCATTAGTCTTCAAACATGGAATAAAGCGAGCCATTTTTGAAAATCTATCTACCACCACAAATATACTGTCCTTACCATGCTTAGTTCTAGGCAAACCTAACACAAAATCCATGGAAATATCAAGCCAAGGGGAAGTGGGAACAGGTAAAGGAGTATAAAGACCATGTGGTAACACTTTCGATTTGGCTTGTTTACATTCAAGACATTGAGAGCACACTTTCTCAACATCCTTTCGCATGCCTGGCCAAAAGAAATGTTCAGCAAGTATATCCAATGTTTTGGGCACTCCGAAGTGTCCCATGAGTCCACCACAATGTGCTTCCCTAACAAACAATTCACGCAAAGAGCAATTAGGGATACACAATTTATTTTCCTTAAAAAGAAATCCATCTTGAAGATTAAACCGTTCATAAGGACCCAACTTACATTCTGCAAAAACCTTGCCAAAATCAGAATCATTAGCATAAAGGCCCTTGATTTGATCAAAACCCATCAGCTTAGAAGTAAGAGTAGAGACTAAGACATACCTTCTTGACAGTGCATCAGCAACCACATTCTCCTTTCCTTGCTTGTAAGCAATCACATATGGGAAAGTTTCAATAAATTCAACCCATTTTGCATGCCTACGATTAAGCTTACCTTGGCTCTTCAAATATCTCAAGGATTCATGATCAGTCTTAACCACAAACTCTCTAGGCCACAAATAATGCTGCCAAGTAGCTAAAGCCTTTACCAAAGCATAGAGCTCTTTGTCATAAGTTGAGTAGTTCAATGTAGCTCCACTCAACTTTTCACTAAAGTATGCAATAGGCTTGGACTCCTGCATTAAAACAGCACCTATTCCTTTTCCAGAAGCATCACATTCAACCTCAAAAGACTTAGAAAAATTAGGTAATTGCAAAAGAGGAGCAGAACATAATTTTTCTTTCAACAAGTTAAAAGCATCATCTTGGTCTTTCCCCCATGTAAAACCCTTATCTTTCTTGATAACTTCAGTTAGAGGAGCAGCAATGGTGCTAAAATCTCTAACAAATCTCCTATAAAAACTAGCAAGCCCATGAAAACTTCTAACCTCAGTTACACTCTTAGGTTTAGGCCACTCTCTAATTGCCTTGATTTTCTCTTCATCAACCTCAACTCCCTTAGAACTGACCACAAAACCCAAGAATACCACACGATCCACACAAAAGGCACACTTTTTGAGATTAGCAAACAATTGTTGTTTTCTAAGAACTTCAAAAACTTGTTTTAGGTGTTCTACATGCTCATCTAGAGTTTTAGAAAAGATCAAGATATCATCAAAATAAACCACCACAAACTTTCCATGAAAATCCTTAAAAACATGATTCATCAATCTCATGAACGTGCTGGGTGCATTAGTCAAGCCAAAAGGCATAACTAACCACTCATAAAGCCCATATTTGGTCTTAAAAGCAGTTTTCCATTCATCTCCAGGATTCATTCGAATCTGATGGTAACCACTTTTTAGATCAATTTTAGAAAAGATTTTGGACCCATGCAATTGATCCAACATGTCATCAAGACGAGGAATAGGATGACGATACTTTACCGTAATCTTGTTGATAGCTCGACAATCCACGCACATCCTCCAAGATCCATCTTTTTTGGGCACCAATAGAACAGGAACTGAGCAAGGACTCAAGCTCTCTCGCACAAACCCTTTTTTAAGCAACTCTTCAACCTGCCTTTGCAACTCCTTTGTCTCTTCAGGATTACTCCTATAAGCAGGCCTATTTGGAATCTGTGCACCAGGCACAAAGTCAATTTGGTGTTCAATTCCACGCAAAGGTGGAAGACCTTTAGGAATATCTTCAGGAAAGATATCATCAAAGTCCTGCAAAAGAGAAAAAAACACTACTTGGCAAAGAAGAAGTAAGTAGCTCAGAATTAATCAAGACTTCTTTGTAAGTAAGTAGTATTATGGGCTGTCCCTCTTTTCTTGCATTCAAACACTCTTTGGCTTTTATATAGAGACTCTCTTTTTTCTTTCCCTTAGCCTCTTTCCTCTCACCAAAACTTTCTTTTTTCCCACTCAAACCCTCTTTTACCTCTTTGCTTAAGTTGCTGCCCTCTTTCTCTCTCTCTTGGCCTATCTTTCATTTCTTTTCCCTCAAGCTCACCTTTTTTCTGTCCCCTTTGTTTTCCCATTGATTCCCTCAATCTCTTTTGATCTTCAAACACCTGAGAAGGTGTTAAAGGTGCAAGAGTATACTTCTTGCCATTAAGCTCAAGTGAATATCTGTTCTTCCTTCCATCATGAAAAGTATTCCTATCGAACTGCCATGGACGACCAAGCAAGATATGACAAGCTTGCATAGGAATGACATCACAAAGAGTATCATCCTCATACCTGCTAACATTGAATGAAATCATGCATTGTTTGTTGACTTTCAGTTCACCACTATCATTCAACCATTGGAGTCTATAGGGCTTAGGGTGTTTCATGCATGCAAGCCCTAACGTATCTACCAAGTGTGAACTCACTACATTAGCACAACTACCACTGTCAATAATCATAGAACAAGTTCTCCCCCTTATCCCACACCTAGTATGGAATATATTTTCCCTTTGTTCTTCACTATTGACTCCCAAATTGATAGCCATAATCCTCCTAACTACTGCAACCAAACTATCATTAAAAGGAAGTTCTACATCATCTTCACTCACACCTCCCTCTTCTTCGTCTTTCTCACTTTTTTTACTCTCATTTTCTCCATCAAGAATCTTCCTAGCTACCCCAACAAAACCACTATTAGGCAACTCTACATCATCTTCACTCACACCTCCCTCTTCTTCCTCTACCTCACTTTTTTCACTCTCATACTCTCCATCTTCTTTCATGAGAATATTTCTTCTATTTGGACATTCATGCATCATATGCCCTCTTCCATGACATTTGTAACATTGAATAGAACTAGAAGGTTTTGGTGATTTAGGATTAAAAGTTTTACCTCCCTCCTTTTCATCTACTTTGGCCTTCCCCTTGCCTTCTTGAGGCCTAGAAGTCACATCTTGTTTCGGCCATGGCTTCTTTGAATTGGTGTTTGGCTGACTCCTCCATGAGCTAGCTTGCTGCTTTCTTTTAATTTGCTTTTCTAATTTTACAGCCATGTCCACTAACTCATCTAAAGTTACATATTGTTGTATCTCTACTACATCAGCTATTTCTTTATTTAAACCATTAAGAAATCTAGCCATAGTGGCCTCTTCATCTTCTACACAATTAGCTTGGATCATAGCCATATCCATAGCTTTGAAGTATTCATCAACAGTCATGGTTCCCTGCTCCAATCTTCGAAGACGCATTTGTAGGTCTCTTTGAAAGTGGGAAGGCACGAACCTCTTCTTCATGACTCTCTTCATCTCAGCCCAAGTAGCAATGGGTGGTTCTCCATCTTGTTGTCTATCCCTTGTAAGCTTTTTCCACCAAATAGAAGCATAGTCAGAAAATTCAACAACGGCAAGTTTTACCTTCTTAGCTTCAGAATAGTTGTGACAATCAAAAATGGCTTCAACTTTCCGCTCCCAATCAAGGTACAAGTCTGGATCTCTTGTGCCCTTGAAAGTTGGCATCTTCATCTTTATGCTATTGATGTTATCATCTTCCACTCTTCCTCGTTGTCCCCTCCTATCTCTCCCTACCCTATCTAGATTTACATCAAGATCATCAACAAAATCATCTATAGGGTTTTCTTGATTTACAATGGGGCCATGGGGCATATTTCTTCTATTTTGAGGCCTAGGATTATTTTGTGGTTGTATAACATGTTGACCTCCCCTCCTAAGTTCAGCTATTGTCTCATTTTGTTCAGCAATGGCATCCTTGATCTCTTGAAATTGCAAGGTCCATCTTTCGAATTGTTGGTGCATAGCTTGTAGAGTGAAGTCATTTCTTCCTCGGATCTCGGCTTCTTGGCGAGCCCTCCTTTCATCATCACTACTACCTGTATTAGTCATCTCAAAAACAATAGTTTATCACTCAAAGTTTGGCTTTTTTTTTTCTCAATTGTTCTCACTCACTCTTGCCTTTTTCCCCTCAAATAACCTTTAGGAAAACACTTTGTGGATTTATAATTAAACCCCACTAGAATCAAGCCCTTAGTAGTAAAATAAAGAATTTTAGGGCACTAAAAAAAAATGAAGAACCAATCCTAGAAAGAATTAGAATTTAGTTGAAACAAGACTCGAACAAAAAGGACTTTTTTTTTTTTAACAAGCTAAAAGGAGTAAGAAAAAAATTGATTGCTTCTTAGCTTTAAAGATCTAGGATCCCCTCTTCTTGTTTTCTATCTTAATCTTTAGAAAACAAATAAATGGAAGAAATTTCTTGAAGAGCAAACACTAAACTTTTTTTTTTCTTTTTTTTTCCGTCACTGTTCACTGCTACAGTACTTTTTTTTTTTTTTTTTTTGCTCTTTTTTTTTTCAAGAAATCCCCAAGATTATCAAGAACGGAATCTTGATAGAACCGCTCTGATACCACTTGATAACAACGAGGTTAGGGAGATCCCAAATTTATAATTAAAATATAAGAAGTGCGGAAGCAAATATAGAAAAGAATCTAAAAACTAGAAAATAAAAGATATGGGAAATTCGAAGGAACAATCCACGAATTTCCAAGAACGTTAGTTCTAAAGTCTTGACAAGATCCAAGTAACAACGTATAGATTTATAGGAAGAAATCTAACGCCTTTACTTGAGATAACAAATCAAAAACAGTAGATTAGGATCCTGACCGCTTTGTGAGTAACTTAAGACAACAATTAGTATTTAGAACTAACCGCCTTCGAAAGAATACCAAAAAGAAATCAAAGATATCAAGGAAGAAATTATCTTACTACCTTGAACTAGGAACTAGTTAGGTTGAAAGATAAATCCTAAAGTAATGCCACAAAGGTTCAAAAGAACTCTCAATATAATATATTCTTCAAAATCTGATTTACAATGAATGACAATCACCCCTTTATATAGTTGTAAAGAAGGAGCTAGTCAAAATAGAAATAAATGGGAATTATCTTCCCTAGAAGCATAGAAGACTTCCCACACTTGGACCAAGGCAGTCAACATAGATTAAAACAACCTAGAAGACTACCCACACTTGGACCAATGCAAGTCAACATAGATTAAAACAACAATTAAATATTTATTCTAGAAAATAATAATATTTGGGCTAATTTTGGGCTGCTGGAAACTTCTTCTTTTGGGGCTGATTTGGACCTCATTCCATCTCACTTTGGACTTTAATTTGGGCCTCCAAATAAGTGTAAGACTTGAGGAAAAAATCTGAATTGGGCTGGAGCTCTTCTTCCATCATAAGACACTTTTGAATTGTTGATTGCAGCCCATTAAGCATGTCTTGCAATTTCCTCGTTTGAGATCTTGTCATGGGTCTTCTTGGAACTTCCAAATCTTCATCCACGTCCTTCAATAATTCTGAGCTACCATGGATGCTATCACCATTGTGGCCAAGGGTGTATTGGTTAGTTCGCCCATTATGGTTGACGGACCTATCATATTGCCATGGTCGGCCAAGTAGAAGATGACACGCTTGCATGGGAACAACATCACACAACACCTCATCATGATACTTCCCAACCGCGAATTTGATGATAGCTCGTCTAGTCACCTTCAATTCACCACATTCATTGAGCCATTGAAGTTTGTAAGGGTTTTCATGGCGGGTGGTGGGAAGTTTCAAGAAATCAACAAGGGTGGTACTAGCAACATTGGCACAACTCCCACTATCAATGATCATGATGCTAGTGTTTTGGTTAACGATGCACTTGGAATGGAAGAGATTTTCCCGTTGACTTGGGTCATCCATTGCTTTACTTATCATGGTTCGTCGCACCACATATAGAGGTACAATAGGCTCATCATCACCTTCAACACCATCCCCTTCACTATCATGATGTTCATCCTCATGATTGCCCTCTTCATCCCCTTCCTCACATTCTTCCTCATCCTCACTATAAGTGTCTTTCAAAATAAACGCTCTACGATTAGGGCACTCACTTGCTCTATGACCGAAGCCATGACATTTAAAGCATTGAATAGGAGTTTTCGTACCTCCTTCTTTTGGAGCAAACTTCGTAGGTTGCTTGTCAACTTGCTTCTCAACTTGAGAATTCTTCACAAATGATTTCTTGGCTTCTTGCATGGGGCCCTTATTCTTTTGCCAATTGGAGGAGAAAGCTCCTCGTTCTTTGTTATGGTTCCATGAACTCACATAGCCCCTTGATTTATTGATTTTGTCCTCCTTGAGACCCTCCTCTATTTCAATAGCCGCTTGAAGGGTTTCTTCAATGCTCCCATAGTTGTGGAGTCTCATTTGGGAGACAATGTCACCATTTAACCCGGCTCGGAACCGAGTCATAGCATTTAACTCATCCTCGTCAAAGTCAATTCTCATCTTGACAATTTGAAACTCATCATAGTATTCTTCCACACTCTTTTTGTTTTGCCTTAAGGTATACACCTTCTTGAGTTGTTCTTGTTTGTAGCGCTCGGTGACATACTTACGCCGCATGGCCTCCTTCAATTCATCCCAAGTAGGTGTGGGAGGGAGTCCAATAATTCTTCTTGCTTTCACTTGAGTTTCCCACCATGTGGAGGCATACCCCTCGAATTGAGCAATGGCGTAAGAAGCCTTTTTCACCTCGGACATGTCATTCGTCAAGAAGATTCTATCACAATGCATCACCCAATCAAGGAATGTATCGGGATCACTACTTCCTTTGAAGGTTGGGAGAGTAACCTTGATGGAATTGAGACTCGTGTCTCGCCCTCCGCCATAACCGTGATTCCTATTAAAATCTCCATCGTCGTCATAACCTTGATGGTCACGACCTTGGTACCCTTCACGAGCTTGGTACCCTCTTTGCCTACCCATGTGAGGGTTAGGACCATGCCTCCCCCCCCCTTCCTCGATAACCTCCTTGTGCTTGCCCTCGTGGCCTCCAACCTTGGTCACCATAATGTTCGTGCTCAAGTAGAGCTTCCTCTATCCCTTCCTCATTTGGTTGTTGGATGTTTGGACGGTTTTGGGGTGGCATTGGTGCATTTGGGTGGGGGTCATTTAGGGGTGGGTCATTTGGATGTGGGTCATTTGGAGCTTGATCTTGTTGGAGTAGGTTGTTCCGTTGGCCTATGGGGATGTTGTTTGGTGGGGTAAGAGTCGTGTTTTGAGGAGTGTTTTGGGAAGTGGGGTTATATAGATGATGGAAGGTGCCGGGTGACACTGTAGGTGAAGTGCTTCGAGTAGCTCCACTTGTGCCACCTTGGTATTGCACTTGAGGCGAATATGAGACCTCCCTACTACCTCCTTCAATTGCTTCCACCCTACTTCCCAAGTTTTCCATTAGACCACCCATACTATCCACTTTATCGTTCAAGGCTTGTAAGGCTCTCATTACATCAACTAGTGTGAGTTCCCCGGTGGGAACTCGAGTTTCATCCTCCGTAGCCATGGTACCTATTAAGACACTCAACAAAGCAAGCAAACACGTTAGATTAGTAAAATCAACTCACAATCGCTCAAGTATGCGCACCTTTGATTGCCTCACAAATTGCTTCCGCCAAAGATTGTGTGCTTGTTAATGTTGACTAGTCACAAGGGTTCAAATTCTACTCTTGGTCGGAATAGATTCTTGTTATCAAAAAGAACGAGGATGACTCAATAAAACAAACGCACTTGAGCCAAGAAATGAACAACGAAGTAAAAAGAGAAAAAGCACGAAAGAATTGGCACGAAAGAAATGCGGACACTAGAACTAGCAAACACAAGTAGGAACAACTACTAAATGGCTACTAGTTGAGAGACACAAGAAAATTGGTCCAAGGTATCAATTTGAAATAATGAAATTTTTTAAATTTCTATACTCTTTTTTTTTTTTTTTTTTTTTTTTTTTTCCCTACCAAAGGATTAGGGACACAATATCATCAACTAAGGATCAAGAAATTTTTGTTTTGAGAATTGAAATCAAAGAGAATTAAAGTTGGAAATAAAAAAACCTGAAATGCGCCATATGCGACGGCTGTGCATCACATGCGATGGCGATGTGCGGTTCGCAGATGATGCAACCAAGGTATCAACTCTCTGTCACAAGATGCGACACCATGTGCGACTCGCATGTGCTACATGCGATGGTGAGATGCGTCTCGCATATGAGGCAGCCAAATTTCAACTTTCTGTCACAAGATGCGACATAACCTGCGACTCGCAGGTTCAACATGCGATTCGCATGTTGTGTCGCATGTGGGCCAACTCGATTTTTTTTTTTTTTTTTTTTTTTTTTAATTTCGGTTTTTTTTTTTGTTGAATCAAAACCCAAGATTAGATTTGGTAGAACAAATCTAAACTAAGCTCTGATACCAATTGATACAATATTCCATACGAAAATGAAGAAAAAAGGACAAGAAACATAAAGGATAGATAATTTGACACAACTAAAGACCCAAATTAGCAACCAAAGTTCTTGAATTAACTTGACCTCTAATTTAGGAACTAAAGAGCACCAAACTCTTAGGATGACCAATAGGGATTTGATACCCTAATAACCAATCCTCTCACAAGATTCACAATCTCTAGCTTAGCAAGCTCTCAACACTCAAAAGAGTTCACAATTTCAAGACATCAATATTCAACATAGCCTAAGTCTTCCAAATGAAATAGACTACTACTTATACTAAGGTTCAAAAGAAGACAACTACACTATTACACTTTTACCCTTAATGAAGTAAGGGCCTTGTTTGGGTGTCTTCTTTTGGGAACAAAACTTGAATTTGCAAATCTTCAAGTAATAGTCACATTGAAAGTATGACCATGTTCCAACCTCTTCTCCAAACCATCCTCCCATGCTATCATGAACACTTGCAATCCCCGGAAAGGTGTTAGAGTGTATTCAAGTATGTCCCTCCTCATGAACAATGCTTGCATAGCTTGAAGTTCCCTCGCTTGGCTCCTTGTAAAAGGTCTTGATGCCATTCGAGTTGTATCAGCTCGTCTGAGACTTCGCATACCCCGCCTCCAGCACCTGCTCCAGTGCCTCCAGTTTCTCAGCCAAATGTACTAGGCCAGGATGTGCGGGATGTTGTATAGTTATTAACCAGATTGGTAGCCGCTCAGACTCAGCGACAGGGGGTTGGTGTTGATCAAGCAGACCGAGCTATTAGTTCGAGGGTTAAGGCTTTCCTCGGGTTAGATCCTTCAGGGTTTTTTGTGATAAAGGAAAATATGGGCCCCTTGGATTTCATTGATGGTATGCAGAGGACCTTGAGAGTTATGCATGCGGATGAGGTTGAGTCTGTGGAGCTAGCTTCGTATAGGCTTCGTAATATTGCAGTATTGTGGTATCAGACTTGGGAGCTATCTAGGGGAGAGAATGCCCCTCCAGCTATTTGGCGGGAGTTTTCAAATGCTTTTTAGTCTCCATTATTTACCTCCAAAAGTCTGACGAGCCTAAGAAGATAGGTTTCTGCGTGTTATGCAGGGCAGTATGAGTTTCCAGGAGTATTGCGTGTATTTTGATTCTATGGCTAGATATGCCCCAGCCATGGTGGCTGAGATGGAGGACAACGTTCATCATTTTGTGGCTGGTCTAGGGCCATATTTCATAGATGCTTGTACGACTGCCGCATTATAGCCAGTCATGGATATATCCCGCATACAGGCATATGCACAGAATCTGGAAGATCATAAGCGTCAGAGGAGGACAGAGCGTGACCGTGACCGGAGCCATGGTAAGAGGGCTAGATCTTTTCATATCGGGGGAGACTCCAGGGGAGGACAGAGGCAGCAGTATTATCGATCTCCATTCCATTCGCTAGGGAGTGTGCTCCGCAGTTTTCAGGTCCGAGGTTTGATCGGTCTTCTTATTCTGGAGTGGGCCAGAGGTTTAGAGCATCAGGCTCTCAGTACAGACCAAAGTCAGGCCAGATGAGACCCCTTTATCCGTGGTGTGCCCAGTGTGGCAAGTTATATACAAGTCAGTGTCGGTTAGGCTCAGATGGTTGTTATGTTTGTGGCCAGCCAGGTCATAGGATGCGGCAGTGTCCAATGAGAGAGAGTGGGAGTATGGTTCATCCCACAGGGTCTGTAGCTGGTTCTTCTTCTACAGTATGCCCTTCAGGGCAAAGTTCTCAAGCACCAGCAGGACGTAGTAGAGGGAGGAGTGGAGCATCCAGCTCGAGCGGTCCTCAGCACCGTGTTTATGCATTGGCTAGTAAACAGGATCGTGAGTCATCTCCTGATGTCGTCACAGGTATATTATCAGTTTCCTCCTATGATATGTATGCACTGTTCGATCCAGGATCTACCTTATCATATGTTACTCCCTTTGTTGCTTTAGGATAGAGCCTAGCTTGATTGAACCGTTTGAGGTGTGTATGCCAGTTGGTGATCCAGTTATAGCTAGGCGGGTGGCTGTGTTGTAATAGTTTGTAACCGCCATACTCTAGCAGAGTTAGTTGAGTTAGTCATGATTGACTTCGATGTTATTATGGGCATGGATTGGTTGGCTTCCTGTTATTCTAATGTCGATTGCAGAACAAAGGTAGTTCGATTCCATTTTCCCGGTGAGTCAATCCTAGAGTGGAAGGGTAATGCTGCTTCGCCGAGGGGTCGGTTTATTTCCTACCTTAAGGCAAGGAAGATGATTAGAAAGGGGTATATTTATCACCTGGTTCGGGTTCAGGATGTACAAGCAGAGTCATCGACCCTTCAATCTGTCCCCATGATTAATGAGTTTCCAGAAGTGTTTCCAAATGAGCTCCCAGGCATTCGTCCAGTGCGAGAGATTGATTTTTCTATTGATCTATTTCTAGATACTCAGCCAATATCTATTCCTCCTTATAGGATGGCACCTGCGGAGTTGAAGAATTGACGGAGCAGTTGAAGGATCTACTTGAGAAGGGCTTTATTATGCCCAGTGCATCACCGTGAAGAGCACCGGTGATAGCAACCATAGAGGCTCAAATGCATTAAGGAGAAAAAAAGGTCACCACCAAGATTCGGGACGAATCTTCTATAAAAGGGGGAGAATGATAGCAACCAAGGAAGCTTAATTTTCGTTGAAGACAAAAAAATATCAAGATGCTTTAATGGGCTTCATTTGGTAATGAAAACATGTCTTGTAATGGAAGAATAGCTGCAGCCCAAAGTAGATCTTTTGGGAAAGTCTTAATACTAATTGGAGGCCCAAATTGAAGACCAAGATGAGTTGGATTATGGCCCAAAACATGCCCAAAGAAGGAACAAGTTCAGCAGCCCATACTTATGTTTCTAGAAGATCATTTAATGCTATGTTGACTACATTTAATGTTTTTATTGAACAAAGTGTTGGTGGTCTTCTATGCACATTGGAACAAATGTTTGGTGGTCTTCTATGCACATTGGAACAAAGAATTGGTGGTCTTCTATGCAGCTTGGAAATTGCACCTTAATTAATTTAGTTTGACCAACTTTATTTTCTTTAGGGTGGCAGCCACCATTTCTCCTATATAAAGGGGTGTTTTCTCTTTCATTGTAACTAAGTTTGAATATTAATAATATTAGTCTTGTGCTTGTGGAGACCTTTGAGATTAGAGTTTGGGTTATGCCCTTTTTGTTCTACTTTGAACAGCAACTCGGATTCTTCGATGGTAAGATTCCTTGTTTGAGTTCCCTCCCCCATTTCTTCTTCTTCTTAATTGATTCAAATCCTTCTTTCACTATTAAACAACGTTTTAAGTATCAAATACTTGAACTTGTGAACTTCTTTCTCAAGAATCAATCCTTCCCCCTTTCTAATTTTCAATTCTAAAGTCTTCCGCTAACCGTGTTGTTATCAAGTGGTATCAGAGCGGTTCTATCAAGATTCCGTTCTTGATAATCTTTGGGATTTCTTGAAAGAAAAAAAAAAACTGAAAAAAGTACTGTAGCGTGAACAGTATCAAAATTATTAAAAAAATAAAGAAATCTGTTCGAGTGAACAGTGATGTGAACAGTAACTTCTAGTTATCTTCACTTGTTCTTGGTTTGTTCAAAGCTTTATCTTGTGATTTGGTGACTTTAAATTATTGGGAAATCCATTGTGGTTGTTATCTCTTGAAAATTCCATTAGTTTTAAAGATTCTTTGACTTTTGCTCATCAAGGAACTCAAGAGTCACTTTGAGGAATGCAAAAGTCATTGCAATACATTTGTATCCAAACTCATTGATATGTTCTAAATCTTTTCTTGAAAGTGTTTATTTCTTGCATTTAGTTTTTCTTTATGTTCTCTTACTAGATACTTGAAGTATTTGTCCATACTTAGAGTTGTCTAGTAATTTTGTGTCTATTTCTTTGTTCGTGCCAATTTGTTCCGTGTTTTTTTCTCTCTCTCTATTTTCATTGTGTATTTCTTATTTCCTGTCTGTTTAAGTTTTTTGTTGTCCTTTCTTTGTTTGTCATAAACTCCATTCTTGAATCAATCTTTGGAACTTACTTTGAAGTGTTTGAGTTGCTGGTTTATTGAAGAACTTCGAGACGCAACCCTTGAGTGGTAAAAGGCAAGAGTGGTGAGATTATTTGAGGGTAAAAGCCTAATAGTGTGAAATACGAGTGTTGAGAGCCACAACTTGAGTGATACACGTAAGGGAGTGTATGTGAGATCATTTTACTACTAACTGTTTTCTCTTTTTTTAAAGCATGTTTTCTACAGATTCTGAAAGCATTTGGAGTGAAGGGATGGATTATTCTAGTGAAGAAGAGTGGGAATCAGATGCAGAAGATGATAGAAGGGCATACAATGATTCTTGTGAAGATTATGGTGGCTACGATGAGTCAAATAGCCAAACCTATGATGAGTCACATCAGATTTGTGATTCGAGTGAAGGTAATAACATTTGTGAGGATTATAGTAGTGATGAATCTTTTGATTATGATGACATTAGTTATGGTGATGAATGTGATGATTATGTTGAAGTTGGGAGTTTGAATCCTATTAAACCTACTCCGGTAAGATCTAGTTTGGGAAAGAGTCTTAGAAGAGGCCATGAGCTTACTAGAGTTAACAAAGTTTTTCAAACTAGAATGGAGGTATTGTCTAAGGTGTGTGCTACTAAGATTGACAAGAATGTTTGTCATAACTTAGTTAGTGCTTACTTTGTTGAAAAAGTAGGTTTATCCTGTGTTAAGCATGCTTCACCCTACACCTTAAAAGGAGTGAAGGTAGAGAAGAGGGTGTTGGTGTCATTAACTCTTGGGAGATACAAGGATGAGGTTTGGTGTGACGTAATCCCCTTATTCACATGTCATGTCTTATTGGGAAGGCCATGGTATCTCTATAAGAAAGTTTCATATGATCTAGGAAAGAATAGGTATTCCTTGGTGAAAGATGATGGAAAAAGAACTACCCTTGTATCTTTGTCACCTACAGAGATTCAAGAAGATCAATTAAAGGTAAGGAGATCAATAGAGGTGTTTGAAAAGGAAAAGGTCTGCAAGAGGGGAAACAATAGTGGGATTGGGAAGCCTAAAATTAGAGTTGATGTTAGAAGTCCTCCAAGGGATAAAAGAGGGATTCTAGGCAAGTATATGGGAACTTGTGATACTTATTGCAGCATACCTTGCCCGGGGATAGAAAGGGATGATGCCGCATGGACAACCTTCTCTACACCAAACAAAAGTGAGGATGAGAGACAAAAGAAAGAGAGAAGTGAGGGTGAGCAACTTGACAACTCGAGAGAGGAAGTGATGAGTGAAAAGAGTGAGTTGTTAAGAAGCAAAAATAAGTGGAAAGAATTGAGTGAAGTGAGCTCAAGAGGTAAAATAGAGAGTGAACAAGTGCACTTGAGAGATGAGGAAAAAGAAGAGATTAAAAGAATTGAGTGCATAAGTGTGAAAGATTCTTGTTCAAGTTCTAACCAATTAACTCATTCTTTTTCTAGTGTTTGTGCTCCAAATGTGCAGGTTATTGAAGAAGAACCCATTGAAGTGTTAGAACAACAATTGAAGGAAGAATCTAGCTTCAAATGGGATTTGAAAGGAGCAAAGGATGATGATTCATGGAAACAATTGCAAGTAGAAGACAAAGTTGAGCCTGATGATCTCATGTGGTATGACCTTATCGATGATCTATTTGTAGATGCAAATGAAAATGAACTTGTACCACAATCTCATAAATCAAGAGTTTTAAGCGAAGGTATAACTCAAATTGGGACTGAACCTAACCTTTTATGTGGTTCTTCTCAATTGAGCAATCTGCCACAATGTGGTGAAAGTGGGGGACGAGATAAGTTGAGTGAACAAATCAAAGAAAATTTGAGAGAGGATGAATCTTGTTCATATGCTAATCAACTAACTCTTTCTTGTTTTAGTCTTTTATCTCCTTTCATGCAGAAAATTGAGGATGAACTTTGTGTAAAGGATGATGACAACTCACTTGAAGAAGACAATCTCATGGGTCAAGGTTTTAAAGTGTGGGATAACCCATTGTGGGATGATACTAAACATGAGTTTACTGTACATTTTTGTCCACTTTGGGATTCCAATGAAGGAAGCAAAGGTGATGAAGTTTCCAATAAAGACATTGAGACACATGAAGCTTTTGGTGCCGTAGATATTGAGAAAGTTGAGCTAGGTGCAGAATGTAGTAGCTCAAGTGTGGAAAAGGACAAGTTCTCACATGTTTTCAACTTCACAATATCTTTATCTTGTTTTCTAGATCCTTATTTGCAGGTTCATTCCAAGCCACTTCACAAGAAAATAACTTTTGATCCATATCATGACCATGGTATATTGAATGGTGAGGTTAAGTTGCTTAGAAAGAGCAAATATGGTATGTTTTCTTGGTATTCATATGCTTTTGGTCTGGCTAATGATCCTCTACTGTTTAAAGAGCTTATGAATTGTGTTTTTAGTTCTTGTGTTGGAAATTACATTGTTCTATTAGACGATGAAATGCTTGGATATTTAAAAGGGGTGTTTGTGCATAAAAGAACTAAGTTGGAATATTAATAATATTAGCCTTGTGCTTGTGGAGACCTTTGAGGTTCTCTTTTGGGTTATGCCCTTTTTGTTCTACTTTGAACAGCAACTCGGATTCTTCGATGGTAAGATTCCTTGTTTGAGTTCCCTCCCTCCATTTCTTCTTCTTCTTAATTGATTCAAATCCTTCTTTCACTATTAAACAACGTTTTAAGTATCAAATACTTGAACTTGTGAACTTCTTTCTCAAGAATCAATCCTTCCCCCTTTCTAATTTTCAATTCTAAAGTCTTCCGCTAACCGTGTTGTTATCATGATAACAACACGGTTAGCGGAAGACTTTAGAATTGAAAATTAGAAAGGGGGAAGGATTGATTCTTGAGAAAGAAGTTCACAAGTTCAAGTATTTGATACTTAAAACGTTGTTTAATAGTGAAAGAAGGATTTGAATCAATTAAGAAGAAGAAGAAATGGAGGGAGGGAACTCAAACAAGGAATCTTACCATCGAAGAATCCGAGTTGCTGTTCAAAGTAGAACAAAAAGGGCATAACCCAAAAGAGAACCTCAAAGGTCTCCACAAGCACAAGGCTAATATTATTAATATTCAAACTTAGTTACAATGAAAGAGAAAACACCCCTTTATATAGGAGAAATGGTGGCTGCCACCCTAAAGAAAATAAAGTTGGTCAAACTAAATTAATTAAGGTGCAATTTCCAAGCTGCATAGAAGACCACCAATTCTTTGTTCCAATGTGCATAGAAGACCACCAAACATTTGTTCCAATGTGCATAGAAGACCACCAACACTTTGTTCAATAAAAACATTAAATGTAGTCAACATAGCATTAAATGATCTTCTAGAAACATAAGTATGGGCTGCTGAACTTGTTCCTTCTTTGGGCATGTTTTGGACCATAATCCAACTCATCTTGGTCTTCAATTTGGGCCTCCAATTAGTATTAAGACTTTCCCAAAAGATCTACTTTGTTTGGGCTGCAGCTATTCTTCCATTACAAGACATGTTTTCATTACCAAATGAAGCCCATTAAAGCATCTTGATATTTTTTTGTCTTCAACGAAAATTAAGCTTCCTTGGTTGCTAATTCTTGGTATCAGAGCTAAGTGGGTTAAGAGGTTGCATGGTCACTACCTTGTGTTGTTTTTACCAAATGCTTGTTTTGTTTCCTTTGTTTGCTCCCTACTTATTGTGATCATCATGTTGGTTGCAGATCAATGTCAAGATTCGAGGACGAATCTTCTTTAAGAGGGGGAGAATGATAGCAACCATAGAGGCTCAAATGCATTAAGGAGCAAAAAAGGTCACCACCAAGATTCGGGACGAATCTTCTATAAAAGGGGGAGAATGATAGCAACCAAGGAAGCTTAATTTTCGTTGAAGACAAAAAAATATCAAGATGCTTTAATGGGCTTCATTTGGTAATGAAAACATGTCTTGTAATGGAAGAATAGCTCTAGCCCAAAGTAGATCTTTTGGGAAAGTCTTAATACTAATTGGAGGCCCAAATTGAAGACCAAGATGAGTTGGATTATGGCCCAAAACATGCCCAAAGAAGGAACAAGTTCAGCAGCCCATACTTATGTTTCTAGAAGATCATTTAATGCTATGTTGACTACATTTAATGTTTTTATTGAACAAAGTGTTGGTGGTCTTCTATGCACATTGGAACAAATGTTTGGTGGTCTTCTATGCACATTGGAACAAAGAATTGGTGGTCTTCTATGCAGCTTGGAAATTGCACCTTAATTAATTTAGTTTGACCAACTTTATTTTCTTTAGGGTGGCAGCCACCATTTCTCCTATATAAAGGGGTGTTTTCTCTTTCATTGTAACTAAGTTTGAATATTAATAATATTAGTCTTGTGCTTGTGGAGACCTTTGAGGTTCTCTTTTGGGTTATGCCCTTTTTGTTCTACTTTGAACCGCAACTCGGATTCTTCGATGGTAAGATTCCTTGTTTGAGTTCCCTCCCTCCATTTCTTCTTCTTCTTAATTGATTCAAATCCTTCTTTCACTATTAAACAACGTTTTAAGTATCAAATACTTGAACTTGTGAACTTCTTTCTCAAGAATCAATCCTTCCCCCTTTCTAATTTTCAATTCTAAAGTCTTCCGCTAACCGTGTTGTTATCAACCGGTATTGTTTTTAAGGAAGAAGGATGACTCCTTGCGAATGTGTAACGATTATCAACAATTGAATTAAGTGACTGTGAAGAATAAATATCCACTTCCAAGGATTGATGACTTGTTTGATCAACTACAGGGCGCTAAATACTTCTCGAAGATAGACTTGAGATCGGGGTACCACTAGGTTAGGGTGAAAGAGGAATTCATTCCAAAGATGGCATTCCGGACTAGATATGGCCACTATGAATTTTGTGTTATGTCGCTCGGGCTAACTAATGCTCCAGCTGTGTTCATGGACTTGATGAATCATGTATTCAAGCCTTTCCTAGATTTGTTCGTGATTGTGTTTATAGATGATATTCTGGTTTATTCACCGTCAAAGACTGATCCTGCAAAACATCTACAAGGAGTTCTTAGAGTTCTTCGAGGTAGAGAGTGGTATGCCAAGTTCTCTAATTGTGAGTGCTGGTTTCACTCTATGGCTTTTTTGGGTCACATAATTTCAGATGAAGGCTAATGAGTGTATACTCAAAAGATTGAGGTTGTGAAGAATTGGCCAAGACCTACGATACCAACAGAGAAACATAGTTTCTTGGGTTAGGCTAGTTATTATAGAAGGTTCGTAGAAGGATTTTCTTCTCTTTCATCCCCGTTGACTAAGCTGACTCAGAAATCAGCTAAGTTTCAGTGGACGGATGCGTGTGAGCGGAGTTTTCAGATATTGAAAGATAAGTTGACCTCAGCACCCGTTTTGACTCTTCCTAAGCGAATAGATAGCTATGTGGTATATAGTGATGCTTCAGATATTGGTTTGGGTTGTGTATTAATGCAGCGCGGCTAGGTTGTCGCTTATACTTCAAGACAGCTGAAACAGCACGAGAAGAATTATTCAACCCATGATCTTGAGTTAGTTGCAGTGATTCATGCCTTAAAAATGTGGAGGCACTATTTATACGGTGTTTATGTTGATATCTATACTGATCATAGGAGCCTTCAGTACATCTTTAAGAAGAAGGACTTGAATTTATGCCAGAGACGATGGTGAGAGTTGCTGAAAGATTATGATTTTGACATTCTGTACCATCCTGGGAAGGCAAATGTAGTAACCGACGCTCTTAGTCGTAAGTCTATGGGTAGCCTGTCATATTTGCAGCTAGAGAAGAGGGAGCTAGCTCGTGATGTTTGTCGGTTAGCTAGTCTTGGAGTCCGGTTGATAGACTCAGGTGATGCAAGAGTTACAATTCATAATACAGCGATGTCCTCTTTGGTAGCTGAGATAAAGGAGCGTCAATACGAGGATCCTGTTTTAGTTCATTACCGAGATACGACACCTCAGAAGGAAAAGACACCCTTTGTGATTACCGGGGATGGAGTACTCAGGTATCGAGGTAGATTATGCGTTCCTAATGCTGCAGGACTTCGTCAGCAGGTCATATGGGAGAAGCCCATTATTATCGGTATTCTATCCATCCGGGCACAAAAAAGATGTATCATGATCTCAAGGAAGTGTATTGGTGCGACAACATGAAGAATGATATAGCGGAGTTTGTCGTTCAATGTCCAAATTGTCATCAAGTTAAGATAGAGCACCAGAAGCCTGTTTATTGCAAGCTATGGAGATTCTGACATGGAAATGGGAGATAATTAATATGGATTTCATTACAGGTTTGCGCCGTACTCAACGGAAGTATGATTCAATCTGGGTCATAGATGATAGGCTTACAAAGTCAACCCACTTTCTACCTGTTAGAACTGCTTATGCAGCGGAGGATTATGCGACGCTTTACCTTATAGAGATTGTACGACTCATGGTGTTCCTATAGCCCTTATTTCATATAGAGGAGCACAATTTACAACTAACTTCTAGATATCTTTTCAGATGGATTGGGGACTCAGGTGAGCCTTTGTACTGCATTTCACCCACAAACAGATGGACAAACGGAGTGTACTATACAGACACTTAAGGATATGTTGAGAGCTTGTGTACTTGATTTCCAAGGCAGTTGGGATGATAATTTACCTCTTATTGAGTTTGCCTATAATAATAGTTATCATTCCAGTATCTAGATAGCTCCTTATGAGGCTTTGTATGGGCGGAGACATAGATCCCCTATAAGGTGGTTTGATATTGGAGAAAACCAGTTAGTTGGGCCAAATTTAATTCAGCAAGCAGTTGATTAGGTGAAAATGATTCAGGAAAGATTACTAACAGCACAAAGTCGACAGAAATCCTATGCAAATAATCGGCGATGCAGGTTAGAGTTTGACGCAGGCGACTGGGTTTTCCTGAAGGTTTTGCCTATGAAAGGGGTAATGAGATTTGGAAAAAAGGGTAAGTTGAGCCCTCGATACATTAGACCATATAGAATTATTCGCACGGTGGGTAAAGTGGCATATTAGTTAGAGTTACCTTCTGAGTTGAAGTCTGTACATCCGGTATTTCATGTGTCCATGCTCCGTAAGTGTATAGGAGATCCTTCAAGAGTCATACCAGTGGATATGGATAGACAGGTTCGTCAATTACAAACTAAGGATGTGGCTTCTGTTAAAGTACTCTGGAGAAATAATAATGTTAAGGAAATGACTTGGGAAGCGGAAGAGGAAGTGAACGCTAAATATCCCCATTTATTTCCGTCACCTCAGGCGGCTCCATCTGAGGCATCATCTCCTCCAGGTATTTGTTTCCTTTATAGTTATTGTGATTGGACATGTGAGTCCTGGTGTACAAGTTGGATTGGTATATTTACAGGGGAGACTCTGCCGAAATTTTTATAGACCATGACTTGTATCATCATTCGAGGATGAATGTTTCTAAGGGGGGGGGGGGGGGGGGGAAGAATGTTATACCTCCCATTTTTGTCGCAAGAAAGTTTTTGGCTTATTGTTGGTATATGCCCTTAGTATGGAAATCCGTAGCCGATTTTTGAGATATTAAGCTTCACCTCGCATGCACCAAAGTATGGGTAAGTGTCGTTCGCAATATAATAGGATTGGAAGTTAAACGGATCGAATCGTCGCAAGCTGGGTGACTCAGGGAACTGGCAGGAACCAGTCCCCTTCAACGGACCATCGACGTGTCGACGGTGGCGTCAACCCACGCCGTCGACACGCCACCGTCTCTGAATCTCAGGTGTAGCAGGAATGGTGCAAATCGACGGACCATCGATGTGTCGACGAGACCGTCGACCTGCTAGTCGACCCGCTACCGGTGGGGCTGTTTTACCCCACCTATATATATGGATCCCTCAGGTCTTATTTCATTATTTTCCACTCCCAAATCATAGAAAACCCTAGAATATTTCCTCTCTATAATTTCCATCATATTAGTGGGGATTTGGTATGATCCAAGTCCCATAAACCCGAGCTTGTGAAGAAAAAACTAGCTCCTAGGATTTCATTAAAGTTGTGAAGCTTGGGAAGTTGGAGTGGAAGTTGTTCCTTGGAATCTTAGACCCCTCAAGGTATGTAAATGATTCCTACCTTTAACTTAAGGTGGTTCCTAGGGTTTCATTAAAGTTGTGAAGCTTCGGAAGTTGGAGTGGAAGTTGATCCTTGGAATCTTAGACCCCTCAAGGTATGTAAATGATTCCTACCTTTGTACTTAATTTAATTACTAAGTTTTAGTGGTTTTAAGTAAAGAGAAGATAGCGATGAAAATTGTAAGTTGATGAAGGGTAAGATGGTGATTAGGGGTTGTTTTAAGAGATGATTTGGAATGGATTTGAGTATATCTTGATATGTAAGTGTTGTCATTGTTGTTGTTGATATTGTGGTTGATGTTGGATTGAAGGATTGTTATGTTTACAAGGGGAATGTTGTCCACAATTCATTAAGCTCTTTTTATATTTAAAATGGTTAGTAAGTGAGGTAAATAAGTCTAATTAAGGCCTATGGTATCTTGATTGAAGACTTACGAGTTTGAGAAGTAGAATTTGGATGATTAGATACACTTCAAGGTATGTTAAGGTTATTCCTTCTTCATTTTGGCATGATCCTATGTTATGAGCCAACAAGAGATTGAACGAGCTTCCATATTACTCTACTCTGAGAAGCACTAGGAGTCCTTCTGTCACGACCCAACCCCGTAGGCCGTGACTAATGCCCGAGCTGGACACACGTATACACCCCTGTTAGCTATATGATCAGTCCACAACCAAACATAATATGGAACCCATAGGACCAACACATAGTCTCAACACACACACACACACACACACACACACATATATATATATAGCAACCTGTCTCCTGAGGAGTCACAACTATCAACAGATAACACAGTATATAAGCCGACAAGGCTGTCATAGCATGTGGGAACGTCCCAACTATATATACGCAAGCCGGCAAGGCCGCCCCTACACACAACATCCCAAAACATATATATATATATATATATACGCAAGCCGACGAGGCTGCAACGTCCCAAAACATAAGTCATACTAACACAGCTGGACAACATATATACATATAACCCACACACATGTCTACAAACCTCGCCGTACCCCTGGACAAAACACATATATACAACAAAAGGTTCTGTACCAAAAATCTGGCCTCCGGAACAACGGAGCTCTCCCAAAACATCTGAGTAGGAGTCCTATGCTGAGGGGTCACCAACCGGCTATCTGCACCTGCGGGCATGAAACGCACCCCCCCCCCCCCCCCCGAGGAAAGGGGGGTCAGTACGAAATATGTACTGAGTATATAAAGCATGAAATACAGTAAAAAGGATCATAACTGAAATAAGGAGTACAGAAAACAAGTACAATGTCCAGAATACCAAAACACTTGCCTTTGAAACATAAATCATGCATGTCAATATCATTTATCATACCCGGCCCGTTATGGGATTCGGTGACATAACCATATCATCATCATATACATATATACCGTACCCGGCCCTCTAGTGAGGGACTCGGTGAATAAAGTCATCATATGCCCTCCTGGCCGCCATAACATATCATCGTATCATATATATATATATATATATATATATATATATATATATATATATATATATATATATATATATATATACCGTACCCGGCCCTCTAGTAAGGGACTCGGTGAATTAAAGTCGTGTACACGTATACCGTACCCGGCCCATCATGGGACTCGGTGTCATAATCATATCATCATATACCGTACCCGGCCCTTTAGTAAGGGACTCGGTGAATAATGCAGTGATACTGTGCACGATAACATACCCGGCCCGGGACTCGGTGAAGATGTAACAACAGTATGCACGAGCAGAGTAGTAAGTAATCATATGCATATAAATCATCTTTTGAGACTCAATAAATAAGTAGACTAATCAACGCTCGAGTATCAGGATGATAGTCATATTCAGTGCTCTTTGAATATCATTATGAATTATATCAAATAAAGTCTCAGGGATCATGGACGGGTATCAAATCAATACGAGACAGCTTATGAAAGTTAAGGACATTAGTCATTATAGAGCCTTTAGGAATAGAAACTTGTAAATACAATTATATTATCCAACATATAGAAAGTTTGAGGGCAGTAGCTTAACTACTTTAAAAGCTCTAACATCAAGAAGTGAATAGGAATCATGAATCATATTCGGAACTTATGAATGGAATTACCCCAAAGCTCATGTCATTCATCACTTACGTCTAGGACATGCCAAAAGAAAGAAGGGATAGGCTTTTCATACCTGTCAGCGACTATTCGTGAATCCTTTTCGCCTCGTCGCTCTTTTAGCCTATTTATATAAAAGTAACGTTATCGTTAGCAACTACATTTTCTAGTTCGCAAATCTATAGTTCATTCTTTTATAGGACTTACATTTCAGTTTATATATTCTCGTTTAGGGTTTTCTATTATCTAAAAATTTAGCGAAAATTCGGCAGCACTTCCCCTATATGTTCACCTATCCCAAATTTCCAATTGCTCTCCTGTTGACACAGAAATACCAACAACAATATATGGATACAATTATATTTCCAATTCCTTCAATTCAACAAGAACAACAACATGTTCACAAACAACACTACTTTAATTTCATCTCATTTCTTCATTCTTTTGCCATATCGTTCATGATAACAACAACCATATTGTTACTTAAAAATCAACTCACATCAAAATAGCCTCATTGCACGGCTCATTTCATACCCCAACATCTACATACGTAATCTTTTATATCCAACACATATTTATCAAGTTTTACAAGTCTAAATTATCTTCAAACCATGTAGAAAAAGATTAAATCTTACCTTAGAGGCAAACCTTATTATCAACGTGTACTTCTTGCAAGAACAGCCATGGCCGTGAGTTGCCATGGCTGCCACGATCTTCATCCTTCTCTCCTCCATTTGATCTTGAAACCTTAATTTAGCCGTGTAGGAGGGGGAGGAGGAAGCTGGCCGAGAGTCACCTCGGTGGCTGCCATGGCCTCCTTTTTCTCTTCCTAGCCTAAGAATTCTTTTCCTAGTTGAATTGTTTTCTTCAAGTGAACAATGAGCACATTAGTCATCAACTCTAGATTTTATATGCTCTCTATTAAGTGGACATGTGTCCACATTTGTGACATGTGTCCAATTGTGACATGTGTCCACTTCTTATTAAATCGCCAATCGAATTCCGCCATGTGTCGCGGGGCCCACTTAGCGGTTTAATTAGCTTAATTAATCATTACTCCCCACTTAATAATATACTCATAATTAATTATCTCCTAATCTCCAATGATATTTTATACCAAGTAAAATTTATAAACAATTTTTTTTTTTGATAATCAAAGTTGAAAATTAAAAACTCTCATCTCGTGTCCAAAAAAAATAATTCCGCCTTTAACTTGAGTCGATTTGCTTGCGGATAATTTGACGTGTAAATGTACGGGGTATAACATCCTTCCCCCCTTTAGAACATTCGTCCTCGAATGTTGAACTAATTCTGAATTTCCAATACTTTCTCAAGTGTCCTCTTAGTTAATTATGTCCTTCACATACTTCTCCTGTTTGTCGACTCGCTTTAATCCATTATAACGCACTCTAGGTCCTTACGTAGTCATTCCTATAATATTCCCTCTTCCTGTTGCTTCCCGAGGTAATAATTCCATGCCTTTGTCTTTATTCTTCCCGTTATTTCGTAGTTGGTTATCAGCTGTATTTGGAGCTGTTCGGCTGAAGTGTTACTGTCTTTCTTATCTGCATGCTGCTCAATTGTACCGTCATTGATTGACTCGGACTAAACTCATGGTGCATGTAGTCATGATTCGACTCTTTCTTCTTCTATTGTTATTCCCTTAAGATAACGTATCGTTCACTCGACTTAAACTCCTTATCTTTAAACAAGATTTCGTGACGTGCGGACATCCTCCATTGATTCATTAGACTTTAATATCCCTGGAGTATCGCATGTCTCTGGTATCCCGTGGACCCTTCGCAGGTTCTACGAGTAAAACGAAATTTCCCAGAGGGTAACATTTTTGTATCCCATTATCCTTGCTTTACTCCGCTGTGACTGTCCGTATTCTGAAATCTTCAGCATCATAGGTCACTTTCTGACTTTCTTTGAAAGGTCTTTTAGTATCGTTTTCTTTTATTTCTTGGTCTCGATCTTTAGGGTTGGCTATCAAATAGCGCTAGGGTCCCCTCATACTATAACTTTATGTCATCTCGTAACCAGGAACCTGCTTGATACAACTCGAATGGCATCAAGACCTTTTACAAGGAGCCAAGCGAGGGAACTTCAAGCTATGCAAGCATTGTTCATGAGGAGGGACATACTTGAATACACTCTAACACCTTCCCGGGGATTGCAAGTGTTCATGATAGCATGGGAGGATGGTTTGGAGAAGAGGTTGGAAGATGGTTATACTTTCAATGTGACTATTACTTGAAGATTTGCAAATTCAAGTTTTGTTCCCAAAAGAAGACACCCAAACAAGGCCCTTACTTCATTAAGGGTAAAAGTGTAATAGTGTAGTTGTCTTCTTTTGAACCTTAGTATAAGTAGTAGTCTATTTCATTTGGAAGACTTAGTCTATGTTGAATATTGATATCTTGAAATTGTGAACTCTTTTGAGTGTTGAGAGCTTGCTAAGCTAGAGATTGTGAATCTTGTGAGAGGATTGGTTATTAGGGTATCAAATCCTTATTGGTCATCCTAAGAGGTTGGTGCTTGTTTATGTTAATTAATTGAGGTCTTTAGGTTTGATATACCTTTAGGTTGCTTTTAATTCCATTTTCTTGTGTCAATCTATCTATCCTTTACTTTCCTTGTTAATATATTGCTTTCGCGTATCCGTTATTGTATCAATTGGCATCAGAGCTTAGCTTAGGTTTGTTCCATCAAATCTAATCTTGGGTTTTTGATTCAACAAAACGAAAAAAAAAAATCCGAAATTAAAAAAAAATAAAAAAAAATCGGAGTTAAAAAAAAAAATCGAATTTTCTTGTTGTTTTTGTTGAATCTAGTGTTATATTAGAGTTTCTTAGTGTTTCTAGAGTCTAAATCTTCAATTTCGAATCTATTTGGAGTTAGGGTTTGTGTTTCACCATTGTTGAGCTTCAAAACTTCAAGAACTTGAAAGTGGGTCTTGTTGAAGAAGGTGAAGTTGAAGGTTGAAACCTATTGGGCTTTGTTCTCTACATTAAAGAGAACTTAAATCCGAAATTTGAGTCAATTTGGAGTTGATTTGAGGGTAGTTGAATTTTTGAAGTGTTCTTGTGTTCTTGAAGACCTTCAAATCTTCATAAGTAGGAAGACTCTCCAAAGGGTCATTTGATCCAAAAGTTATCAAATAAAGTTGTGAAAACGTGTTTGTGAAAAAAAAATCAGAAATACTTAGTCTAAATTTCTGATTTTTCAAAAAAAAAAAAAAAAAAAAAGTACTGTTCATCCGCTTTTGGTCCGCATAGCGGAAGAAAAGCCTGATTATCTGAGAGCATCCGCTTTTCATCCGCGAAGCGGAAGGAAAGCGTGAATCACTGAAGAGTTTTCGAAATTTTTTTCCAAGTGTCAAAATGGTTTGATTCTTTCCTAACTTTTTTTTTTCTCTTTGATTCTTACAACTAATTAACAACTAGTAATCGACCTTATTAGTTGCTCATTAGTTCTTGAGTCCTTTCTTTCAAGCCAATTCTTTTCGTTCTTTTCTCGTTTTTACTTCGTTGTTAATTTCTTGGCTCAAGTGCGTTTGTTTTATTGAGTCGTCCTCGTTCTTCTTGGTCTAACAAGAATCTATTCCGACCAAGAGTAGAATTTGAACCCTTGTGACTAGTCAACTTTAACAAGCACACAATCTTTGGCGGAAGCAATTTGTGAGGCAATCAAAGGTGCGTATACTTGAGCGCTTGTGAGTTGATTTTACTAATCTAACGTGTTTGCTTGTTTTGTTGAGTGTAATAATAGGTACCATGGCCACGGAGGATGAAACTCGAGTTCCCACCGGGGAACTCACACTAGTTGATGTAATGAGAGCCTTACAAGCCTTGAACGATAAGGTGGATAGTATGGGTGGTCAGATGGAAAACATGGGTGGTCGAATGGAAAACTTGGGAAGTAGGGTGGAAGCAATTGAAGGAGGTAGTAGGGAGGTCTCATATTCGCCTCAAGTGCAATACCAAGGTGGCACAAGTGGAGCTACTCGAAGCACTTCACCTACAGTGTCACCTGGCACCTTCCATCATCTATATAACCCCACTCCTTAAAACACAACTCTCACCCCACCAAACAACATTCCTATAGGCCAACGGAACAACCCACTCCAACAAGATCAAGTTCTAAATGACCCACCCCTAAATGACCCCCACCCAAATGCACCAATGCCACCCCAAAACCGTCCAAACATCCAACAACCAAATGAGGAAGAGATAGAGGAAGCTCTACTTGAGCACGAACATTATGGTGACCAAGGTTGGAGGCCACGAGGGCAAGCACAAGGAGGTTATCGAGGAAGGGGTGGAAGGCATGGTCCTAACCCTCACATGGGTAGGCAAAGAGGGTACCAAGCTCGTGAAGGGTACCAAGGTCGTGACCATCAAGGTTATGACGACGATGGAGATTTTAATAGGAAGCACGGTTATGGCGGAGGGCGAGACACGAGTCTCAATTCCATCAAGGTTACTCTCCCAACCTTCAAAGGAAGTAGTGATCCCGATACATTCCTTGATTGGGTGATGCATTGTGATAGAATCTTCTTGACGAATGACATGTCCGAGGTGAAAAAGGCTTCTTACGCCATTGCTCAATTCGAGGGGTATGCCTCCACATGGTGGGAAACTCAAGTGAAAGCAAGAAGAATTATTGGACTCCCGCCCACACCTACTTGGGATGAATTGAAGGAGGCCATGCGGCGTAAGTATGTCACCGAGCGCTACAAACAAGAACAACTCAAGAAGGTGTATACCTTAAGGCAAAACAAAAAGAGTATGGAAGAATACTATGATGAGTTTCAAATTGTCAAGATGAGAATAGACTTTGACGAGGATGAGTTAAATGCTATGACTCGGTTCCGAGCCAGGTTAAATGGTGACATTGTCTCCCAAATGAGACTCCACAACTATGGGAGCATTGAAGAAACCCTTCAAGCGGCTATTGAAATAGAGGAGGGTCTCAAGGAGGACAAAATCAATAAATCAAGGGGCTATGTGAGTTCATGGAACCATAACAAAGAGCGGGGAGCTTTCTCCTCCAATTGGCAAAAGAATAAGGGCCCCATGCAAGAAGCCAAGAAACCATTTGTGAAGAATTCTCAAGTTGAGAAGCAAGTTGACAAGCAACCTCCGAAGTTTGCTCCAAAAGAAGGAGGTACGAAAACTCCTATTCAATGCTTTAAATGTCATGGCTTCGGTCATAGAGCAAGTGAGTGCCCTAATCGTAGAGCGTTTATTTTGAAAGACACTTATAGTGAGGATGAGGAAGAATGTGAGGAAGGGGATGAAGAGGGCAATCATGAGGATGAACATCATGATAGTGAAGGGGATGGTGTTGAAGGTGATGATGAGCCTATTGTACCTCTATATGTGGTACGACGAACCATGATAAGTAAAGCAATGGATGACCCAAGTCAACGGGAAAATCTCTTCCATTCCAAGTGCATCATTAACCAAAACACATCATGATCATTGATAGTGGGAGTTGTGCCAATGTTGCTAGTACCACCCTTGTTGATTTCTTGAAACTTCCCACCACCCGCCATGAAAACCCTTACAAACTTCAATGGCTCAATGAATGTGGTGAATTGAAGGTGACTAGACGAGCTATCATCAAATTCGCGGTTGGGAAGTATCATGATGAGGTGTTGTGTGATGTTGTTCCAATGCAAGCGTGTCATCTTCTACTTGGCCGACCATGGCAATATGATAGGTCCGTCAACCATAATGGGCGAACTAACCAATACACCCTTGGCCACAATGGCGCCAAACATGTCTTGAATCCCATGACCCCCTCCCAAGTGGGTGAGATCTATAACAAGATGAGGGAGTTAAAGGAGAAGGGACATGGTGCATTGCAAGAGAAGAATGTGGGGGACGAGGGAGTAGAGGAGAGTAGTTCTCAAGAGTTGAGTGGAAAGAAAGGAGAGCTTAGAGGAAAAACTAAGGTGTCGCTTTTGGCGAATTGTGGGGAAATTAGGGAGGAATTGGGGGAGCGTCAACCGGTGATTCTCCTCATGCATAAGGACTATGCATTGCACACTAATGAACTAACCCCTTCTTTTCCTAGCTCTATTTCTTCTCTTTTGCAGGAATTTGATGATGTGTTCCCAACGGAACTCCCAAAGGGGTTACCACCCTTGAGGGGAATTGAACACCAAATTGACTTTGTTCCGGGGTCTCAATTGCCAAACAAGCCAGCTTATAGAGCTAACCCGGATGACACTAAGGAGCTTCAAAGGCAAGTGGATGAGCTCCTTGAAAAGGGAGTTGTGAGAGAAAGCATGAGTCCTTGTGCCGTGCCCGTGATCTTGGTGCCAAAAAAAGATGGATCATGGCGCATGTGTGTTGATTGTCGGGCCATCAACAAGATAACGGTAAAGTATCGCCATCCCATACCCCGTCTTGATGACATGCTTGATGAGTTAAATGGTTCATGCATATTCTCTAAGGTAGATCTTAGGAGTGGGTATCATCAAATCCGGATGAAACCCGGAGATGAGTGGAAAACCGCATTCAAGACCAAGTTTGGTCTATATGAATGGTTGGTGATGCCTTTTGGTCTCACTAACGCTCCTAGTACTTTCATGCGATTGATGAATCATGTGATGAAACCTTTTATTGGCAAATTCGTGGTTGTTTATTTTGATGATATTTTGGTGTATAGCAAAACCATGGATGAGCATGTTAGTCATTTGAAATGTGTGTTTGAAGTGCTTAGACAAGAACAACTTTATGCCAATGTTGATAAATGTTCCTTTTGTGTGGATGAAGTTGTTTTCTTGGGATTTGTCGTGAGCTCAAGGGGGGTTGAGGTTGATGAATCCAAAGTAGAAGCCATAAGAAATTGGCCCACTCCAAAATCCATTGGAGATGTAAGAAGCTTTCATGGCTTGGCTAGTTTCTATAGGCGTTTTGTTAAAGGATTTAGTACCATAGCCGCTCCTTTGACCGAGGTAATCCGAAAGGAAAAACCTTTTTCTTGGGGTGTGGAGCAAGCTAATGCCTTTGAAACTTTGAAACAAATGCTTAGCTCCGCACCATTGTTGCAATTACCCGACTTTGACAAAATATTTGAGATTGAATGTGATGCAAGCAAAGTGGGTATTGGAGTCGTTTTAATGCAAGACCAAAAGCCCATAGCCTATTTTAGTGAAAAACTCAAGGGAGCTACTTTGAATTACACTACCTATGATCTTGAGTTGTATGCCTTGATTCGTGCTTTGGGAAATTGGCAACACTACTTGTGGCCTAAAGAGTTTGTAATTCGGACCGACCATGAGTCCTTAAAGCATCTTAAGGCCCAAGGTAAGTTGAACAAAAGGCATGCCAAATGGGTTGCATTCCTTGAAACCTTCCCTTATGTAATCCAATACAAAAAGGGAAAGGAGAATGTAGTGGCGGATGCCCTATCAAGGAAACATGTTTTGATTAATACCTTGTCTTCCAAATTGATGGGTTTTGAAAGCTTGAAGACATTGTATCCCGAGGACCCCGTCTTTGCCAAAATCTTTCTAGATTGCGAAGAATGGGAAAGGGAGAGGTGGATTAGGGATAGGTCTTCTACTCCCTATTCCAAGTTTGATGGTTTCTTGTTCAAGAACAAGCGACTATGTGTGCCCATGAGCTCTTGGAGGGAGTTATTTGTGAGAGAGGCACATAATGGGGGATTGATGGGACATTTTGGGATTGATAAGACTTTGGGGATTCTTGAGGAACAATTTTATTGGCCTCATATGCGGAGGGATGTGGCTAAGATTTATGGCCAATGCATTGAATGTCGCGGCGCCAAGTCTAGACTCCTTCCCCATGGTTTGTATACCCCTCTCCCCACCCCTCAACAACCTTGGGTTGATATTTCGATGGATTTTGTGTTGGGTTTGCCTAGAACCAAAAGGGGTAAAGATAGCATCTTTGTTGTGGTTGATCGATTTTCTAAAATGGCTCATTTCATTGCTTGTCATAAAGTTGATGATGCTCCTCATGTTGCCTCTTTGTTTGTTGAACATGTGGTAAAGTTGCATGGTATTCCCAAAACCATTGTGAGCGATAGGGATCCAAAATTCCTTAGCCACTTTTGGAAAGAATTGTGGGGACGACTTGGTACTAAATTGTTGTTTTCTACCTCTTGTCACCCACAAACCGATGGCCAAACCGAAGTTGTCAATAGGACCTTGGGTTCTATGCTTAGGGCCATGGTTAAAGGAAAATTAACATCTTGGGAAGATCAATTGCCTTTGGTTGAATTTGCTTACAATAGAGTCATTCATAGCACTATTGGCATGTCACCTTTTGAAGTCGTTTATGGTTTTAACCCCCTAACCCCTTTAGATCTAACCCCTTTATCTCAAGATGTTGTGTTGAGTTTAGATGGAAACAAACGAGCCGAGGCCATGAAGAAGTTGCATGAGAAGGTGAGGCTTCACCTTGAGAAAAAGAATCAAGAAACGGCCAAGAGAGCAAACAAGGGCCGCAAACGAGTTGTGCTTGAACCGGGTGATTGGGTTTGGGTACATTTCCGAAAGGAGAGGTTTCCCAACAAAAGAAAGACCAAGTTGATGCCTAGAGGAGATGGTCCATTTGAAGTACTTGAACGACTCAATGATAATGCATACAAAATTGATCTTCCACCCGAATACCAAGTTCATAACACCTTCAATGTGTGTGATCTCTCTCCTATGGTGGTGCAAGATGTTGATCCCTTAAATTTGCGGACAAATTCTCTTCAAGAAGGGGAGAATGATACAACTCGAATGGCATCAAGACCTTTTACAAGGAGCCAAGCGAGGGAACTTCAAGCTATGCAAGCATTGTTCATGAGGAGGGACATACTTGAATACACTCTAACACCTTCCCGGGGATTGCAAGTGTTCATGATAGCATGGGAGGATGGTTTGGAGAAGAGGTTGGAAGATGGTCATACTTTCAATGTGACTATTACTTGAAGATTTGCAAATTCAAGTTTTGTTCCCAAAAGAAGACACCCAAACAAGGCCCTTACTTCATTAAGGGTAAAAGTGTAATAGTGTAGTTGTCTTCTTTTGAACCTTAGTATAAGTAGTAGTCTATTTCATTTGGAAGACTTAGTCTATGTTGAATATTGATATCTTGAAATTGTGAACTCTTTTGAGTGTTGAGAGCTTGCTAAGCTAGAGATTGTGAATCTTGTGAGAGGATTGGTTATTAGGGTATCAAATCCCTATTGGTCATCCTAAGAGGTTGGTGCTTGTTTATGTTAATTAATTGAGGTCTTTAGGTTTGATATACCTTTAGGTTGCTTTTAATTCCATTTTCTTGTGTCAATCTATCTATCCTTTACTTTCCTTGTTAATTTATTGCTTTCGCGTATCCGTTATTGTATCACTGCTTGTTCTGATCGTCTCGGTTGAACCATTTCATAATTTTCTTTACTCTAACTGGCCATACTTTAGGCAATTTCCTCGTGTCGTTTCTCTATTTTTTACTCAAATTCTTCTATTGCCTCCTTGCTCAAATTTTCTCTTAGCCCTTCTATTATATATCTTATTGCCATCTTTACACAAGTATGTGTGGTGTTCAAATCAACCCAGTAAATACCTTAGCGTTGCCTCGCTAATCTTTATGCAGACCCTATATTCTTCTCTTCTATCCTTCAATTGATATCAAGGCTCAACTATGGCTTTTGCCCTTAGTACTAATTATATCTCTGTAGTTTCGTCTCAACCTATCTTACACCTTTCTTTGATGTATCCGAAATATCGCAATCACATTGTTGTTACTGAATTCTTACTCTTCTTATCAAGTGTTCACTTGGCCTCGTTTTTTAGTATACAAGTATTCGTAGGTTGCATAACTATTCCTGTATAATTCGTACACAGTGCATCCAATCTTAGTCATAGTCTTTCCTTCTCCTGGTGTATTCTGCTCTACATATTATTATACTAAAACTCACTTGCTGTCTATTTCGCCATCCTCTTTCCCCTTTCTCTATTCACCATTTGACTTTCTCATATCCTACTATAGGAGAGATTTCCTATTCTTTCTCCTTTGCTACTTATGTGTCGCAATATCATTGGCCAATAACTCCGTTGTCAACATCTTAATCTCTAATCCAGTATAGCCTTGCTATCTTTTATAATATCCCTTTAAATTACTTGTTACCATTCTCTCGTCATATTCTTCCTTTTTTATAAGCATCCACCTTCTGATGTCTGATTATCCAAGGCCTTTACTAATGATTCTCAGCAATGTCTCAAATACTATCTTGACTACTTGTTCGTTTTATCGCTAGCCCTCAGATCTTACCAACTTATTCCAGCATAAGGTTTCACTTGAGATTTGAGTATCCATATTAAACGTGTTGCAGTGCCAGTTGATTTCATCTTACACTTGCATTTCTCTCATTCGCTTCCCCCCTTTTGGGTGTACTTGCATCATTATCTATTTATATTCCACTCTACGTCTCCATTTCAAATTTCAAATTCCTACGATTCTTTTTCCATACATTTGGTATACTGTGCCATATTGGGTCTTTCTTTATACCATCTGTAACTTAGATTGCCCATGTACGAACCCTTAACATAATCACGAGGTGATGAGAACTCTCGATATATAGTACAACATCTAATCTGATGGTTGGTACTCGAGTATTGTAATTAGTGTAGTAATTTATCCAAAGCTACATTCCATTCATTCCAAGTAGTAATTAGCTAGTACTTATAGTCATTTCAAATTCTCCATTTGGTAGCACTTATATTCTAACGATAAGTGTCCCAAGCTTTCCTATAATACCATCTTTATCCCAACGGATATCATCCGTTTCTTCTAATAAATTCACAATACCTCAGTCGTTTCGCAAATCCACAACCCTTGTCCTTTAAGGATTTCACTATTTCCGAGGTGAGGTCACATACACGTAGTACCTCTTTATGCCTTATGCCCTTTCACCCCCTGTTGTATACCCAACGCTAACTTTTAACTTACTCAAAATCGTATTAATTTCGTCTTAATAGTGGCCTTGTCATATCACCTTCCCGTCATACTACGCCTTAAGTTCGTAACTATATATTTCCCTTTTGTCCTATACTCATACTCAATTAGTTACGTCTGTCTTGAGTGCTGCCTTTAATGTTCCTTTTATTTTTTTCGCAGTCTATGTCCACCTTTTATTTTGCGCACGAGGAATTTCATGCTACTCTTATCTCCTTCGGAAAACATTATTTCTGCATAACCTCTTCTATCATTCTCAAAACATATTCTGTTCATCCCTATTTGTTCTTATCATCCCAGTTATTTCTGGCATTCATTCTGTCTTGTTGCTCATCTTCCTTCAGGTTGGTCTTTCACGATTCTGTCACTTGTATTACTCGTTTTCCACGCTATGCATGTCATAACACATCACTATACTGTAACCCCACTCGCTTTCTTCTTATCTTCTTCTTCCAATTAACTCCTTCTCTTACTGTGCTCGCTTTCACTTTCGTTACCATTTGACTTTTATTCTGAACTTTCCCTATAGAAAACTTTTGTAAGTCTTTCTTATTCATTCTACATTTGCTTTTCCGTTTCACACTAGTCACATTGTATTCTTTAGTTACTTCCTTGCTAGGATTTACGCATTTCTAGAGCAATCCTTATGGTATTCACATCACATCCTGTTCGTAATCCATCCTATAATGTTGTATCTTATTCACGATTCTTACTATGTTTTAATTACACTCTGTGGACTAGGCGTACTTAACCTTTCACCTTTTCTGATCGATCTTACCCTTAGTATCTCACAAGCTGCCTTATCAATACCTGTATGACTTGTCATAATTCTTCTTCCTCCGTACTTTTATCCCAATCATATTATTACTCCTTTTAACTGTAAACTCGTCGTAATTTATCCCTATTTGTTGGTTCACTCGCTACCTCCATAAAATGTTCCGTTACGATCGTCACCTTTTTCTAAATCATCCCTTAGTATCACAAGTCCTTCCGGATTATCCTAATATTTCAGCAACAGCATATGTAATACATAATCCTAGGCAGCCCACAAGTTTAAGTTTTCCTTCCACAGATTCCATCTCCAATTAGTTGATTAATGAACTAATAAAAGGTTACTATGAAGCATTCTCCAACCACCAACAGAAAAAGACTAGAATCCGACAAGCACCACAGAACTTTTTAGTGCTTGATTCACATATTGTACCTCCATATTTGTTCTTGGGTTGTGAGCGAACCGTTTAGTTCACAAACTACTTGTTGTATGCCTTGTACTCTTCCAATAAAGTGAAACTTAATCGCTGGACGTTTTTGCCCTACAACATGAGCCTTTTTCTAAGGCAAAATGTGGTTGGAACGTATTCTGGTCCGTTCAAATGAACTGCGAATTCGCTGCTCATATACGCTTCTTCAAAACAAGGTCTTCCAAATAAGAATGATGCCTCTTATGGCTGACGTGGGGGTATTTCTTAAAACTTTAACCCAGCATAACAATTTACCCTATCAGTATCAATTTTCAAGACATGTTATGAATTTATATCTCATTCTTTTCTTTTTCCTATTTCTGGGAAAATTTGGGCAGAGTTTACTCTGTACTTCTTACTATCCCAGAACCTGCACGCAGGAAGTACCAACAATGCCTCAGAGGGCCAACATATATACGCATATATCATATCGTATCGTAGCCACACAGGGCTCCCAATTTCAAATAAGCGGTATAAAGGTGTCGGAATTTACCTCACATATCGCACCTCGAGACGTACCTGATTCCTTAACGATCCATCCTGCTATACCTTCCTATCTACCTTCTCTTTATTTTTTTCCAACTTTACATCTCAATCATATTTCAATATTCTTACCTGTATACTGTGTAACTTCCAATATCATCAGTCGCTTTCTTCTGTCAATGTCGTTCTTCAGCTGAAATCAAAGGTTAGTATAAGGAATTTCATTTCCTATGACTGGGCTCTATCGCACGATCTCAGATACGAAAGAAATGTAACATCCTAAATGCCCTGTAGCTTCCTGTTTATAGATGTGGCGCACAACACACCGATAAACAAGACTCTACTAGACACGGTCTGTAGACACTCCGAGGACGAACTGCTCTGATACCACTTTTGTCACGACCCAACCTCGTAGGCCGTGACTAATGCCCGAGCTGGACACACGTATACACCCCTGTTAGCTATATGACCAACACATATCCCAGAACTGTCGCACAAATATATATATATATATATATATATATATATATATATATATATATATATATATATAGCAACCTGTCTCCTAAGGAGTCACAACTATCAACAGATAACACAGTATATAAGCCGACAAGGCTGTCATAGCATGTGGGAACGTCCCAACTCTATATACGCAAGCCGGCAAAGCTGCCACTACACACAACATCCCAAAACACACACACACACACACACACACACACATATATATATATATATATATATATATACGCAAGCCGACGAGGCTGCCACTGTGAGTGGGAACGTCCCAAAACATAAGTCATACTAACACAACTGGACAACATATATACATATAACCCACACACATGTCTACAGACCTCTAAGAGTAGCAACAGTAGCATATGACGGGATAGGGCCCCGCCGTACCCCTGGACAAAACACATATATACAACAAAAGGTTCTGTACCAAAAATCTGGGCTCCAGAACAACGAAGCTCTCCCAAAACAGCTGAGTAGGAGTCCTATGCTGAGGGGTCACCAACCGGCTATCTGTACCTGCGGGCATGAAATGCACCCCCCCGAGGAAAGAGGGGTCAGTACGAAATATGTACTGAGTATATATAGCATGAAATACAGTAAAAAGGATCATAACTGAAATGAGGAGTACAGAAAACAAGTACAATGTCCAGAATACCAAAACACTTGCCTTTGAAACATAAATCATGCATGTCAATATCATATATCATACGGTATATATATATATATATGATGACATGATGATATGATGATATGTTATGCCCTCCTGGCCGCCATAACATATCATCATATCATCATGTCATCATATATATATATATATACCGTACCCGGCCCATCATGGGACTCGGTGTCATAATCATATCATCATATACCGTACCCAGCCCTTTAGTAAGAGACTCGGTGAATAATGCAGTGATACTGTGCACGATAACATACCCGGCCCGGGACTCGGTGAAGATGTAACAACAGTATGCACGAGCAGAGTAGTAAGTAATCATATGCATATAAATCTGTCACGACCCGACTAGGGGCCGCTACGGGTACCCGGAGCTAGTTACCGAGCACCGCTCACTCTACTACTTATCTTACTCACTCAATAGTCTATTACCAACTTAGTATACAAATAGCATGAGAAATCATATTCTAAATAAAATATAAATACTTATATACATTGCCTCTTGGCCATCAAAATAAAATATACAATAATAGCATTTTTGTGAGACCGCCTAACCCACACTGCGTATCTACGAGCCTCAACTAACATAATGAATACGTAGACGGAACAAGACTCCGTCATGCCCAAAATATGCATATATGAATGTACATCAAAAGAATAGCCATAAGCACCTCCGAACAATGGAGCATCTATCAGCTGACAGCTACTGAGGACCTGGGCCAAGCTCTCCTCCCTGTCTACCTGTGGGCATGAACACAGCGTCCGAAGAAAGGACGTCAGTACGAATATTGTACCGAGTATGAGAGGCATACATAATGAAAGGAGACATCAATAATATGGGGATAACATCAACATGAGACATCTGGATTTGACTGATAATCGTAAATGAAGTAATGCATGCTATCTTACTCATACTCATCATCATAACATGTATGCATCATATGCAAGTTGCCCGTCCATGTCGGAACGGTGTGATAATCAATAATATTAGCCCGCGTCCAGGCCTCCCGCGTCCGGGGTACCATCTCATGCCGCCCACTAGTGGTGTCTGCCCATGCCCGAAGGTCATGGTGTATCCGTATAGCTGCCCGCCTTGGCGGTGACTGCCCGGCCAACTAGGCACGGTGTGAAATGCTCATGACATGCTTAACGTAAATACTCATAGTAATATGCTTATCATAAAATACTTATCTTATCATAATGCGTGTATAAGGCTCATGATCAACTTTACTCTATCGGGGTGACGTAAGGTCGTGATCCCCCGGTTACATTATGGAACCATTATGGACATTCTGCCTCACCTCGAAAGGACTAGTACATAAGGTGAGTGTAGGCAAGGAATAACATCATCATCATTCTAGTGTCATCATATCGTATAACTTATCTCATATAGACATTCATAGGTGTAAGCTTTTAACTTCTGAGAATGTAAGAACTCATGAAAGGAATAGGGATTCAAGCTAAAAGATTCATGCCATTAGAAAGAAGAACTAGCCTCACATAGCTTGGTCGTTTAGCTAAGATATCGCTCACTTGTTCTCCGTCGATATCACGTCGTTACCTTCATAAGAGAATTCGTATCAACATTAGTAAACTAAGAACGCATTGCTAATTCTAGGAAAAGTCGGACAACGCTTCCTTCGCTCATACTACTTTTCTCATGTTTTATTTTAACTCCCAACATTCATAATATTACTTACAATACCCCAATCGACAATCGTCATTTACGTACATTTGGCAAAATCCACCATTTTCCTCCAATTTCCCCTTATTTCTGCTTCTAGCTCATCCTTGCGTTTTCATGCATTTAATTCCTGTTTCATGATATAAACATCATTTATAACGTATTTGTACTCACAACACTTCAATATTCATAGTTCAATTCCACTATCATTCATTTATGTCACTATTCACTCAATAATGACCCATTTCTATGTGCTTCTACATTTCAAGTGTCTAAGATTTCCAATACTTCAAACAACATGGAATAATCGTGAAACTTACCTTGGATGATGGTTGAACAAGTCTCGAGTTGCAATTCTTTACTTAGACCAAAACCCTAGTTCCACCTTCTTGGGAATTTCTTGACTTAGAAGATCCTTTGATGTGTTCTTACACTTATTTTTATGAATTTAGTGTTGATAATCTTCGGTTTCCTTGGATTTTCTTGATATTCTTAGTGTTGAAGTGTTGAAGAACACTCTAGAGTTTTCTTGAAGTGTTTGGATGAAAAATCTGCCCTTCAACTCTTGGAAGCTGCGCTCACAAGCATCATTCCACTGAAGTTTAGCTGACTTCTGGGTTAGCATCGTCAATAGGGCTGAAATAGATGAAAATCCCTCTACGAATCTTCTATAGTACCCTACCAAACCCAGAAAACTATGAACTTCTGTAGGCGTCGTAGGCCAGCCAAGTCTTCACAGCTTCAATTTTCTGAGTGTTGACTCGAATGCCATCATTCGAAATAACATGGCCCAGAAATGTCACAGAATTTAGCCAAAACTCGCACTTTGAAAATTTCGCATACAATTCTCGGGCTCGAAGAATGCCAAGAACAATTCGCAAATGATCTGCATGTTTCGATTCCGTGCGAGAATACACCAGAATATCATCAATAAATACTATCACAAATAAGTCCAAGAGAGGCCTGAACACATTATTCATCAAATTCATAAACACGGCCGGGGCGTTAGTCAGTCCAAACGACATCACTCGGAATTCATAGTGGCCATAATCTCACTCTAATCCCGAAGAGGTAGCATCTTTTGTATAATTTTGGAGATTGAATAGGAGTTGGTCAATTCCGAGGAAGCCAGTAACAAAATGGAGTGAACCAAACCTATTGTATCATTGAGTGAACCGAGGGCCACCCAAATAAAGTAAGGGAGTGAGTAAGGTGATTTTTAACTCATAACCTTTTCTTTGAGCTTTGTTATGCAGGTATGATGGACCAAGGTGCAATGAGGACTAAACCCGTTCAATCGGAAGTAAGAATTAGATGGCTTACACAAAGGAGAGGACCACTATTTCCAAGAAAAGGAGAGAGATTGCCTAAGCCAAGGTTTCAAAAATTGAAGGTGAATGTTTGTGGGTATAATGGCTTTGATCTAGAGCTTGACGATTTGTGTGACTCCACATTCATCTCTCCTTATGCGGCTGATTGGTTGAATTTGACATGGGTTAAAAAGAGATATCCATATGACTATAATGGGTATCAAGTTGAGTGGATGGTCAAGGTGGTAATATCTCATGGAGATTATGTTGAAACGGTCCGATGTGATGTGTTTCCCCTAAAAATAAGTCACTTATGCTTTGGACAGCCCTGGTTTCGAAAACACGATGTTCCAAATGTACGAGATTGGATAAGGTATGTCATAGATGAGGAAGGATGGCCTCTCTTTCCATTCCCACTTCCGAAAGAAAATCCCAATAGTGCATATGTCTCTTCTATGCCTATAGGGGAGTGTAATGCCATGCAAAATGGGAAGTCCGGGTTGACTGGAATGAGTAGGCTGCCACAAAAGAAACAAGAGAATGGAATTGAAAAGAACATGAGAGAAAAGAAACATAATGAGGGAGATGAAGTTCTTCACTCTGACACTCACAATCTTTCTTTTTCCTCTAGTTGCTTGAATTCTTTTGTAGGTACCGGTGAAAACAAGCTGGAAAGTGAGCCTCCGACAATGGAAACTCATGAAGAGGATGCAATGACTTTGGAAGAGCTGATTTGCCGAAAAGAGGAACTTGAAGGTAAAGAGAACCATTCTTGTGAGCTTGAAGGTAAGTTGACTAAATTCACTACTTTAGATGCTAATGTTGAGCATGCTGATTGTGTGAGTATGAGTAAGGAATTGATGTGATTCTTCGAGTTAACAAAGAACCAATCGACCAGGATCTTGTTCTTGAAGCGATTTGATGGGCAGATTCAAGAAACGGGCGTATCTCAAGTTATAGGCGTTGGATTAAAGTGATTCAAAAGCTATGTGAAAGATGACAATCTGAACTATAAAAATAACTATTGAATCGTTTAAATCAAGTAAGTATTAAAGGCGGAATGATGGAAAGAAAATTAGGGTTCTGAATATGAACTAGAACGAATTTTAATCAAGAAACGCGTTCAAGAAACGCGTTCTTGAATGATCAAGAACAAATAAAGTTCCTAAGTCACCACTTGAAATCAACTTACGTGATAAAGAAACACCACACGCTATTGAAAACAAGATAAAGACTATCACCACCTTGCTTGGAACCAAAAACAAGGATAAAGAAGACCAAATAGAGAAAATAACTCTATTGCAAACTAGGGTTTATGCTCAAAAACGTGAATAGTATATTTACAAGTCATGAGAACCCTTTATATAGGCCTAGATTCTCTTCTTTTATGACTACAAATCCATATTCTACTCTAGAAAGGAAATAACTAAAAACAAGGAAAATAAAATCCCTATTCTATAAGGAAAAGAATAAAGAAAACAAGAATCCTACTAGAACTAGAATAAAGATCCTACTAATGATAGGAAATTAAATCCTACTATAATATAAATCAAGAAACAAGAAACCTATTTAGAAAAGGATTCAAGAAACAAGAATGGGAAATAATCTTCAAACTTGAGCTTCTTGGACTTTTCTTTTTCTTGAATTTCAATCTTGTGTTTCTTGATTTTCTTGGATTTCTTGATCTTCTTCATCTTTCATCATTCTCCCCTTGTTGAGAAAGACTCGTCCTCGAGTCTAAAGGCTCCATAAATTGTGAAAGATTTGCAAAAAGAAAAAAAAAATTGAAACAACCCATACCACCAGGCTTTAAGTTACATTTTTCTAGTTTGTCATAGAGTTTCATCATGTTGAAAGAAAGCTTTATATATGGACGAACTAAATCCCACTTTCTTAGTAGTAACATTATATCATGATTTCTCAAACATATCATCTTAAACTGATCTTCAATGTGTAAACCATGATCATAACTTATTTCCTTTTGATCTTCATGAATCTTGAACACTCTCGTGCTTATGTGGTGTTTGCATGAAAAATCTGAGATAGTGCCATGAAAACCTTTATATAAATCAAATTCAACTACCTTTGGATCAAGGTTGGAGATCAAATCATGTCTTCTTAAGAACTCCTTGACAAATTTGCTACTCCCAGATTTGACATGGTTATAGCCATTAACCTCAATGAAATTGAGAGATCTTAAATTGACACATTCTTGCAAAGGTTCATCCTTTCGGGGAATAATTCTTGCTCGAACTACATCATATAATAAACTCTCATTCATAGACTCTTTTTCCATAAACTCGTCCTTTTTCCCTTCCAAATCTTCATAGACTATTGGTCCTATGCAATACGCTGCTTTGGTTGGTGTGGAGTAAGAAACAAAATCTATATTATTTTCAAAAGCTCTTAATGGTGGAAACTCAATCTCACAAATAACTGGATGCTCCAATGGATCCTCATCAAACTTTGGAGGTAAATCCTCAACTTGTGGATCCAATTCATTCTTCTCCTCCGTTTTCTGTTCCATATTTATGGGACCAATGATTTGTAATTTGGTCACAAAAGAATCATCAACATACTTGGAGTTTTTAGCAACATCTTCTGGAGTCAAGGGAACCAACTTAATTTTCCGTCCATCCTTTGTAAAAGAATAGGTATTACGATATTCATCATAGTTAGCACACCTTTCATACACCCATGGTCTTCCAAGTAATAAGTGGCAAGCATCCATCTTTGTTACATCACACCAAACAAGATCATTATATATTTTGCCAATAGAAAAAGAAACTAGGCATTGATGAGTTACCTCTAAACAACCATCATCATTCTCAAATTTGATGCTATAAGGATATGGATGAAGTTTTGTTAACAAGCCAAGTTTAGAAACCATCTCTTCAGAAACAACATTAACATGACTTCCTTTATCAATGATTACCGAACATACCTTATCATGGGAGGTACATCTAGTGCGGAAAAGAGATTCCTTTTTCCATAGTTTTTCATCTTCTTGAACCAAACGTCCTCCTCTTGGTTGCATACTCATCCTATTCTTCAACTGTGCTCTGATACCAAATTGATGTGATTCTTCGAGTTAACAAAGAACCAATCGACCAGGATCTTATTCTTGAAGCGATTGATGGGCAAAATTCAACAAACGGACGTAAATCGGGCTATAGTTCTCGGAATTATGTGTTTTCAAGATGAGGAGAAAGATGACGTTTTGAACTATAAAAATAACTATTGAATCGTTTAAATCAAGTAAGTATTAAAGGCGGAATGATGGAAAGAAAATTAGGGTTCTGAATATGAACTAGAACGAATTTTAATCAAGAAACGCGTTCTTGAATGATCATGAACAAATAAAGTTCCTAAGTCACCACTTGAAATCAACTTACGTGATAAAGAAACACCACACGCTATTGAAAACAAGATAAAGACTATCACCACCTTGCTTGGAACCAAAAACAAGGATAAAGAAGACCAAATAGAGAAAATAACTCTATTGCAAACTAGGGTTTATGCTCAAAAACGTGAATAGTATATTTACAAGTCATGAGAACCCTTTATATAGGCCTAGATTCTCTTCTTTTATGACTACAAATCCATATTCTACTCTAGAAAGGAAATAACTAAAAACAAGGAAAATAAAATCCCTATTCTATAAGGAAAAGAATAAAGAAAACAAGAATCCTACTAGAACTAGAATAAAGATCCTACTAATGATAGGAAATTAAATCCTACTATAATATAAATCAAGAAACAAGAAACCTATTTAGAAAAGGATTCAAGAAACAAGAATGGGAAATAATCTTCAAACTTGAGCTTCTTGGACTTTTCTTTTTCTTGAATTTCAATCTTGTGTTTCTTGATTTTCTTGGATTTCTTGATCTTCTTCATCTTTCATCAGGAATTATCTTGTGTGGGCTTAAAATCTTCTTTGTCTTGTGATGATAAGTTGAATGAATCTTGTGGAGATACACTAGTTGTTCTTGGTTGTGATCCTGAAACTGAAACTACTTGTGCGTTTAATGTGATGAAAACTAGTGTTGACACTTATGATGAGAGTCTTAATGCAAAAGACACAACTTCTGTGGGTGAAAGGAGTGAAAACAAGTTGATTGATTTTAGCGTCTTGTCTTTAAAAAACAATCTTGAACCTTGTGTGTGTGTGAGCAATATTCCATTATTAGTTGATGATTATTCTGGATATGATGGAATTGTTGGCCATAAATGTGATTGTTTGGGATTAGGCACACCACCCATGTTTGATAAGGAAGAAAGCAATTCATCTTTAAGTCTTTATGATGTTGAATCTGCGCATGATAATGAAATTGACTTAAATGATGAGTTTGAACATGTGAACTTGGATGAGACCTTTCTTGTGAAACTATTTTTGCTTGGAGATGCTTGTTTGTTTAATGATGAGTTTGAGTTTCTTAATACTCTTTCTTGTGATGGAATTAACTCCTTGTTGGATAGATAGTTCACTTGATCGACATTGTCTTGGAAAGGAAAGTGTGGAAAGTTGCTTAAGTAATAAATCTTCTTTGTGTGGTCAAATCGTGATCTTGTGCTTAATAGTATTCATGATTGTGAAAGTGAACTTACTGATGGTGAAGTGACCTTAAGTAACACTTTTCTTTACTATTTGTTTGCATATGATGAGGGTCATGATTGTTTTAGGAGCTTTTGTGATGTGGAGGACTTAAAGTGTGACTTTGAGTGTGCTAGACGTGTAAGGAAGTGATCTTGAAGAGGATTGGGAAAGTAGTGCAGAATTCTTTAATAGTGAAGAAGAATGTGAGGATGAGTTCTCACTAGGAGCAGAATTTGAGTTGAAATCTCTAGGTGTGATTCTTGAAGCGGAAAAGGAAAGTAGAATGGTGGATGCTAGTTCTAGTGTCTATTACTTTACTTATTGTGATCCTTACATGGATAACTCACTTGAGATAGGCTATACCAAATTCCTTAGCTTGAAATGTGGAAGTTATGCATTTGAACCTTGGGATTGTAGTCATGATCTTAGAGGTAAAATTCTTCCTTATGATAAGTTTGATTGCTTATTTGATTTTTGTGTGAGTTCTTGTCAAAGGAAAAGACGAGAGAAGTATGAGAAATCTGGTCATTACACATGGTTTGATCCCTTTGATGTTTCTAAGATCAATGATGGCACATATTCTTACCTCATGATTCATGCTTCTCTAGAGTACTCTTGTAGTAATTGGATACATCATTGTCACTCTTGTTTGTTGTTACTATTCGAGTTACTAGTTGATATGCTTGAGACATATGCTAACCTTGATGTGTTGACCATTTTTGTTTTTGACCCTGGAATTGATCATAAGGTTTATAACTTGTTGGAATTGATGACTTTGGGGTGGGCTGGTACATTACTTCGGTATTGGGAGTTGAGTTATTCTACTTGTTTTGTACTTAGCCTTGGAGCGAATTTAGTGTATTTTAAGGTGAATCAGATGGAAAGCCATTGGAAAGATCCTCACTGGACATCATTGTGGTATGCAACCACGACTTGCAAACTCCATGAAGATGGTAGGTTTTCTTGGCTCATGCTTCTTCTTGGGCTTTCCAAATCCATGACGGTAATCTCTATTATCTTTGGGCAGTTTTGTAGCACTCTTGTTTTATATCATGATAATACTCATGTTGCTACTGAACTCTTACCCGATTGAGACTTGGAAGCTACACATAGTCATTCTCGTCCATGTTTTGCAGGGATCGAATTTGAGGACAAATCCTTTTCAAGAGGGGGAGAATGATGTAATTCGTATAGCCATGATGATGATCCAACTGTGCCATAATGATGTGGTTGAGGTTGATGCTGCGGTCGCTGCGGTCGAGGTTGATATTAATGTTGTAATTTCGAGGACAAAATTCTTCCAAGAAAGGGAGGATGATGCAATCCAAATTACCATGGTGACGACTAAAGTGTTCAAGCCGAGGAGACCCAAATTGAAGCCCGAAAGGATGTGGATTGAAGCCCAAGATCTGAAAGAACAAGTCTAGCAGCCCAAATTAGGACTTCTAGAAGCTCTAGTGTGAACATGAGGGGCTGGACTAATGTGAACGAAGGAAGCTTCCATTTTTATGTTTTCTAGGCTTATTAAAGGCTATTTTGACTTTCAATATGTGTAGTGGCTTTCTAGGCTTCTAGGAGTATGCATTTTGTAGTCTTCTATGCACCTAGAAGACTACACTTCTATTTATTTCTTTTGACTAGTATATTTTAATAACCTTATTTAAAGGTGCTTGTAATTGATTTGGAAAAACCTATCCTTGAATATTGAATATTATTGAAACCCGTTAGTCTTGAATGACTAGTGTTAATTTGGTGGACTCCAAATTGTACAACCCCCGTTTGATCTAACAGTTTGCTAGAGATGGCTATTCTCTTGAGGATTGTTCGAATAGGATAGGTGCCTTTTGATCCTTTCGGGAGGTAACTAGGACTAGTTCTTCTAGTTATTGTCCAATTGTTATTCAAATTGTGTCTTCTTTCTATCTTTGTTATTTTTCTTGCATCAAGTTCCTTCGGAGAAAAAAGAATTGATTCATGAGCTCCACCAACTAGCTAATCTTGGAGTACGTTAGGTTGATTCGGGTAATGCAGGAGTTAGTGTTAATAATCCCACAGTTTCGTCCTTGGATATGGAAGTGAAAGAGCAGCAATATGAAGATCCTCAATTGAGCCATTATAGAGACGCATCTCATGAAAAAGAAAAGTCTCCATTTGAAACCTCTATAGATGGAATTCTTAGATATCGAGGTAGGCTATGTGTTCCGAATGTTGCAGAATTGCGTCGTCGAATTTTAGAGGAAGCTCATCATTCTCGGTATTCTATTCACCCAGGTGCAACAAAGATGTATCATGATCTCAAATTGATGTATTGGTGGGGTGGCATGAAGAGAGACGTAGCAGAATTTGTAGCCCAATGTCCAAATTGCCAGCAAGTAAAGATCGAACATCAAAAGCCAGGAGGGTTATTACAAGCCATAGAAATTCCTACTTGGAAGTGGGAAGTGGTCAATATGGATTTTATTGTGGGACTACCTCGTTCTCGAGGCAAGTATGATTCTATGGGTAATCGTGGACAGACTCACGAAAGCAGCTCACTTTCTTCCAATCAGAACCACCTACTCAGTAGAAGATTATGCAAGGTTGTACCTTAAGGAGATTGTGAGGCTCCATGGTGTTCCGATATCCATTACCACATATAGAGGAGCGCAGTTTACAACCAAGTTCTAGAAATCCTTTCAAGAAAGTCTGGGTACCAAGTGAAACTTAGCACGGCATTTCATCCGCAGACTGATGGACAAGCCGAACGTACCATACAGACCTTGGAGGATATGCTAAGGGCATGTGTTTTAGACTTTGTTGGTAGTTGGGATGATCATTTGCCTCTAATCGAATTTGCATACAACAATAGTTATCATTCCAGTATTCAAATTGCTCCGTATGAGGCTTTATATGGAAGGAAATGCAGATCTCCAATTGGATGGTTTGAAACAGGAGAAGTACAGTTGATAGGCTCTGAATTGATTCAGCAAGCGGTAGAAAAGGTCAAAGCGATCCGAGAACGATTGTTGACAGCTCAAAGTCGCCAAAAGTCTTATGCGGACAATCACCGGCGAGACTTGGAATTTCAGGTTGATGATTGGGTATTTTTGAAAGTATCGCCAATGAAAGGGGTGATGAGATTTGTACAGAAAGGGAAGTTAAGTCCTAGATACATCGGACCCTATAAAATTATCCGCAAGGTGGGTCATGTAGCTTACGAATTGGACTTGCCTTCGGAACTTGAATCAGTCCATCCAGTCTTTCATGTTATGCTCCGCAAATGTGTTGGAGACCCCAAGAGGATTTTTCCAATTGATGATGTGCAAGTAACAGAAAAGCTAGCATATGAAGAAGTGCCCATTGCAATCTTAGACAGGCAAGCACGAAGGCTTCGAAATAAGGAAGTAGCTTCAGTCAAAGTCTTGTGGCGAAATAACAACTGAGAAGAGATGACCTGGGAAGCGGAAGAGAAAATTAAATCCACATACCCGCATTTATTTCAGGCCCCGGAAGAGATCTATGATGAGACGTCGAGATTTTGAGGTCTGTATGCTTTCTTTTTATGCTTATGGGTCGTGTGTGGCCAATTTATATCTCTATTGTGTTGTGGCCCTGTGAGGAAATGATATTATGGGTTGTTGTGACAGGATGGTAGTGCCATATTACAGGAGAGACTCTGGCAAAATTTTGCTAGAATCCCCGATGACTTAACATTCGAGGTCGAATGTTCCAAAAAGGGGGGAAGAATGTTACACCTTGAAAATTTCCCGTTAACGTACAGTGAATAGGCCAACGAAGGGCATGATTTATATATACGATGTTTTGGAAAGTGAGAAATAGTCTTTAATGGTCCTAATTAAGATTCCCAAAAATATTTGAGGTAAGAGAGGAAAGTGTTAAGGAAAACAGGCTAAATGTTGTGTGTCGGGCAAGAATTTAGAGTATTGAATTAACGAGAGTTTAAAGACGTTTTGGAGAAGAGTTATGACGACCCTTAGATTGTTAATGAAGTGCTAAACAAGTGTTAAGAAGGTTCCATAAGGATCAGAGATCAAGCGAAGTGACGAAAATAAGATCAGTGAAAAGATTGGTTATACGGTCGATTATACGGACCGTATAATATTATACGGACTATATAATGGACCGTAGGATTGTCACAGAATGAAGTGTTTGAGGTGGTAATTTCACGGTCACTTATACGGACCGTATAAAATTATACGGCCCGTATAATGTGCCGTCAAATTGTCACAGAGTGGGATGGTCACTGGAGCAGTTTTACGGTCAATTATACGGACCGTATAATTGTCTGTATAATGACGTCGGGACAGATTTCAAGTTTTAAATAAGAGACCCAATCACATTTATTTCATTTCATTTTTCTTCTCCACAACTCAAGAATTCTCTAGAACTTTCCAAACCCTTGATATACAAGAACCCAAGTGAAATTGAAGATCAACTTCATCAAACCAACAAAAATCAAGAGTGTGAAGCACATTAAAGTCATCTAAGCCATGAAATTTCAAGAGAGGTGAACTAGGGTTTTGGTGCAAGAAGAGTAATACCACTCAAAGCTTAATCCTACACCATCCTAAGATTCATGGTATTTAGATGTTATTTAAAGTACTTGAAAGTTGAAACACATGGATTGTAGAAGATATATGAAGTGGGTCATGAATGAGTGAATAGTGTCATGGTTGAATAGTAGTTTGGAATGAATCATGAATATGGATATGTTGTGATTGTAAGTAGATTATGAATGACATTTAGAACATGGAATGAGCATTATACGTGCAAGAACGTAATAGTGAATTATGACCATGATTATGGGGAAATTGAAGCGAAATTGTGGAATGTGGATAATGTAGATAAATGATGATTGTTATTTATGATATTATGAATGATGTTATGAATGTTTGGGAGTTGATATGGAATATGGAGGAAGTTGTATAAACAAAGGAAATGCTGCCCAATTTTCTTTAACTTTAGTAAGCACGTTCTTATAATCGCTTAGCTAATGTTAATGCGACTTCTCTGGAAGGTAGAAACGTGGGCATCAAAGTAGAACAAGCAAGTGATATATTAGTTAAACGATAAAGGTATGTGAGGCTAGTTCTTTCTTTCTATGACATGAATCCGATGGCATTATTTCTCCTTCTTCTCCATGAATTCTCTATATTCCAGAAAGTCTAGAGTCTATGATCATGAATAGCTATGTAAGATAAGAGATATGCTATGAGTTCAATAATGATGTTGTTCGTTGTACACACTCACCTTATATACTATTTCCTTCAAGGTGAGGCAGAATACTATTACGTTAGTGATGTCAGTTATTGTATACACTCACCTTATGTACTATTTCCTTCAAGGTGAAGCAGAGTACTTATATTCCATAATTGAATCGGGGGATCACGACCATACGTCACCCCGATAAAGTATAGTTGTCCTTGAGTCTTTACGCATGTATTATGATGAGAATACTATGATGAGCATATTATGATAGGCATATTATGATGATGATATTACACCGTACCTATATGGACGGGCAGACATACACACCACTATAGTGGGCAGCTTATACCCCAGACGCGGGAGGTACGTCAAATGATTTGCAAGAAAATCGACTTAAGTTAAAGACGGGATAATTTTCGAACATGAAATACGAACCTTTAATTTTCAATTTTTAATTAAAACATAAATTGTTTATAAATTTTATTTAGCATAGAAATATTATTAGAGATTGGGGACTAATTAATTGTGATTATATTACTAAGTAAGAATTAGGGATTAATAAAAATTAATTAAGCCTAATTACTAAAGTGGGCCCCACCCGAATAAAAAATAAATAAAAAAAAAGAGAAAGACAATTCATGAATTTGATTAGTGAGTCATAAGGCACGTGTCTAGCTATAAGTAACAATATATATAGGAATAAAGGTGAACACAATTTCAATTTAGATTCATTTTCAAGAAAATCAACTAAGGAAAAATCTCAAAACCTCCATGGCTGCTCTCGGCCAGCCATGGTGTTGAAGAAAAAAAATTGTGATCTTGAATGTTTTGATAAGTTTCAAGTAAATTGCAAGTTCAAGGAGGTGATAGCAACGTTGGATATTGAGTTGAAGAAGAAGAAATTGTGAAATTGGAGCAATTGAGCGTAGAAATTCCTCCGAGAAAAGTTTGGTAAGATTTTCTTATTTTATGGTGTAATTGTGTTAAGAGTGTGGTGATGGAATTATTAAAATTGGATTGGACGAAATTGGAAGTAAGAAAATGTATAAAATTGATGTTATTGGAAATCGTGGGTTAAAATAGATTTAAAAAAGTTGTTGGGTTGTTAGAATTGCTATGGACTGAATCGTGAGAATTTTATATGTATATCTCTGTTGTTGGTATTTCTGTGTTAACAGGAGAATAATTGGAAATTCGGGTTAGGCGAATATATAGGGGAAATGCTGCCCGATTTTTGTTAAGTCCTTAAATAATGAAAAACCCTTAACGAGAAAGTATAAGCCAAAGAATAAATTCTATAAGCGATGAGCTACGGATTTATGGACTAGAAAGTATAGTCACTAACGATAACGTTACTCTTATATTAAATAGGCTAAAAGAGCGACAAGGCGAACGGGTTTGCGAATAGTCGCTAACAGGTACGTAAAGTTGTCCCTTCTTTCTTTTGGCATGTCTTAGATTTAAGTGATGAATGATATGAACTTTGGGGTAATTCTATTCATAAGTCTTGAGTGTGATTCATGATTCTTATTCACTTCTTGATGTTAGAACTCTTAAGTGATTGAGTTTCCCTCGAGTCCTCTATACGTTGGATAGTAGTTGATGTGTAAAAGTTCCTATTCTTAAAGACTATATAATGATTAATGTCCTTGACTTCCAATAGCTGTTTTGCATTATCTTGGCACATGACGTATGATTCCCGAGGCATTATTTGATATAGTTCTTATTGACATCCATACTTATCTTGATATTTGAGTGTTAGTTAGTCCACTGATTCTATTGAGTCTCAGATGGTTGCTCATGATATATGATGTAGTGGTATATGGTTGCTCATGATATTCTACTCGTGCGTACTGTTATTGTATCATTCACCGAGTCCCGGGCCGGGTATGTTATCGTGCACAGTGTCGTCGCATTATTCACTGAATCCCTTACTAGAGGGCCCGGTACGGTATATGTATATGATGATATGATTATGGCACCGAGTCCCATGATGGGCCGGGTATGGTATACGTGTACACGACTTTATTCACCGAGTCCCTTACTAGAGGGCCGGGTACGGTATATGTATATGATGATATGACTATAGCACCGAGTCCCATAATGGGCCGGGTGCGGTATATGATAATGATACGCCTGACTTTGTTTCGTAAGACACAGGTACAGTGATTTCTTTATTATTATACTTGTTCCCTGGAGCCTCTACTTCAGTTATGGTCTTTTTTTTTTACTGCATTTCATGCTTTACATATTCCGTACTGACCCCCTTTCTTCGGGGGGCTACGTTTCATGCCCGCAGGTGCAGATACTCACTTTGGTAATCCGCCAGCTTAGGATCCCCTTTCTGCTGTCTTGGAGAGCTCCGTTGTTCCGGAGTCTAGATTTTGGTACAAACCTTCTGATGTATATACACATATGTTTGTCTAGGGGTACGACGGGGCTCTGTCCCGTCATATTTCACTGTTGATACTCTTAGAGGTCTGTAGACATGTGTGTGGGTTGTATCCAGATTTGATCAGTCGTGTCTATATGGTTATTGTGGATGTTCTTTCGTTATAGCAGCCTTGCCGTCTTGCATATGTTATCATTTTGTAGTGGCAGCCTTGTCGGCTTGCGTAATATAATGATATATATAGTGGCAGCCTCATCGGCTTGCGTATGTTATTACGATGTGATTGATTGAGGACCTATAGTATCAGTCCGATAATGTTTGATAGGTACGTATTGGTGTCCAGCTCGGGCACTAGTCATGGCCCACGGGGCTGGGTCGTGACAAAAGTGGTATCAGAGAAGTTCATCCTCGGAGTGTCTACAGACCGTGTCTAGTAGAGTCTTGTTTATCGGTGTGTTGTGCACCACATCTATAAAAAGGAAGCTACAGGACATTTAGGATGTCGTTTCTTCTTATCCTAGATCGTGCGATAGAGCTATATTATCAGGATAATCCCTTCCTAACAGACTATTATGTTTACAGCTATGCCTCCAAAGAAAGCGACAGCTGCCCAGAAGGGCAAATCGGTAACAGGGGATACTAGCCAGACTCGGAGAGTTACTAGGGCTCGTGCCCAGTTTACGCCTGAGATTGTGTTCCAGTCCGCGAGTTCTGCTACACCGCCACTTCCAGGGGAACCTAGGACAGCGACAGCTCCAGGTCAGGGGGCGGCTCCACCACCAGCTCCCGAGGTTCCAGCACCTGAGCCTCCAGCTCCTCAGCCAGGGGCGGAGGATAGAACCATGAGGGATGCAGTTCAGTTGCTCACAAGATTAGTGGCAGGACAGGCTCACAGGCATGGACTAAGGCTTGACCAGACAGATAGATATGACAGTTTGAGAGCTCGTGACTTCCTAAGCTGTAATCCTCCAGAGTTTTTTGGGTCGAAGCCCGAAGATGACCCGCAGGAGTTCGTTCGACAGATGCAGCGTACGTTGCAGATAATGAAGGCTTTTGAGACTGAGTCTGTTGAGTTAGCTTCGTATCGATTGCGGCATGTGGCTGTCAATTGGTATGAGTCGTGGGAGTTGTCTAGGGGCGAGGATGCTCCTCCAGCAGTATGGGATGAATTTGTGGAGGCCTTCCTTGGCCATTTTCTGCCTCCAGAAATGTGGCGAGCTAGAGTTGATAGATTCCTGCAGTTGGAACAGAGGGGCAGGAGTGTTCGAGAGTATAGTCTAGAGTTTGACTCATTGGCTAGATATGCACCCACTATTGTAGCTGATATGACGGATAGAGTACATCGGTATGTGATGGGGTTAGATCGTTATTTGATTGATAGTTGTATGGTAATGGCTTCCCAGGCAGGGATGGATATTGCTCGGGTACAGGCATATGCACAGGGTGTAGAGGATCGACATAGAGGGCGTCAGCCCGACAGAGATCATGACAGGGGCAAGCATAAGAAAGCTAGATCGGCTGGTTATTCTGGTGAGTTTCGAGGCGGGCAGCCTCAGCAGTATAATAGATATCCTTCGCAGCCAGCCCAGAGTGCACCCCCATAGTTCACAGATAGGAGATTCGATAGCACAGGGTATTCAGGAGCCGATCAGAGCTCCAGGGTTTTAGGTTCACAGATGAGCAGGGGTTCGCGCCAGTCGAGGCCACCCTTGCCTCGGTGTTCTCGTTGTGGTAGGCCCCATTTTATGGAATGTCATTTTGCTACAGGTGCTTGCTTTACTTGCGGCCGTCAAGGCCATATTATGAGGGAGTGTCCATTCGGGGGTAGTCCAGGTGGTGCAGCTCAGCCTACTGGGTTGGTTGCTAGTTCATCTTCTTCTATAGCTATGCGCCCTATGGGGCAGGGTGTTCAGGTACCAGCAGGCCGTGGTAGAGGTCGTGGCGGAGCTTCCAGTTTTAGCGGTCCTTCGAACTGCATATATGCTTTGGCTAGTAGACAGGATCAGGAGACGTCACCAAATGTGGTTACAAGTATACTATCGATTTTCTCCCGAGACGTATATGCATTGATAGACCCAGGCTCCACATTATCGTATATTTCTCCCTTTTGTTGCTAGTAGAATAGGAATAAAACCTGAATTGATAGAACCATTTGAGGTAGCTACACCGGTAGGAGGTTCTGTTATTATAGCAAGAAAATATATAGATATTGTTCGGTGATTATATATAGTCGTTGCACTAAAGCATACCTGATAGAGCTAGATATGACTGAGTTTGATGTTATTATGGGTATGGATTGGAGTAAGTGGAATGTGGCCTTGGGTGAATTGCTACATTGATTACATTACTCGAATACAAATTATCAAATAAGATTTTGTACTATATATCGAAAGGTTCTCGTCGCTTCCTGACTTTGATTAAGGTTTCGTACGTGGATAATCAAGTTATAAGTTATAGAGAAAGACGTGAGTATGGTACAATATGCCAAGTGAGTTAGAAGAAGGATAGAGTGAATTTGAGATTAGAAACAAGGACATAGAGCGGAATATAAACGGATGATGGTAAGGGGGGAAGCGGACAAAAAAAGAAATGTAGGTATAAAATGGAAACAGTTTGACACTACAATATATTTGATATGGATACCTAAATGTCAGGTGAGATCTCTTGCCGAAACAAGTTAATAAGATCTGAAAGCCAACAATCAATGGATAGAATTCAGGATGGTATTTGAGACAGTGATAAGAATTATTGGTAAAGATTTGGGATAATACGACATTAGAAATTGGATGCTTATAAAAAGGAAGGATACGACAAGAAAATGGTAACGAGTAGCTTAAGAAATATTAAATGCAATACTGGATTAGAAGTTAAGACGTTGGCAATGGGGTTACTTGCTAATGATACTGTAACTTATAAGTGACAGAGGAGAAGGGATAGGAAATCCCCTATAGAAGGATATGAGAAAATAAAATGGTGAATAAGGAAAGGAAAAGGAGCATGACAAGATAGACCGCAACTGAGTTGTAGTACAAATAAGATATGCAAAACAGGATGAACCAGGAGAAGGAAGAACTATGATTACGATTTGATGCACTTTGTATGAATTATACAAGAATGTTATGCGACCTACGAATATTTGTATACTAGGGCCATGGACCAAGTGAGTACTTGATAAGAAGAGCAAGGATTCAGTAATAACAATGTGGTTACGGTATTTTGGATACATTAGGGAACGGTGTAAGATGGTTTGAACCAAGTACCAAGATAGGATTAGTATTGAGGGCAAAAGCCATAGTTGAGCCCCGATACCATTGAAAGGTACGAGAGAAGAATGCAAGGTAAAGCATACAGACTAGTGAAACGACGCTAAGGTATGCTTAAATATTGCAACATAATGTGTGACAGGAAAACTAGAAACAAAATCTGAATAAAGGGGCAATAGAAGAGTTTGAAGTAAAGATAAAGAAACGACCCAAGATAATGTGCCTAAAATGTTACAAGTTGGATTAAGGGAAGTTGTGAAATGGTTTAACCGAGACGATCAGAACAAGCGGGTTACTGTGAAGTTATAACATGAGGGAACCCTAGCGCTATTTGAAACCCTAAAGATCGAGATCAAGAAGTAAAAGCAAGTGATAGTTAAAGACCTTTAAAGGAAAGTCAGAAAGTGACACATGATGCTGAGGAATTCAGAATACGGACAGTCACAGCGGAGTAAAGCAAGGATATTGGAATACAAAAATGTTACCCTCTGGGAAATTTCATTTTATCCGTAAAGTCTGTGAGGGGTCTACAAATACCGGAGGTATGAAATACTCTAAGAATTGAAAAATAAAAAAATAACAAGAAAAAAAAATGATGAGGGATGTCTGCACGTTACAAGATCTTGTTTAAAGATAAGAAGGTAAAGTGAAGTGAACGATACATCATCTTAAGGGAGTAACTATTAAAAAAAAAGAGTCGGGTCCGAATCAATCGATGACAATACAACTGAACGGTATGCAGATAAGAAAGACAGTAACACTTCAGCAGAACAGCTCGAAATACAGCTAATAATCAACTGTGAAATAAAGAGGAAAGCAAAGACAACGACGTGGAATAACTACCTTGAGGAGCAACAGAAGAAGGAATATTACAGGAATGATTCCGTAGAGACCTGAAATGCATTATGACAGATTAAAGGAAATCGACCAACGAAAGAGTCACGTGAAGAGTGTAATTCAGTGAAAGGACGTTTGAGGAAATGTTGGGAGTTCAGGACCAGTATAACATTCGAGGACGAATGTTCTAAAGGGGGCAAGGATGTTATACCCCGTATTTTTATACGTCAAATGATTCGCAAGCAAATCGACTTAAGTTAAAGACGGGATAATTTTCGGACATGAAATAGGAACCTTTAATTTTCAATTTTTAATTAAAACATAAATTGTTTATAAATTTTATATAGCATAGAAATATTATTAGAGATTGGGGACTAATTAATTGTGATTATATTACTAAGTAAGAATTAGGGATTAATAAAAATTAATTAAGCCTAATTACTAAAGTGGGCCCCACCCGAATAAAAAAAAAAAAAAAAAAAGAGAAAGACAATTCATGAATTTGATTAGTGAGTCATAAGGCACGTGTCTAGCTATAAGTAACAATATATATAGGAATAAAGGTGAACACAATTTCAATTTAGATTCATTTTCAAGAAAATCAACTAAGGAAAAATCACAAAACCTCCATGGCTGCTCTCGGCCAGCCATGGTGTTGAAGAAAAACAATTGTGATCTTGAATGTTTTGATAAGTTTCAAGTAAATTGCAAGTTCAAGGAGGTGATAGCAACGTTGGATATTGAGTTGAAGAAGAAGAAGAAATTGTGAAATTGGAGCAATTGAGCGTAGAAATTCCTCCGAGAAAAATTTGGTAAGATTTTCTTATTTTATGGTGTAATTGTGTTAAGAGTGTGGTGATGGAATTATTAAAATTGGATTGGACGAAATTGGAAGTAAGAAAATGTATAAAATTGATGTTATAGGAAATCGTGGGTTAAAATGGATTTAGAAAAGTTGTTGGGTTGTTAGAATTGCTATGGACTGAATCGTGAGAATTTTATATGTATATCTCTGTTGTTGGTATTTCTGTGTTAACAGGAGAATAATTGGAAATTCGGGTTAGGCGAATATACAGGGGAAATGCTGTCCGATTTTTGTTAAGTCCTTAAATAATGAAAAACCCTTAACGAGAAAGTATAAGCCAAAGAATAAATTCTATAAGCGATGAGCTACGGATTTATGGACTAGAAAGTATAGTCACTAACGATAATGTTACTCTTATATTAAATAGGCTAAAAGAGTGACAAGGCGAACGGGTTTGTGAATAGTCGCTAACAGGTACGTAAAGCTGTCCCTTCTTTCTTTTGGCATGTCTTAGATTTAAGTGATGAATGATATGAACTTTGGGGTAATTTTATTCATAAGTCTTGAGTGTGATTCATGATTCTTATTCACTTCTTGATGTTAGAACTCTTAAGTGATTGAGTTTCCCTCGAGTCCTCTATACGTTGGATAGTAGTTGATGTGTAAAAGTTCCTATTCTTAAAGACTATATAATGATTAATGTCCTTGACTTCCAATAGCTGTTTTGCATTATCTTGGCACATGACGTATGATTCCTGAGGCTCTATTTGATATAGTTCTTATTGACATCCATACTTAACATGACTATTGTCTTGATATTTGAGTGTTAGTTAGTCCATTGATTCTATTGAGTCTCAGATGATGATGTAGTGGTATATAGTTGCTCATGATATTCTACTCGTGCATACTGTTATTGTATCATTCACAGTGTCGTCGCATTATTCACTGAGTCCCTTACTAGAAGGTCGGGTACGGTATATGTATATGATTATATGATTATGGCACCGAGTCCCATGATGGGCCGGGTATGGTATACATGTACACGACTTTATTCACCGAGTCCCTTACTAGAGGGCCGGGTATGGTATATGTATATGATGATATGATTATGGCACCGAGTCCCATGATGGGTCGGGTATGGTATACGTGTACACGACTTTATTCACCGAGTCCCTTACTAGAGGGCCGGGTACGGTATATGTATATGATGATATGACTATAGCACCGAGTCCCATAATGGGCCAGGTGCGGTATATGATAATGATACGCCTGACTTTGTTTCGTAAGACACAGGTACAGTGATTTCTTGATTATTATACTTGTCCCCTGGAGCCTCTACTTCAGTTATGGTCTTTTATTTTACTGCATTTCATGCTTTACATACTCAGTACATATTCCGTACTGACCCCCTTTCTTCGGGGGGCTGCGTTTCATGCCCGCAGGTGCAGATACTCGCTTTAGTAATCCGCTAGCTTAGGATCCCCTTTCTGCTGTCTTGGAGAGCTCCGTTGTTCCAGAGCCTAGATTTTGGTACAGACCTTCTAATGTATATACACATATGTTTGTCTAGGGGTACGACGGGGCCCTGTCCCGTCATATTTCACTGTTGATACTCTTAGAGGTCTGTAGACATGTGTGTGGGTTGTATCCAGATTTGATCAGTCGTGTGTATGGTTATTGTGGATGTTCTTTCGTTATAGCAGCCTTGCCGGCTTGCATATGTTATCATTTTGTAGTGGCAGCCTTGTCGGCTTGCGTAATTTAATGATATATATAGTGGCAGCCTCGTCGGCTTGCGTATGTTATTACGATGTGTATGGTTATTGTAGACCTATAGTATCAGTTCGATAATGTTTGACAGGTACGTATTGGTGTCCAGCTCCGGCACTAGTTGATACAACTCGAATGGCATCAAGACCTTTTACAAGGAGCCAAGCGAGGGAACTTCAAGCTATGCAAGCATTGTTCATGAGGAGGGACATACTTGAATACACTCTAACACCTTTCCGGGGATTGCAAGTGTTCATGATAGCATGGGAGGATGGTTTGGAGAAGAGGTTGGAACATGGTCATACTTTCAATGTGACTATTACTTGAAGATTTGCAAATTCAAGTTTTGTTCCCAAAAGAAGACACCCAAACAAGGCCCTTACTTCATTAAGGGTAAAAGTGTAATAGTGTAGTTGTCTTCTTTTGAACCTTAGTATAAGTAGTAGTCTATTTCATTTGGAAGACTTAGTCTATGTTGAATATTGATGTCTTGAAATTGTGAACTCTTTTGAGTGTTGAGAGCTTGCTAAGCTAGAGATTGTGAATCTTGTGAGAGGATTGGTTATTAGGGTATCAAATCCCTATTGGTCATCCTAAGAGTTTGGTGCTCTTTAGTTCCTAAATTAGAGGTCAAGTTAATTCAAGAACTTTGGTTGCTAATTTGGGTCTTTAGTTGTGTCAAATTATCTATCCTTTATGTTTCTTGTCCTTTTTTCTTCATTTTCGTATGGAATATTGTATCAATTGGCATCAGAGCTTAGTTTAGATTTGTTCTACCAAATCTAATCTTGGGTTTTGATTCAACAAAAAAAAAAATCCGAAATTAAAAAAAATAAAAAATAAAATAAAATCGAATTTTCTTGTTGATTTTGTTGAATCTAGTGTTAGATTAGAGTTTCCTAGTGTTTCTAGAGTCTAAATCTTCCATTTCAAGTCAATTTGGAGTTAGGGTTTGTGTTCCACCATTGTTGAGCATTCAAAGCTTCAAGAACTTGAAAGTGGGTCTTGTTGAAGAAGGTGAAGTTGAAGGTTGAAACCTATTGGGCTTTGTTCTCTACATTAAAGAGAACTTAAATCCGAAATTTGAGCCAATTAGGAGTTGATTTGAGGGTAGTTGAATTTTTGAAGTGTTCTTGTGTTCTTGAAGACCTTCAAATCTTCATAAGGAAGAAGGCTCTCCAAAGGGCCATTTGATCCAAAAGTTGTCAAATATTTCTGATTTTTGCGAAAAAAAAAAAAAATCGAGTTGGCCCACATGCGACACAACATGCGAATCGCATGTTGAACCTGCGAGTCGCAGGTTATGTCGCATCTTGTGACAGAAAGTTGAAATTTGGCTGCCTCATATGCGAGACGCATCTCACCATCGCATGTAGCACATGCGAGTCGCACATGGTGTCGCATCTTGTGACAGAGAGTTGATACCTTGGTTGCATCATCTGCGAACCGCACATCGCCATCGCATGTTTCACATGCAAGTCGCATGTGATGCACAGCCGTCGCATATGGCGCATTTCAGGTTTTTTTATTTCCAACTTTAATTCTCTTTGATTTCAATTCTCAAAACAAAAATTTCTTGATCCTTAGTTGATGATATTGTGTCCCTAATCCTTTGGTAGAAAAAAAAAAAAAAAAAAAAAAGAGTATAGAAATTTAAAAAATTTCATTATTTCAAATTGATACCTTGGATCAATTGGGGCTTCCTGGTCGTGTTTTCAAGTTATCACCTACCCGGGCCCGAAATTTAGTTATTTTCCCGATTTTTGCATTCCAATTTTCTTGTGTCTCTCAACTAGTAGCCATTTAGTAGTTGTTCCTACTTGTGTTTGCTAGTTCTAGTGTCCGCATTTCTTTCGTGCCAATTCTTTCGTGCTTTTTCTCTTTTTACTTCGTTGTTCATTTCTTGGCTCAAGTGCGTTTGTTTTATTGAGTCATCCTCGTTCTTTTTTATAACAAGAATCTATTCCGACCAAGAGTAGAATTTGAACCCTTGTGACTAGTCAACATTAACAAGCACACAATCTTTGGCGGAAGCAATTTGTGAGGCAATCAAAGGTGCGCATACTTGAGCGATTGTGAGTTGATTTTACTAATCTAACGTGTTTGCTTGCTTTGTTGAGTGTCTTAATAGGTACCATGGCTACGGAGGATGAAACTCGAGTTCCCACCGGGGAACTCACACTAGTTGATGTAATGAGAGCCTTACAAGCCTTGAACGATAAAGTGGATAGTATGGGTGGTCGAATGGAAAACTTGGGAAGTAGGGTGGAAGCAATTGAAGGAGGTAGTAGGGAGGTCTCATATTCGCCTCAAGTGCAATACCAAGGTGGCACAAGTGGAGCTACTCGAAGCACTTCACCTACAGTGTCACCCGGCACCTTCCATCATCTATATAACCCCACTTCCCAAAACACTCCTCAAAACACGACTCTTACCCCACCAAACAACATTCCCATAGGCCAACGGAACAACCTACTCCAACAAGATCAAGCTCCAAATGACCCACATCCAAATGACCCACCCCTAAATGACCCCCACCCAAATGCACCAATGCCACCCCAAAACCGTCCAAACATCCAACAACCAAATGAGGAAGGGATAGAGGAAGCTCTACTTGAGCACGAACATTATGGTGACCAAGGTTGGAGGCCACGAGGGCAAGCACAAGGAGGTTATCGAGGAAGGGGGGGGAGGCATGGTCCTAACCCTCACCTGGGTAGGCAAAGAGGGTACCAAGCTCGTGAAGGGTACCAAGGTCGTGACCATCAAGGTTATGACGACGATGGAGATTTTAATAGGAATCACGGTTATGGCGGAGGGCGAGACACGAGTCTCAATTCCATCAAGGTTACTCTCCCAACCTTCAAAGGAAGTAGTGATCCCGATACATTCCTTGATTGGGTGATGCATTGTGATAGAATCTTCTTGACGAATGACATGTCCGAGGTGAAAAAGGCTTCTTACGCCATTGCTCAATTCGAGGGGTATGCCTCCACATGGTGGGAAACTCAAGTGAAAGCAAGAAGAATTATTGGACTCCCTCCCACACCTACTTGGGATGAATTGAAGGAGGCCATGCGGCGTAAGTATGTCACCGAGCGCTACAAACAAGAACAACTCAAGAAGGTGTATACCTTAAGGCAAAACAAAAAGAGTGTGGAAGAATACTATGATGAGTTTCAAATTGTCAAGATGAGAATTGACTTTGACGAGGATGAGTTAAATGCTATGACTCGGTTCCGAGCCGGGTTAAATGGTGACATTGTCTCCCAAATGAGACTCCACAACTATGGGAGCATTGAAGAAACCCTTCAAGCGGCTATTGAAATAGAGGAGGGTCTCAAGGAGGACAAAATCAATAAATCAAGGGGCTATGTGAGTTCATGGAACCATAACAAAGAACGAGGAGCTTTCTCCTCCAATTGGCAAAAGAATAAGGGCCCCATGCAAGAAGCCAAGAAACCATTTGTGAAGAATTCTCAAGTTGAGAAGCAAGTTGACAAGCAACCTACGAAGTTTGCTCCAAAAGAAGGAGGTACGAAAACTCCTATTCAATGCTTTAAATGTCATGGCTTCGGTCATAGAGCAAGTGAGTGCCCTAATCGTAGAGCGTTTATTTTGAAAGACACTTATAGTGAGGATGAGGAAGAATGTGAGGAAGGGGATGAAGAGGGCAATCATGAGGATGAACATCATGATAGTGAAGGGGATGGTGTTGAAGGTGATGATGAGCCTATTGTACCTCTATATGTGGTGCGACGAACCATGATAAGTAAAGCAATGGATGACCCAAGTCAACGGGAAAATCTTTTCCATTCCAAGTGCATCGTTAACCAAAACACTAGCATCATGATCATTGATAGTGGGAGTTGTGCCAATGTTGCTAGTACCACCCTTGTTGATTTCTTGAAACGTCCCACCACCCGCCATGAAAACCCTTACAAACTTCAATGGCTCAATGAATGTGGTGAATTGAAGGTGACTAGACGAGCTATCATCAAATTCGCGGTTGGGAAGTATCATGATGAGGTGTTGTGTGATGTTGTTCCCATGCAAGCGTGTCATTTTCTACTTGGCCGACCATGGCAATATGATAGGTCCGTCAACCATAATGGGCGAACTAACCAATACACCCTTGGCCACAATGGTGCCAAACATGTCTTGAATCCCATGACCCCCTCCCAAGTGGGTGAGATCTATAACAAAATGAGGGAGTTAAAGGAGAAGGGACATGGTGCATTGCAAAAGAAGAATGTGGGGGACGAGGGAGTAGAGGAGAGTAGTTCTCAAGAGTTGAGTGGAAAGAAAGGGGAGCTTAGAGGAAAAACTAAGGTGTCGCTTTTGGCGAATTGTGGGGAAATTAGGGAGGAATTGGGGGAGCGTCACCCGGTGATTCTCCTCATGCATAGGGACTATGCATTGCACACTAATGAACTAACCCCTTCTTTTCCTAGCTCTATTTCTTCTCTTTTGCAGGAATTTGATGATGTGTTCCCAACGGAACTCCCAAAGGGGTTACCACCCTTGAGGGGAATTGAACACCAAATTGACTTTGTTCCGGGGTCTCAATTGCCAAACAAGCCAGCTTATAGAGCTAACCCGGATGACACTAAGGAGCTTCAAAGGCAAGTGGATGAGCTCCTTGAAAAGGGAGTTGTGAGAGAAAGCATGAGTCCTTGTGCTGTGCCCGTGATCTTGGTGCCAAAGAAAGATGGATCATGGCGCATGTGTGTTGATTGTCGGGCCATCAACAAGATAACGGTAAAGTATCGCCATCCCATACCCCGTCTTGATGACATGCTTGATGAGTTGAATGGTTCATGCATATTCTCTAAGGTAGATCTTAGGAGTGGGTATCATCAAATCCGGATGAAACCCGGAGATGAGTGGAAAACCGCATTCAAGACCAAGTTTGGTCTATATGAATGGTTGGTGATGCCTTTTGGTCTCACTAACGCTCCTAGTACTTTCATGCGATTGATGAATCATGTGATGAAACCTTTTATTGGCAAATTCGTGGTTGTTTATTTTGATGATATTTTGGTGTATAGCAAAACCATGGATGAGCATGTTAGTCATTTGAAATGTGTGTTTGAAGTGCTTAGACAAGAACAACTTTATGCCAATGTTGATAAATGTTCCTTTTGTGTGGATGAAGTTGTTTTCTTGGGATTTGTCGTGAGCTCAAGGGGGGTTGAGGTTGATGAATCCAAAGTAGAAGCCATAAGAAATTGGCCCACTCCAAAATCCATTGGAGATGTAAGAAGCTTTCATGGCTTGGCTAGTTTCTATAGGCGTTTTGTTAAAGGATTTAGTACCATAGCCGCTCCTTTGACCGAGGTAATCCGAAAGGACAAACCTTTTTCTTGGGGTGTGGAGCAAGCTAATGCCTTCTCAAAAGAGGTACCCCTCAAAGATTCATTTCTTCTCACATGTGGCTTGGGATATTGGCTTCTCAATATCCTTTTCATGTCCTCCCAATTCTTGATGGGACTCCTCACTTGTCTCCCACAACATTTCACATTCTCCCAATATTTGACAAGCTTTGAGTCAAAAGTTTGAACGGCTAAGTCCATCTTCATTTCTTGTGAATACAAAGCTAGCGAAGATTTCATCTATTATAGACTCCCATTTCTCATATTCTTCTCCACTAGCTTCCTTAGCCAAGGTAGGCCATTTCACATGGGTATCTCACACTTTTTCACTTGGACTCTTCCTAGTAAGTATGCATGGAAAGAGAAATTTCCCTTTCTTGTCCACTACAAATCGATGCCAATCTTGTTCATGTGGGATTCCATGCCTTTGGAACCAAGAGACTCCTAAACATACATGACAATTATCCATTGGAAGAACATCACACCAAACCTCCTCTTGGTACTTGCCAAGTGAAATGGATACCATCACCCTCCTATTTACCCAATATCCTCCTTCATCATAATAAGGATTTCGCCGGATCACACAAGGTAACCTTAACACTTCAATCGCACGAGGGGTGATGAAATTTGTGTAACAATCGTCATCAAGCATGAGAAATACCTCACTACTACCAATGTTCGCCTTGGTCTCCATGAATCGCCTCTTTGGGACCGCCTTCTTTTGTATAGGATGACCCCAACTAGTACTCACATTCCCACTCATGCCACTTTGCTTCGGATAGGAATTACTACAAGAAGAAGCATATGCATGCCCACTAGAAGTCCTTCCATAATCAACATTAGCACTTCCACTACCTCCGTAGACATACCCTCCACGAGTCTTATTTGTATAAGGATTTTCCCCATAAGACCCATAAGACACGTGTGCAGGAGAGTCATACCTCGAGTCGTCTTCATCATCATGATGTATAGCATAAGAACCTTCACCTTCATCATGTGAAGCATAACAAGTTTCTTCTTCATCCCCATCTTCCTCATGAGACACATGAGTACCACTCTCTTCATATTCTCCTTCAAAATGGTAATTCTCTCCTCGAACTTCCTCATGATCACCATTCCCCATATAGCCCTCATATTCCCCATCGTCACACTCTTGATAGCTCCCATAGTCCTCCTCTTCGTAACTACAACTATCATCGTCATAACAATCATAATCGCCACCACATGAATCGGAATCCATAGAGAAGTACCTGCAAAGAACACTTAGCAAACACGTTAGTAGTAAAGAAACCTCACTACACTCGTGTTTACACTCGTTTGTGCTCGGCTAGCACCACTCAAATGAACTCACACACACTCTTGCCTTTTACCACTCAAATAGGTTGGCCGATGTTGATTCTCGATTGGATTCGGTTGGTTGCAAGGTGCACAATTACTACTTGAGATCGGAATGGATTCTTGTAGACTCAAGAAGAACGAGGACGACTCAATAAAAACAAACGCACTTGAGCCAAGAAATTAACAACGAGGTAAAAACGAAGAAAAGCACGAAATAATTGGCACGAAAGAAATGCGGACACAAGAACTAATTAGCAACTAATAAGGTCGATTGCTAGTTGTTAATTAGTTGTAAGAATCAAAGAAAAGAAGTTAGGAAAGAATCAAACCATTTTGACACTTGGAATTTTTTTTCGAAAACTCTTCAGTAATTCACGCTTTCCTTCCGCTTCGCGGATGAAAAGCGGATGCTCTCAGACAATCAGGCTTTCCTTCCGCTATGCGGACCAAAAGCGGATGAACAGTACTTTTTTTTTTTTTTTTTTGAAAAATCAGAAATTTAGACTAAGTATTTCTGATTTTTTTTTGTTGGGCCCACAAACATTTTTTTCACAACTTTATTTGACAACTTTTGGATCAGATGGCCCTTTGGAGAGTCTTCTTCCTTATGAAGATTTGAAGGTCTTCAAGAACACAAGAACAATTCAAAAATTCAACTACCCTCAAACCAACTCCAAATTAGCTCAAATTTCGGATTTAAGTTCTCTTTGATGTAGAGAACAAAACCCAATAAGTTTTAACCTTCAATTTCAACCGAATCACAAGACCCACTTTTCAAGTTCTTGAGTTCTTTAAAGCTTCAAATACCAAAAATGGTAGATCCTTAAATCCTTGGTCAAATACCTCCAAATTTCGGATTTAGAGTCCTTATCCACTAGAGAACAAACCCCAATCAACTTGAACCTTCAATTCTTCTCCTTCTTCAAACCCACCAACCTTGTTCTTGAAGCTTTGAAGCTCAACAATGGTGGAACACAAACCCTAACTCCAAATAGCTCTAAATGGAAGATTTCGACTCTAGAAACACTAAGAAACTCTAATCTAACACTAGATTCAACAAAAATTAACAAGAAAATTCGAGTTTTTTTTTTTTTTGAATTTTGAATTTTTGTTTTTTGTTGAATCAAAACCCAAGACTAGATTTGGTGGAACAAATCTAAACTAAGCTCTGATACCAATTGATACAATAACGGATATGCGGAAGCAATAAATTAACAAGGAAAGTAAAAGGGATAGAAAGATAGACACAAGATTAGAGAGAATTAAGCAACCAAAACTATATTAAAGTCTTGACCTCCTAATTACACAACTAATTAGCACCTAACTCTTAAGTTGACCTCAAGGGAATTGAATTCCCAAGCAACCAACCTCTCAACAATCAAAGATTCAACAAGAGCCATCCATGGCCTCTCTCACAAGTTTCTCTCTCTAGAGATAACTCTCAAAATCACTCATCAATTTATCAATTCATCCAAAATCCCCTAATGAAATAAAAGACTAGCTATTTATACTAATGAAATAAAGAAGACACTACTTTATTACATAAATGCCATTAATGAGGCAAGGGCCTTGTTTGGCTAGCCTTGTGGAGATGAAAATCTTGAATTTGCGAATGTGGCCTCTCGCAAACATAGCCTTCCTTGCTCTTTCGTCACTTTAATGCTCTTCCATCTCCCATCCGTCCTCTCCATGCTATCATCCAAACTTTGGCTCCACGAGACGGTCCTTTAAGTGTCCTTGAGGCAACTCGGCTTGCATCACCCAAGATCCAAGAAATTCGGATACAGACGTCATCAGCGGAACTGGTATACGGTCCATTGTGCGGACCGTAAAAAAATTCTGCGAACGTCAAAAGTGCAGCGTCAAAATCCAGCCAACAAAGTTGCTTACTGTGACGCGTTGACGGTACAATTCTGCGGTCATAAAAGTTTCTACGGACCGTCAAATATCAGCGTAAAAATCAGTCCAGAAAACTTGCTTGCTGTGACGCGTTGACGGTATAATTATACGGTCCGTATAATTTTCTGCGGAGCGTCAAAAGTCCCCCGCAGAAAGTACAACATTTCTAGAAGTTTTGACGATCCACTTATACGGTCCGTCAAAATTTATACGGACCGTATAAAAACTGAATTCTCAGTCGTATAATCTTCCGGGTACGAGTAACTTTCATCTTATTTCTTTCAACTTATTTCTTTGATTTCCCAAGCCTCAAATCTTGTTCTCAAATCAAAATTTCTTGAGCTTTGATTGTAAGTGATCCCTATCCCTTAGGTAGGGAACAAAAAAAAAAAAAAAGTATAGAAATTTTAAAATTTTCATTATTTCAAATTGATACCTTGGATCATTTGGGACTTCAAGACCACGTTTTCAAGTTATCACCTACCCGGGCCGAAATTTTATTTATTTTCCATTTTTAGCATTCCATTTTCTTGTGTCTCTTAACTAGTAGCCATTTGGTAGTTGTTCCTACTTGTGTCTACTAGTTCTTGTGTCCGCATTTCTTTCGTGCTAATTTCTTTCAAGCTTTTCTTCGTTTTATTTCATTGAAACTTTGTTGGCTCTCGTCCGTTTTGCTTTTGAGTCGTCCGTCATTCATCTAAACAAGAATCCATTCTACCACAAAGGATAAGCAACGTGTGAACTCGATTGGACGAGTGATTCATCAACAACTTCGAAAGAGCACGACGTGTGGTAAAGTTGAGAGTTCAATACGAGTGAGGTGAGGCTTTTATTACTAATCTTGTTTGCTAGTTTTGCAGGTCATCATGTCTAACCAAGGTGATAGGACGCAAGAGGTAGTAGATATGTCATCCATAGCAAGTTCATTGGCTATGATCATGAATCAAATCTCGGGCATGCAAGCGGGTATGGAAGAGATGAGGGGAGCGATGAATGGTGTGAGTGGGAAGTTGAAGCTGAACGGATGGTGAGTATTGAGAAAGTTCAAATGGAGAGTTCGAGTAGAATGGGCACTCCCCGTTCTCGGAATGAAGGTGATGGGGATAAAACACAAGACACTACACCAACCATTACCCCGGGACAAGCCCATGCCTTGTGCAATCCCAACACCACAACCACCTCCACCCAAAGAGCTCCACTACCCCAAACAACCAACCTTCCATTCCAAAACCCCACTTTCCAAAACACCAATCGACAAACCTATCCCCACGTTTACCAACACAACCCGAATGAGGCAATCCCTCAAGTAACCTTACAACAAACACCCCAAGTCCAAACACAAGATCCCTTTCCTAACCAAAACCAATACCAACGCCACTACCAATACCCTATGAATGAAGAGGAGTATGAAGACTATCCACAAGGTCGGTGGTGGGATGATAACCGGCAAGACCGGCATGGAGGGATGAATAACAGGGGGAGGGGAGGAAGAGGAGGTTTTGAGAGGTTTCCGGACCATGAACCTAGATTCCAAGGTCATGTAGACCTAGGGAGGGCCCAAGGTTATGAAGACCGGGGAAGAGGGCAAGATAATGAGCGGAACTTGAACACCATCAAGGTGAACCTTCCTACGTTCCAAGGAGGTAGCAATCCGGAAGAGTTCCGTGAATGGAAATTGCAAAGTGAGCGCATCTTCCTCAGGAACAATGTGTCCGAGGCCTTAAAGGCAAAGTATGCCCTCACTCAATTTGAGGGGTAAGCTTCTACTTGGTGAGAATCTAAGAAGTTACAAAGAGCTCAACAACACATCTATGATCTCCCAACTTGGAACGATTTGATTGAGCTCATGGAGACAAAGTGGCTTCCACCCACATACCACCAAGATGCACTCAAAAGGTTGTGCATGTTGAAACAAGGGTGGAAAAGTGTGGAAGCATACTTTGATGAGTTTGAGGATGAAGTCCAAGATAGAAGAGCATGAAGAGTACACTATTATAAGGTTTGTAGCCAACTTAAATCGAGACATCTCTAAACCGATGAGGCTCAAAACCTATAAGTCTTGAAGAGGCATTCCATGATGCATCCAAGGTTGAGGCGGATCTAAAAGAAGAGAGGTCGTACAAAGACTTTAGCAAATCGTCATCAACTTGGAACAAAGGCAAAGAGAAGTGGAAAACTTCCACTTGGGATAAGCCCAAGAGCAACACTCAAGCACCTCAAGCCAAATTCGATTACAAAGCTAAAGGTGATGACAAGGCTAAAGGAGGTAACAATTCTAACCCCAACTACAACCGACCTTCTACCATCCAATGCTTTAAGTGCCAAGGGAGAGGGCGCATTGCGAGTGAGTGTCCCAACCGGAGGACTATCACAATAGTGAGGGATGGGTATCGAACCGATGATGAACATGAGGGCGGGGATGGTCATGAAGAGAAGGGAGAAAGAAGTGAGTGTGAGGGTGATTCCGATGAAGCGGTTGAGATAAGGTATGAAGAAGCCTTGAATCATGCTATTGTGGCTAGAAGAGCCATGGGGGCTCTAGCTAGGGAAGAGAGCGACCAAAGGGAGAACTTGTTTCATGCACGTTGCAAAATTGTGGATAAGGTGTGCTCCTTAATCATTGATGGTGGAAGTTGTACGAATGTCGTTAGCCAATTTTTAGTTGAAAGTATGAAATTCCCCACCCGCAAGCACACTAATCCCTACAAACTCCAATGGTTTAATGAATGTGGCGAAATGAGGGTCAACAAGCAAGCCATTATCAAATTTAGCATTGGCAAGTACCAAGATGAGATTTTGTGTGATGTGGTACCCATGCAAGCTTGCCATCTATTGCTTGGAAGACCTTGGCAATTTGATGTTGATGCCAAACATAGTGGGAGAACTAACAAGTACTCATTTGTGGTCAAGGGAAAGAAGTACATTCTTAACCCACTAACCCCTTACCAAGTGAGTGAGGATTATAGAGTGATGAGGGAGCTTCGGGAGAAGTATCAAAGGGAAGAAAAGGAGAAGGGTGAGAAAGAAACTTTGTTGGTCATGAGTGGAGAGGGGACATCTCAAGATGGTTCCAAGAAATGTTTGTTGGCCAAACCAAGTAATTGCTTAAAAGGGGTTGACGAGAGACACTTCATGGTGTGTCTTGTCAACAAAGATCTTCTCCTAAATGCTAACCAAGCTACTAGCACTTTGCCTAGTAGTATGTCTTCTCTTTTGCAGGAATATGAAGCCTTGTTTCCGGAGGAAATACCCGATGGCTTACCTCCTTTGAGAGGTATTGAGCACCAAATCGACTTTGTACCGGGTTCCCAAATTCCCAACAAACCGGCTTATAGGAGTAATCCGGAAGAAACAAAAGAATTGCAAAGGCAAATGGATAAGCTTCTTAAAAAGGGGCTAGTGAAGGAGAGTCTTAGCCAGTGTGCCGTTCCGGTGATTCTTGTTCCAAAGAAAGATGACACTTGGAGGATGTGCATTGATTGTAGAGCCGTCAAGAAAATCACGGTAAAGTATCGCCATCCCATTCCGAGGCTTTATGATATGTTGGATGAGCTTTGCGGCTCAAGTGTATTTTCGAAGATTGATCTTAGAAGTGGCTATCACCAAATTCGAATGAGCCCCGGTGATGAGTGGAAAACGGCGTTCAAAACTAATTTTGGACTCTATGAGTGGCTTGTCATGCCATTCTGATACAATAACGGATACGCGAAAGCAATAAATTAACAAGGAAAGTAAAGGATAGATAGATTGACACAAGAAAATGGAATTAAAAGCAACCTAAAGGTATATCAAACCTAAAGACCTCAATTAATTAACATAAACAAGCACCAACCTCTTAGGATGACCAATAGGGATTTGATACCCTAATAACCAATCCTCTCACAAGATTCACAATCTCTAGCTTAGCAAGCTCTCAACACTCAAAAGAGTTCACAATTTCAAGATATCAATATTCAACATAGACTAAGTCTTCTAAATGAAATAGACTACTATTTATACTAAGGTTCAAAAGAAGACAACTACACTATTACACTTTTACCCTTAATGAAGTAAGGGCCTTGTTTGGGTGTCTTCTTTTGGGAACAAAACTTGAATTTGCAAATCTTCAAGTAATAGTCACATTGCAAGTATGACCATCTTCCAACCTCTTCTCCAAACCATCCTCCCATGCTATCATGAACACTTGCAATCCCCGGGAAGGTGTTAGAGTGTATTCAAGTATGTCCCTCCTCATGAACAATGCTTGCATAGCTTGAAGTTCCCTCGCTGTAAAAGGTCTTGATGCCATTCGAGTTGTATCATTCTCCCCTTCTTGAAGAGAATTTGTCCTCAAATTTAAGGGATCAACATCTTGCACCACCATAGGAGAGAGATTACACACATTGAAGGTGTTATGAACTTGGTATTCAGGTGGAAGATCAATTTTGTATGCATTATCATTGAGTCGTTCAAGTACTTCAAATGGACCATCTCCTCTAGGCATCAACTTGGTCTTTCTTTTGTTGGGAAACCTCTCCTTTCGGAAATGTACCCAAACCCAATCACCCGGTTCAAGCACAACTCGTTTGCGGCCCTTGTTTGCTCTCTTAGCCGTTTCTTGATTCTTTTTCTCAAGGTGAAGCCTCACCTTCTCATGCAACTTCTTCATGGCCTCGGCTCGTTTGTTTCCATCTAAACTCAACACAACATCTTGAGATAAAAGGGTTAGATCTAAAGGGGTTAGGGGGGTTAAAACCATAAACGACTTCAAAAGGTGACATGCCAATAGTGCTATGAATGACTCTATTGTAAGCAAATTCAACCAAAGGCAATTGATCTTCCCAAGATGTTAATTTTCCTTTAACCATGGCCCTAAGCATAGAACCCAAGGTCCTATTGACAACTTCGGTTTGGCCATCGGTTTGTGGGTGACAAGAGGTAGAAAACAACAATTTAGTACCAAGTCGTCCCCACAATTCTTTCCAAAAGTGGCTAAGGAATTTTGGATCCCTATCGCTCACAATGGTTTTGGGAATACCATGCAACTTTACCACATGTTCAATAAACAAAGAGGCAACATGAGGAGCATCATCAACCTTATGACAAGCAATGAAATGAGTCATTTTAGAAAATCGATCAACCACAACAAAGATGCTATCTTTACCCTTTTTGGTTCTAGGCAAACCCAACACAAAATCCATCGAAATATCAACCTAAGGTTGTTGAGGGGTGGGGAGAGGGGTATACAAACCATGGGGAAGGAGTCTAGACTTGGCGCCGCGACATTCAATGCATTGGCCACAAATCTTAGCCACATCCCTCCGCATATGAGGCCAATAAAATTGCTCCTCAAGAATCCCCAAAGTCTTATCAATCCCAAAATGTCCCATCAATCCCCCATTATGTGCCTCTCTCACAAATAACTCCCTCCAAGAGCTCATGGGCACACATAGTCGCTTGTTCTTGAACAAGAAACCATCAAACTTGGAATAGGGGGTAGAAGACCTATCCCTAATCCACCTCTACCTTTCCCATTCTTCGCAATCTAGAAAGATTTTGGCAAAGACGGGGTCCTCGGGATACAATGTCTTCAAGCTTTCAAAACCCATCAATTTGGAAGACAAGGTATTAATCAAAACATGTTTCCTTGATAGGGCATCCGCCACTACATTCTCCTTTCCCTTTTTGTATTGGATTACATAAGGGAAGGTTTCAAGGAATTCAACCCATTTGGCATGCCTTTTGTTCAACTTACGTTGGGCCTTAAGATGCTTTAAGGACTCATGGTCGGTCCGAATTACAAACTCTTTAGGCCACAAGTAGTGTTGCCATTTTCCCAAAGCACGAATCTTGCATACAACTCAAGATCATAGGTAGTGTAATTCAAAGTCGCTCCCTTGAGTTTTTCACTAAAATAGGCTATGGGCTTTTGGTCTTGCATTAAAACGGCTCCAATTCCCACTTTGCTTGCATCACATTCAATCTCAAATATTTTGTCAAAGTCGGGTAATTGCAACAATGGTGCGGAGCTAAGCATTTGTTTCAAAGTTTCAAAGGCATTAGCTTGCTCCACACCCCAAGAAAAAGGTTTGTCCTTTCGTATTACTAGCAACATTGGCACAACTCCCACTATCAATAATCATGATGCTAGTATTTTGGTTAATGATGCACTTGGAATGGAAGAGATTTTCCCGCTGACTTGGGTCATCCATTGCTTTGCTTATCATGGTCCTACGCACCACATAGAGGTATAATAGGCTCATCATCACCTTCAACTCCATCCCCTTCACTATCATGAAGCTCATTCTCATGATTACCCTCATCATCCGCTTCCTCACATTCTTCCTCATCCTCACTATAAGCGTTTTTCAAAATAAACGCTCTACGATTAGGGCACTCGCTTGCTCTATGACCGAAGCCATGATATTTAAAGCATTGAATAGGAGTTTTCGTACCTCCTTCTTTTGGCGCAAACTTTGGAGGTTGTTGGTCAACTTGCTTCTCAACTTGGGAATTTTTCACAAATGGCTTCTTTACTTCTTGCACGGGGCCCTTATTCTTTTGCCAATTGGAGGAGAAAGCCCCTCGTTCTTTGTTATTGTTCCATGAACTCACATAGCCCCTTGACCTATTGATTTTGTCTTCCTTGAGACCCTCCTCTATTTCAATAGCCGCTTGAAGGGTCTCTTCAATGCTCCCATAGTTGTGGAGTCTCATTTGGGAGACAATGTCACCATTTAACCCGGCTCGGAACCGAGTCATAGCATTTAATTCATCCTCGTCAAAGTCGATCCTCATCTTGACAATTTGGAACTCATCATAGTATTCTTCCACACTCTTTTTGTTTTGCCTTAAGGTGTACACCTTCTTGAGTTGTTCTTGTTTGTAGCGTTCGGTGACATACTTACGCCGCATGGCCTCCTTCAATTCATCCCAAGTAGGTGTGGGCGGGAGTCCAATAATTCTTCTTGCTTTCACTTGAGTTTCCCACCATGTGGAGGCATAACCTTCGAATTGAGCAATGGCGTAAGACGCCTTTTTCACCTCGGACATGTTATTCGTCAAGAAGATTCTATCACAATGCATCATCCAATCAAGGAATGTATCGGGATCACTACTTCCTTTGAAGGTTGGGAGAGTAACCTTAATGGAATTGAGACTCGTGTCTCGCCCTCCTCCATAACCGTGATTCCTATTGACATCTCCATCGTCATCATAACCTTGATGGTCACGATCTTGGTACCCTCTTTGCCCACCCATGTGAGGGTTATGACCATGTCTTCCACCCCTCCCTCGATGACCTCCTTGTGCTTGCCCTCGTGGCCTCCAACCTTGGTCGCCATAATGTTCGTGCTCAAGAATAGCTTCCTCTATCTCTTCTTCATTTGGTTGTTGGATGTTTGGACGGTTTTGGGGTGGCATTGGTGCATTTAGGGGTGGATCATTTGGATTTTGATCTTGTGGGAGTGGGTTGTTCCGTTGGCCTATGGGAATGTTGTTTGGTGGGGTGAGAGTCGTGTTTTGAAGAGTGTTTCGGGGAGTGGGGTTATATAGATGATGGAAGGTGCCGGGTGACATTGTAGGTGAAGTGCTTCGAGTAGCACCACTTGTGCCACCTTGGTATTGCACTTGGGGCGAATATGAGACCTCCCTACTACCTCCTTCAATTGCTTCCACCCTACCTCCCAAGTTTTCCATTCGACCACCCATGTTTTCCATCCGACCACCCATACTATCCACCTTATCATTCAAGGTTTGTAAGGCTCTCATTACATCAACTAGTGTGAGTTCCCAGGTGCGAACTCTAGTTTCATCCTCCGTAGCCATAGTACCTATTAAGACACTCAACAAAACAAGCAAACACGTTAGATTAGTAAAATCAACTCACAATCGCTCAAGTATACGCACCTTTGATTGCCTCACAAATTGCTTCCGCCAAAGATTGTGTGCTTGTTAATGTCGACTAGTCACAAGGGTTCAAATTCTACTCTTGGTCGGAATAGATGCTTGTTAGACTAAGAAGAACGACGGACGACTCAATTCAATCTAACGGACTTGAACCAAGAAATTAACAACGAAGAAAAAAAAACGAAGAAAAGCATGAAAGAATTGGCACGAAAGAAATGCGGACACAAGAACTAATTATCAACTATTAAGGTCGATTACTAGTTGTTAATTAGTTGTAAGAATCAAAGAAAAGAAGTTAGGCTAATCAAACCATTTTGACACGTGGAATTTTTTTTTCGAAAACTCTTCAGTGATTCACGCTTTCCTTCCGCTTCGCGGATGAAAGGCGGATGCTCTCAGATAATCAGGCTTTTCTTCCGCTATGCGGACCAAAAGCGGATGAACAGTACCTTTTTTTTTTTTTTTTTTTTTGAAAAATCAGAAATTTAGACTAAGTATTTCTGATTTTTTTTGTTGGGCCCACAAACATTTTTTTTCACAACTTTATTTGACAACTTTTGGATCAAATGGCCCTTTGGAGAGTCTTCTTCCTTATGAAGATTTGAAGGTCTTCAAGAACACAAGAACAATTCAAAAATTCAACTACCCTCAAACCAACTCCAAATTAGTTCAAATTTCGGATTTAAGTTCTCTTTGATGTAGAGAACAAAACCCAATAAGTTTCAACCTTCAATTTCAACCGAATCACAAGACCCACTTTTCAAGTTCTTGAGTTCTTTAAAGCTTCAAATACAAAAAAAAATGGTAGATCCTTAAATCCTTGGTTAAATACCTCCAAATTTCGGATTTACAGTCCTTATCCACTAGAGAACAAACCCCAATCAACTTGAACCTTCAATTCTTCTCCTTCTTCAAACCCACCAACCTTGTTCTTGAAGCTTTGAAGCTCAACAATGGTGGAACATAAACCCTAACTCCAAATAGCTCGAAATGGGAGATTTGAACTCTAGAAACACTAAGAAACTCTAATCTAACACTAGATTCAACAAAATCAACAAGAAAAAAAATCATTTTTTTTTTGAATTTCGGATTTTTTTTTTGTTGAATCAAAACCCAAGATTAGATTTGGTAGAACAAACCTAAACTAAGCTCTGATGCCAATTGATACAATAACGGATACGCGAAAGCAATAAATTAACAAGGAAAGTAAAGGATAGATAGATTGACACAAGAAAATGGAATTAAAAGCAACCTAAAGGTATATCAAACCTAAAGACCTCAATTAATTAACATAAACAAGCACCAACCTCTTAGGATGACCAATAGGGATTTGATACCCTAATAACCAATCCTCTCACAAGATTCACAATCTCTAGCTTAGCAAGCTCTCAACACTCAAAAGAGTTCACAATTTCAAGATATCAATATTCAACATAGACTAAGTCTTCTAAATGAAATAGACTACTATTTATACTAAGGTTCAAAAGTAGACAACTACACTATTACACTTTTACCCTTAATGAAGTAAGGGCCTTGTTTGGGTGTCTTCTTTTGGGAACAAAACTTGAATTTGCAAATCTTCAAGTAATAGTCACATTGCAAGTATGACCATCTTCCAACCTCTTCTCCAAACCATCCTCCCATGCTATCATGAACACTTGCAATCCCCGGGAAGGTGTTAGAGTGTATTCAAGTATGTCCCTCCTCATGAACAATGCTTGCATAGCTTGAAGTTCCCTCGCTTGGCTCCTTGTAAAAGGTCTTGATGCCATTCGAGTTGTATCACATTCGGACTAACCAATGCACCTAGCACATTTATGAGGTTGATGAACCATGTCTTGAAACACTTTATCAACAAGTTTGTGGTTGTTTATTTTGATGATATCCTTGTGTATAGCAAATAAATCGAGGAGTATGTAGGCCATTTGAGGCAAGTATTTGATGTCTTGTTGCGTGAGAGGTTGTTTGCTAACGTCAAGAAATGTGCTTTTTGTGTTGATAAAGTGGTGTTCTTGGGTTTTGTGGTGAGTGCAAATGGTGTGGAGGTTGACGAAGAAAAGGTGGAGTCTATTAGAACTTGGCCAACTCCTAAAAATGCAACCGATGTGAGGAGTTTCCATGGGTTGGCAAGTTTCTATAGAAGGTTTATAAAGGGGTTTAGTACAATTGCCTCTCCCTTAACCGAATTGATCAAGAAAGATGTTCCTTTTGTTTGGGTAGATGAGCAAGAGAAGGCGTTTCAAGAATTGAAATCCATGTTGAGTTCGTCACCATTGTTGCAATTACCCAATTTTGAGAAAACTTTTGAAGTTGAGTGTGATGCTTCCGGGGTTGGCATAGGTGGAGTATTGATGCAAGAAGGCAAGCCATTGGGTTACTTTAGTGAAAAGCTAAAAGGGGCGTCATTGAACTACTCTACTTATGACAAGGAGTTGTATGCACTTGTGAGGGTCTTGACCCATTGGCAACATTATTTGTGGCATAAGGAGTTTGTGATACGATCGGATCACGAATCCTTGAAACATTTGAAGAGCCAATCCAAGCTCAACAAGAGACATGCGAAATGGGTAGAATTGATTGAAGCTTTCCCTTATGTGATCCATTACAAAAAGGGGAAGGACAATGTGGTGGCGGATGCATTATCTAGAAGGTATGTCTTACTAAACACTATGACTTCTAGAATGATGGGATTTGAAAGCCTTAAGGGATTCTATTCTCAAGATCCCGACTTTAGGGCGGTTTGTGAGGAGTTGACCCAAGGGAGGAGGGTTGATAGGTTTCAACTTGTTGATGGGTTCCTACTATTCAAGGATGGTAGAGTTTGTGTTCCAATGAGCTCATGGAGAGAATTGTTCTTCAAGGAAGCACATAGTGGTGGAATGATGGGCCATTTTGGAGTGGCCAAGACACTTGACCTTTTGGGTGAGCAATTCTATTGGCCCAAGATGCGACATGATGTTGAAAAGTTATGTGGTCAATGTTTGGAATGCAAGCAAGCCAAGTCCAAGACTCGGCCCCAAGGTATGTATACTCCCCTTCCTACTCCTATTGGTCCTTGGATAGACATTTCTATGGATTTTGTGTTGGGTCTTCCAAGAACCAAAAGGGGTCATAATAGCATTTTTGTTGTGGTAGATAGGTTCTCAAAAATGTGATGATGCATCTCATGTAGCATCTTTGTTTGTAAATCATGTTCTTAAGTTGCATGGAGTTCCCCACACTATTGTTAGTGATAGGGATTCCAAGTTTCTTAGTCACTTTTGGAAGAGCCTTTGGGGTACACTTGGTACCAAGCTCATGTTCTCTACTTCTTGCCACCCTCAAACGGATGGTCAAATAGAAGTAGTGAATAGGACTCTAGGGAGTATGCTTCGATGTATGATTAGAGGAAAGCCCACTTCTTGGGAGGACCGTTTACCTTTGATTGAGTTTGCTTACAATCGGTCCCTCCATTCCTCTATTGGCATGACTCCATTTGAAGTATGTTATGGCTTTAATCCTTTGATTCCTTTAACCTTAACCCCTTTGGCTAGTGATATTGTTGTGAGTTTAGATGCAAAGCAAAGGGCGGCCGAAATGATGAAAATCCATGCCAAGGTAAAGGAGAGCATTGACAAGGTCAACACCAAGATAGCCAAGAGACAAAATCGTGGGAGAAAAAATGTGGACTTCCAACCCGATGATTGGGTTTGGGTTCACTTTCGAAAAGAAAGGTTTCCGCAAATGCGAAAAGGAAAATTGAGCCCAAGGGGAGATGGGCCATTCAAAGTGCTTGAAAAGATCAATGATAATGCCTACAAGATCGACTTGCCAAGTGAGTATAATGTTCATAATGTTTTCAATGTGAGTGATCTTTCCTCTTGTGTTGTAGGTATGCCCTTAGATTCGAGGACGAATCTTCTCCAAGAAGGGGAGGATGATATGAACCCAACAAGCACAAGGCCTTTCACAAGAAGTCAAGCAAGAGAACTTCAAGAGTTGCAAGCCTTGTTCATGAAAAGGGATGCCTTGGGGGAGATGGAAGATAAGACTACGCGGATTTACAACGTTTGGGAGTTGGCATTGGAAGAGTCGCAAAGTGGCTAGAAGCGCAAAATGGCTAAAAGTGCAACTATGGGGCTAAGATTGCAATTGGAAGTCATACTTGCAAGTTATGGGTTCAGAATGGCAATTGGAGGTCATAATTGCAAGTTATGAGGCTTTGGATGCAATTGAAGACCCATGTGGGTATTTTTGCAAAAGAGCCACTTTAGGGCCTTTTGGTGTAATAGGCATTAGTATAAATAGTTTTTGTCATCCATTTGGAAGACTTAGCTTGGATATTGTGTGCATTTATAGTTTGAGAGATTTAGCTAATAGATAGTTTGTTTGGTTGATTATTGACTAAGTGTAATTTCTTAGTTGTGCATTGAATTGCAAAGTTCCATTGAATTCATATTAGGATGCTCATTTGTGGATTCATTTGAGTCTTTTCTTTGAATTCAAATTACTTAGGTTCTTAGGGTTGAATCAAATTGGGAGGGATTGGGTTTGATATACCCAATTTTGCCCATAGATTTACTATCCTTTGGGTCTAGTATCTATCATTGTATCTCTTCTTTTCTAATCTACCCAAGTTCCTTTTATTTTATTTTATTGTTTTGAATTCTTAGAGTTTCCTTAGGTTGAATCTTATCAGAAAGAGCATGAGGCAAAAAGGAGTACCGCGTATATGTGACTTCACCTCAAAAAATAGTGAAATCCTTAAAGGACAAGGATTGTAGATTTGCGACAACTGATGTATTGGGAGGTTATTAGAGGAAACAGGTGATATCCGTTGGGATAAAGATAGTGTTATAGGGAAGCTTGGGACACTTATCATTAGAATATAAGTGCTACCGAATGGAGAAATTGAAACGACTATAAGCACTAGCTAATTACTGATCGGAATAAATGGAATGTGGCTTCAGATAAATTGCTACATTAATTATATTACTCGAGTACCAACCATCAGATAGGATTGATAACAACGCGGTTAGCGGAAGACTTTAGAATTGAAAATTAGAAAGGGGGAAGGATTGATTCTTGAGAAAGAAGAACACAAGTTCAAGTATTTGATACTTAAAACGTTGTTTAATAATGAAAGAAGGAGTTGGATCAATTAAGAAGAAGAAGAAATGGAGGGAGGGAACTCAAACAAGGAATCTTACCATCGAAGAATTCGAGTTGCGGTTCAAAGTAGAACAAAAAGGGCATAACCCAAAAGAGAACCTCAAAGGTCTCCACAAGCACAAGGCTAATATTATTAATATTCAAACTTAGTTACAATGAAAGAGAAAACACCCCTTTTATATAGGAGAAATGGTGGCTGCCACCCTAAAGAAAATAAAGTTGGTCAAACTAAAAATAATTAAGGTGCAATTTCCAAGCTGCATAGAAGACCACCAATTCTTTGTTCCAATGTGCATAGAAGACCACCAAACATTTGTTCCAATGTGCATAGAAGACCACCAAACATTTGTTTCAATGTGCATAGAAGATCACCAACACTTTGTTCAATAAAAACATTAAATGTAGTCAACATAGCATTAAATGATCTTCTAGAAACATAAGTATGGGCTGCTGAACTTGTTCCTTCTTTGGGCATGTTTTGGGCCATAATCCAACTCATCTTGGTCTTCAATTTGGGCCTCCAATTAGTATTAAGACTTTCCCAAAAGTTCTACTTTGGGCTGGAGCTATTCCTCCATTGCAAGACATGTTTTCATTACCAAATGAAGCCCATTAAAGCATCTTGATATTTTTTTGTCTTCAACGAAAATTAAGCTTCCTTGGTTGCTATCATTCTCCCCCTCTTATAGAAGATTCGTCCCGAATCTTGGTGGTGACCTTTTTTGCTCCTTAATGCATTTGAGCCTCTATGGTTGCTATCATTCTCCCCCTCTTAAAGAAGATTCGTCCTCGAATCTTGACATTGATCTGCAACCAACATGATGATCACAATAAGTAGGGAGCAAACAAAGGAAACAAAACAAGCATTTGGTAAAAACAACACAAGGTAGTGACCATGCAACCACTTAACCCACTTAGTTCTTTTATGCACAAACACCCCTTTTAAATATCCAAGCATTTCATCGTCTAATAGAACAATGTAATTTCCAACACAAGAACTAAAAACACAATTCATAAGCTCTTTAAACAGTAGAGGATCATTAGCCAGACCAAAAGCATATGAATACCAAGAAAACATACCATATTTGCTCTTTCTAAGCAACTTAACCTCACCATTCAATATACCATGGTCATAATATGGATCAAAAGTTATTTTCTTGTGAAGTGGCTTGGAATGAACCTGCAAATAAGGATCTAGAAAACAAGATAAAGATATTGTGAAGTTGAAAACATGTGAGCACTTGTCCTTTTCCACACTTGAGCTACTACATTCTGCACCTAGCTCAACTTTCTCAATATCTACGGCACCAAAAGCTTCATGTGTCTCAATGTCTTTATTGGAAACTTCATCACCTTTGCTTCCTTCATTGGAATCCCAAAGTGGACAAAAATGTACAGTAAACTCATGTTTAGTATCATCCCACAATGGTTTATCCCACACTTTAAAACCTTGACCCATGAGATTGTCTTCTTCAAGTGAGTTGTCATCATCCTTTACACAAAGTTCATCCTCAATTTTCTGCATGAAAGGAGATAAAAGACTAAAACAAGAAAGAGTTAGTTGATTAGCATATGAACAAGATTCATCCTCTCTCAAATTTTCTTGGATTTGTTCACTCAACTTATCTCGTCCCCCACTTTCACCACATTGTGGCAGATTGCTCAATTGAGAAGAACCGCATAAAAGGTTAGGTTCAGTCCCAATTTGAGTTATACCTTCGCTTAAAACTCTTGATTTATGAGATTGTGGTACAAGTTCATTTTCATTTGCATCTACAAATAGATCATCGATAAGGTCATACCACATGAGATCATCAGGCTCAACTTTGTCTTCTACTTGCAATTGTTTCCATGAATCATCATCCTTTGCTCCTTTCAAATCCCATTTGAAGCTAGATTCTTCCTTCAATTGTTGTTCTAACACTTCAATGGGTTCTTCTTCAATAACCTGCACATTTGGAGCACAAACACTAGAAAAAGAATGAGTTAATTGGTTAGAACTTGAACAAGAATCTTTCACACTTATGCACTCAATTCTTTTAATCTCTTCTTTTTCCTCATCTCTCAAGTGCACTTGTTCACTCTCTATTTTACCTCTTGAGCTCACTTCACTCAATTCTTTCCACTTATTTTTGCTTCTTAACAACTCACTCTTTTCACTCATCACTTCCTCTCTCGAGTTGTCAAGTTGCTCACCCTCACTTCTCTCTTTCTTTTGTCTCTCATCCTCACTTTTGTTTGGTGTAGAGAAGGTTGTCCATGCGGCATCATCCCTTTCTATCCCCGGGCAAGGTATGCTGCAATAAGTATCCCAAGTTCCCATATACTTGCCTAGAATCCCTCTTTTATCCCTTGGAGGACTTCTAACATCAACTCTAATTTTAGGCTTCCCAATCCCACTATTGTTTCCCCTCTTGTAGACGTTTTCCTTTTCAAACACCTCTATTGATCTCCTTCCTTACCTTTAATTGATCTTCTTGAATCTCTGTAGGTGACAAAGATACAAGGGTAGTTCTTTTTCCATCATCTTTCACCAAGGAATACCTATTCTTTTCTAGATCATATGAAACTTTCTTATAGAGATACCATGGCCTTCCCAATAAGACATGACATGTGAATAAGGGAATTACGTCACACCAAACCTCATCCTTGTATCTCCCAAGAGTTAATGACACCAACACCCTCTTCTCTACCTTCACTCCTTTTAAGGTGTAGGGTGAAGCATGCTTAACACAAGATAAACCTACTTTTTCAACAAAGTAAGCACTAACTAAGTTATGACAAACATTCTTGTCAATCTTAGTAGCACACACCTTAGACAGTACCTCCATTCTAGTTTGAAAAACTTTGTTAACTCTAGTAAGCTCATGGCCTCTTCTAAGACTCTTTCCCAAACTAGATCTTACCGGAGTAGTTTTAATAGGATTCAAACTCCCAACTTCAACATAATCAGCACATTCATCACCATAACTAATGTCATCATAATCAAAAGATTCATCACTACTATAATTCTCACAAATGTTATTACCTTCACTCGAATCACAAATCTGATGTGACTCATCATAGGTTTGGCTATTTGACTCATCGTAGCCACCATACTCTTCACAAGAATCATTGTATGCCCTTCTATCATCTTCTGCATCTGATTCCCACTCTTCTTCACTAGAATAATCCATCCCTTCACTCCAAATGCTTTCAGAATCTGTAGAAAACATGCTTTAAAAATAGAGAAAATAGTTAGTAGTAAAATGATCTCACATACACTCCCTTACGTGTATCACTCAAGTTGTGGCTCTGAACACTCGTATTTCACACTCTTGCCTTTTACCCTCAAATAATCTCACCACTCTTGCCTTTTACCACTCAAGGGTTGCGTCTCGAAGTTCTTCAATAAACCAGCAACTCAAACACTTCAAAGTAAGTTCCAAAGCTTGATTCAAGAATGGAGTTTATGACAAACAAAGAAAGGACAACAAAAAACTTAAACAGACAGGAAATAAGAAATACACAATGAAAATAGAGAGAGAAAAAAACACGGAACAAATTGGCACGAAACAAAGAAATAGACACAAAATTACTAGACAACTCTAAGTATGGACAAATACTTCAAGTATCTAGTAAGAGAACATAAAGAAAACTAAATGCAAGAAATAAACACTTTCAAGAAAAGATTTAGAACATATCAATGAGTTTGGATACAAATGTATTGCAATGACTTTTGCATTCCTCAAAGTGACTCTTGAGTTCCTTGATGAGCAAAAGTCAAAGAATCTTTAAAACTAATGGAATTTTCAAGAGATAACAACCACAATGGATTTCCTAATAATTTAAAGTCACCAAATCACAAGATAAAGCTTTGAACAAACCAAGAACAAGTGAAGATAACAAGAAGTACTGTTCACGCGAACAGATTTCTTTATTTTTTTAATAATTTTGATACTGTTCACGCTACAGTATTTTTTCAGTTTTTTTTTTTTTTTGCTCTTTTTTTTTCTTTCAAGAAATCCCAAAGATTATCAAGAACGGAATCTTGATAGAACTGCTCTGATACCACTTGATAACGACGCGGTTAGCGGAAGACTTTAGAATTGAAAATTAGAAAGGGAGAAGGATTGATTCTTGAGAAAGAAGAACACAAGTTCAAGTATTTGATACTTAAAACGTTGTTTAATAGTGAAAGAAGGAGTTGAATCAATTAAGAAGAAGAAGAAATGGAGGGAGGGAACTCAAACAAGGAATCTTACCATCGAAGAATCCGAGTTGCGGTTCAAGGTAGAACAAAAAGGGCATAACCCAAAAGAGAACCTCAAAGGTCTCTACAAGCACAAGGCTAATATTATTAATATTCAAACTTAGTTACAATGAAAGAGAAAACACCCCTTTATATAGGAGAAATGGTGGTTGCCACCCTAAAGAAAATAAAGTTGGTCAAACTAAATTAATTAAGGTGCAATTTCCAAGCTGCATAGAAGACCACCAAACATTTGTTCCAATGTGCATAGAAGACCACCAAACATTTGTTCCAATGTGCATAGAAGACCACCAACACTTTGTTCAATAAAAACATTAAATGTAGTCAACATAGCATTAAATGATCTTCTAGAAACATAAGTATGGGCTGCTGAACTTGTTCCTTCTTTGGGCATGTTTTGGGCCATAATCCAACTGATCTTGGTCTTCAATTTGGGCCTCCAATTAGTATTAAGACTTTCCCAAAAGATCTACTTTGGGATGGAGCTATTCCTCCATTACAAGACATGTTTTCATTACCAAATGAAGCCCATTAAAGCATCTTGATATTTTTTTGTCTTCAACGAAAATTAAGCTTCCTTGGTTGCTATCAAGGATTTTGTATTATCTATCGAGAGTTCTCATCGCCTCGTGATTGTGTTGGGGTTTCATACATGGGTAATCTAAGTTATAGATGATATAAAGAAAGACATGGATAAGGTGCAGTATACCAAATGTGTTGGAAAAGAACCATATGAATTTGAAAATTTGATATGGGGACATAGAGGAGAATATAAATAGATAATGATATGGGTACACCCTAAAGGGGGGAAGCGGATGAGAGAAATGCAAGTGTAAGATGAAATCAACTAACACTGCAACACGTTTAATGTGAATACTTAAACTTTAAGTGAGATCCCTTGCTGAAACAAGTTAGTGAGATGTGGAGGCCAGTAATGAACGGATAGAAGCCAAGATGGTATTTGAGACAGTGCTGAGCATTATTGGTAAAGATCTTGGATAATATGACATCAGAAAGTGGATACTTATAAAAAGGAAGAATACGACAAGAGAATGGTAACGAGTAACTTAAAAGATATTATAAAGGATAGCAAGGCTATACTGGATTGGAGGTTAAGATGTTGGCAACGGAGTTATCGGCTAATGATATTGTGACATACAAGTAGCAAAGGAGAAAGGATAGGAAACCTCCTATAGTAGGATATGAGAAAATCAAATGGCGAATAAAGGAAGGGAAAGGAGCGTGACAAGATAGACCGCAACCGAGTTTTAGTACAAATAAGATATGCAAAACGGGATGAACCAGGAGAAGGAAGGACTATGACTAAGATTGGATATACTTTATACAAGTTGTACAAGAATAGTTATGCAATCTACAAATATTTGTATGCTAAGAATGAGACCCAGTGTGTACTTGATAAGAAGAGTAAGAATTTAGTAATAACAATGTGGTTACGATATTTTGGATACATTAGGGAAAGGTGTAAGATGGTTTGAACCCAAGTACCGAGATGAAATTAGTACTGAGGGCAAAAGCCACAGTTAAGGACTAATTATATCAATTGAAAGATATAAGAGGAGAGTGCAAGGTAAAGCATGAAGACTGGTAAGACGACGCTAAGGTATTTCCCGGGCTGAATTGAGCACCTACACATACTCTTGTAAAGATTGCAATAGGATGTGTGATAGGAGAACTAAAAGAAAATTTGAATAAAGGGGCAATAGAAGAGTTTGAAGTAAAGATAAAGAAATGGCCCGAGATAATATGCCTAAAATGGATTAAGGGAAGTTGTGAAATGGTTTAACCGAGACGATTAGAACAAGCGAGTTACGGGATGACAGTGAAGTTATAATATAAAGGAACTCTAGCGCTGTTTGATAGCCAACCCTATAGATCGAGATCAAGAACTAAAAGCAAGTGATAGTTAAAAACCTTTAAAGGAAAGTCAGAAAGTGACACATGATGCTGAGGATTCCAGAATACGGACTGTAACAACGGAGTAAAGCAAGGATATTGGAGTAGAAAAATGTTACCCTCTGGGAAATTTCATTTTACTCATAGAACCTGCGAAGGGTCTACAGGTTACCAGAGACATGCAATACTCCAGGGATATTAAGTCTAATGAATCGATGGAGGACGTCTGCGTATTATAAAAATCTTATTTAAAGATTGAGAGGTAAGATGAAGGAAACGATATCTTAAGGGAGTAACTATAGGAAAGGAAGGAGTTGAGTTATAACTAAGTGCACCATGAGTACAAGTCCGAATCAATCAGTGACAGTATGCAGACAAGAGAAAGAAAAACACTTCAACAGAAGGGCTCGCAATACAACTGACAACCAACTGCGAAATAAAGAGGAGAGCAAAGACAACGACGTGGAATAACTACCTTGAAAAGCAACAAAAAGAGGAAGTATTACGTAAAGACCTGGAATGCGTTATAATGAATTGAAGCGAATCGACAAACGGAAGAGATATGTGAAAGGCATAATTAACTAAGAGAACACTTGAGAAAATATTGGGAATTCTAAAGGGGGGAAGGATGTTATACCCCGTATATTTATACGTCGAGTTATTCGCAAGAAAATCGACTCAAGTTAAAGGCGGAATCATTTTCGGACACGAAATAGAAATCTTTAATTTTCAATTTTAATTAGAACATAAATTGTTTATAAATTTTATTTAGTGTAAAAATATTACTGGAGATTAGGGAATAATTAATTATGATTAGATTATTAAGTAAGGATTATTGATTAATTAAAATTAATTAATTTAATTATTGAAAGTGGGCCCCACCCGAAAATTAAAATTAATAATAAATAAAATAAAACAATTCAAGAATTAATTTGGTGAGTCATTTGGTGGGGGGGGGGGGGGGTACGTGTCCCTTAGGGGACAACCATATATAAGGCATGGATTGTCACAAAGTTGACAACTAAAATTCATTTCCAAAAAAAATTGCTTAAGAAAAAAAAAAAGGAGCAGCCACGGCTGCTACTGTTCACGGCCAGACATGGCTGTTTTAAAAAAAAAAAAATCTTTGATTTAATTCCAAGGTGATTTATAAGTTCAAGGAGGTGATAGCAACATTGGATATTGAATCGAGGAAGAAGAAATTGCGAAATTGGAGCAATTAAGAGTAGAAATTCCTCCGAGAAAATTAAGGTAAGATTTTCTTGTTTTATGGTGTAATTGTGTTAATAGTGTTGTAATGGAGTTATTAAAATTGGATTGGACGAAATTGGAAGTAAGAAAATGCATAAAATTGATGTTATGGGAAATTGTGAGTTGAAATGGATTTAGAGAAGTTGTTGGGTTGTTAGAATTGTTATGGGCTGAATTGTGAGAATTTCGTATGTATATCTCTGTTGTTGGTATTTCTGTGTTAACAGGAGAATAATTGGAAATTCGAGTTAGGCGAATAGATAGGGGAAATGCTGCCCGATTTTCGTTAAGCCCTTAACTAATGGAAGACCCTAAACGAGGATGTATAAGTTAAAGAACAAGTTCTATAAAGTGATGGGCTACGGTTTACGAACTAGAAAGTATGGTTACTGACGATAACGTTACCTTTATATTAAATAGGCTAAAAGAGCGACAAAGCGAACAGGTTTGTGATTGGTCGTTAACAGGTATGTAAAGCCGTCCCTTCTTTCTTTTGGCATGTCTTAGATCTAAGTGATGAATGATATGAATTTTGGGGTAATTCTATTCCTAAGTTTCGAGTGTGATTTATTAGTCCTGTTCTTAGAGACTCTACGGCAATTAATGTCCTTGACTTTTATAAGCTATTTTGTATTCATGTCTACGATTCCTAAGGCTCTTTTGATATGATCTATAATGACATTCGAGGGATACTTGATATGATTGTCGCTACTGATACTCAGGTGTTAATCTCTTCTTCTTATTCTGTTTGGGTCTTGATAATGATTTAAATTGCATATGGTTGCTCACTACTCTGCTCGTGCATGCCTTAATATGTCTTTCACCGAGTCCCGGGCCGGGTATGTTATCGTGCACAGTTTCACTGCATTCACCGAGTCCCTCACTAGAGGGCCGGGTACGGTATATATATATATATGATATGATGATATGTTATGAGGGCCAGGAGGGCATATGATGACCTTATTCACCGAGTCCCGTAATGGGCCGGGTATGATAAATGATATTGACATGCATGATTTATGTTTCAAAAGGCAAGTGTTTTGGTATTCTGGATGTTATACTTGTCTCTTGCACTCCCTATTTCAGTTATGATCCTCTTTACTGTATTTCATGCTTTACATACTCAATACATATCTCGTACTGACCCCCTTTCTTCGGGGGGCTGCGTTTCATGCCCGCAGGTGCAGATACTCGCTTTGGTGATCCACCAGCTTAGGACTTCTATTCAGCTGTTTTGGAGTGCTCCATTGTCCCGGAGCCTAGATTTTGGTACAGACCTTCTTATGTATATATATATATATGCTTGTCCAGGGGTACGACGGGGCCTTGTCCCGTCATATTTCACTGTTGATACTCTTAGAGGTCTGTAGACATGTATGTGGGTTGTGTACAGATTTGTTCAGCTGTGTCTATATAGTTATTGTGGATGTTCTGTCGTGATAGCAGCCTTGCCGGCTTGCATATATTATCGTTTCGTAGTGGCAGCCTTGTCGGCTTGCGTAATATACTGATATGTAGTGGCAGCCTTGTCGGCTTGCGTATTATAATGACTTATACAGTGGCAGCCTCGTTGGCTTGCGTATGTTATTACGATGTAATTGATTGAGGACCTATAGTATTAGTCCGATTATGTTGACAGGTACATATGGGTGTCCAGCTCGGGCACTAGTCATGGCCCACGGGGCTGGGTCATGACAGCTCCATTGACCAAATTGACTTAGAAATCAGCTAAGTTCCAATTGACAGATGCTTGTGAGCAGAGTGTTCAGACGCTGAAGGATAAGTTAACTTCAGCACCAGTTTGACTCTTCCAGAAGGAGTAGATGGCTATGTGGTATATTGTGATGCTTTAAGTGTTGGATTGGGCTGTGTGTTGATATAGCACGGTAAAGTTGCCGCCTATGCTTCTAGACAGTGGAAGAAGTACGAGAAGAATTTTCCAACCCATGACCTTAAGTTAGCGGTAGTGATTCATGCCTTGAAGATATGGAGGCACTACTTATACGGTGTCCATGTTGATATCTATACTGATCATAAGAGTCTCATGTACATCTTTAAGCAGAAGGACTTGAACTTGCATCAAAGGCAATGGCTAGAGAGGTTAAAAGACTATGATGTGGATATTCTGTACCATCCCGGGAAGGCTAATATGATAGCCGATGCCCTCAGTCGTAAATCTATGGGTAGCTTGTCACATGTGTCGCCAGAGAGAAGAGAAATGGGCCGTGAGGTTCATCGATTGGCTAGCCTCGGAGTTTGATTGATAGATTCAGGTGATGCAAGAGTTATTGTTCAAGACACAGCGATATCATCCTTGGTAGTAGAGATAAAAGAGCGTCAATATGAGGATCCTGTTTTAGTTTATTACTGAGATACAGCACCTCAGAAAGAAAAGACACCCTTTGTTATCACAGGTGATGGAGTACTCAGGTATCGAGGCAGACTATGTGTCCTTAGTGTTGCAGGGCTCCGTCAGCAGGTTATGGGAGAGGCACATTAGTACCGCTATTCTATTCATCCAACTCAACGAAGATGTACCATGATCTCAAGGAAGTTTATTGGTGGAATGGTATGAAGAGAGATATAGCAGAATTTGTCACTCGATGTCCAAATTGTCAGCAGGTCAAAATAGAGCACCAGAAGCCTGGAGGTCTATTGCAGGTTATAGAGATTCCGACATGGAAGTGGGAGGTAATTAATATGAAATTTATTACAGGGTTGCCCCGTACTCAGCAGAAGTGTGATTCGATATGGGTCATAATTGATAGACTCACAAAGTCAGCTCACTTTCTGCCTGTCAGAACTACTTATGCAGCCGAGGATTATGCAAGGCTTTACCTTAAGGAGATTGTACGACTTCATGGTGTTCCTATAGCCATTATTTCAGATAGGGGAGCACAGTTCACAGCCAAATTTTGGAAGTCTTTTTAGCAAGGTTTGGGGACTTAGGTGAGTCTCAGTAATGCGTTTCACCCCAGACAGATGGAGAAGCAGAGTGTACTATCAGACCCTTGAGGATATGCTTAGAGCTTGTGTACTTGACTTTCAAGGCAGTTGGGATGATCATTTGTCTCTTATCGAGTTTGCGTATAACAACAGTTACCATTTAAGTATTCAGATGGCTCCTTATGAGGCCTTATATGGGTGGAGGTGTAGATCGCCCATAGGGTGGTTTGATGTCGGGGAGAATTAGTTAGTAGGCCCAGACTTAATTAAGCAAGCGGTTGATAAGGTGAAAGTGATTAGAAAGAGGTTGCTAACAGCTCAGAGTCGACAGAAATCCTATGTGGATAATCGGCGACGTAAGCTAGAGTTCGAGATAGGCGACTGGGTGTTCCTGAAAGTTTCGCCTATGAAGGGAGTGATGAGGTTTTGCAAGAAGGGTAAGTTGAGCCCTAGATATATCGGGCCATATAAGATCATTCGTACAGTGGGCACGGTTGCATATGAGCTAGGACTGCCTTCTGAGTTAGAGTCGGTACACCCAGTATTTCATGTATCAATGCTTCGTAAGTGTATCGGAGATCCTTCGAGAGTCGTACCTGTGAATGACATTCAGGTGACCGAGTAGTTATCATACGAAGAAGTTCCAGTGGCTATACTGGACAGACAGGTTCGTCGGTTGCGGACCAAGGATGTAGCTTCAGTTAAAGTCTTGTGAAGGAATAAGAATGTTGAGGAAGTGACTTGGGAAGCGGAAGAGGCAATGAAGACTGAGTACCCGCATTTGTTCCCAGTAGTACAAGAGGTTCGGTCTGAGGCATCATCACCCCCAGGTATTATTTCATTTCAGTTATCGTGATTGGTCGTGTGAGGCCATGGTATTGTGTGTTATAGTATGTTTCCCTGTGTGGCATTATTTTGGGTTGCTGCATGCTGGATGGATTGGTATGAGTACAAGGGAAACTCTGTCGAAATTATTTTTTATAACCCAGGATTGTTCGAACATTCGAGGACGAATGTTCCTAAGGGGGGAGATGTTACACCCCTCGTGTTCGTAGTGGTAGAACCTATGATTTCCTAGTCGGGTATGCCCTTGGAATAGAGACCCGAGCCCGAATTTGGAGGTAGAAAATGTCTTACCCCGTGTATGAGGGTACCAGCAGATATTCCTGGCAAGTTATAGAGTTAGAAGTTGAACGAATCGAATTGATGCGATCTGAATAGAATCAGAAAAATCTGCAGGACACCAGTCATCGTCGACGGGTTGTCAACATGCTCGACGGACCGTTGACGTAGGGTGTCGACAGGGTCCCGCAGCCTAGCATCTGCAGGCACAGGTAGACGGAGCAAGTCGACCGACTGTCGACACGTCGACGGGCCGTCGACCCGCTAGTCTAACCAGACCGCTGTTGCCTTTTTGGCTTCCAAGTATAAATAGGTGGTTCACGACCCTATTTCATATTTTACTCCTTTCCAAATAAAAAAACCTAATATATTCTCTCCCAATATTTTCCATCATATTAGTGAAGATTTGACAAGACCCGGACCCCGTAAACCCGAGATTGTGAAGAAGAAGGTTGCTTCTAGGGTTTCTTCAAAGTTGTGAAGTTTAGGGAGTTGAAGTTGAAGTGATTCTTGGGATTCTTGACCCCTCAAGGTATGTAGATGATTTCTCTACCCTTATATTTAAGTTGGTTATCAAGAGTTTTAGTGATGTTAAGTGAAGAAAAGGTAATTGTGGAAGTGTTAAGTTGATGAAGGGCAATGTAGTGATATAGGGTTATTTAAGAGATGATTGGAAATGGGTTTACGTATATTTCGATATATATATATATATATATATATATATATATATATATATATATATATGTTGTCATTGTTGATGTGAGTATTGTAGTTGATGTGGGATCGAATGAGAAGTTGGAGAGTTGTAAGCTTATAAAGGAAATTATTGTCTATAGTTCGTTGAGCTTTATACGTATTTGAGGATGGTTAGTAAGCGAAGTAAATAGCCTAATTAAGCCCCGTGTTATCTTAACTGTAGACTTGCAAGTTCGATAGGTAGAAGTTGGACGATTGAGTATACTTCCAGGTATGTTAAGGTCATTCTTTTCTTCTTTTGGCATGATCCCATGATATGATCCAACAAGCGAGTAAGCGAGCTTCCATATTACTCTACTCTTAGAAGCATTAGAAGTAGTCTTTGATGTTCATGTACCCCATTTATGAGTAATCCTTCTATTCATGGGTTCAGTCTTATGTAGCCAGTTCTGTGCATACAGTTTAGTCATGCATTACATTCATTATATATTTATGTACATTGACCCGTGACTAGAAGGCATTATATATATACGCGAATATTAGATATATAAGTATGAGGAGAGATATAGGCGTTATATACGCATTACTACTATGATGATGATATTGATTATGGCCACAGAGGAGCCAATATAATATGACGAGATGTCATAGAGGCTTACAGGTGTTATATACACACATACATCAGAAGTTATATACGCAGACATATCAGGCGTTATATACGCACATATATAGATGCACGACCATCATGGATAGGTTCATGCATATTATGTGCCCACAGAGGCATTTTCAGTTATGCAGATTTAGGCAGTTACTAGTTCATACAAGTACATGCAGTCAACCATTTCAGTTTATCAGTTCAGATTTTATCCATGATTCTTATGTATTGTTCTTATGCCTTACATACTCGGTACATTATCCATACTGACTCCTCGTTGCTCGAGGGGCTACGTTCATGCCCGCAGGTACAGGGAGACAGACATGTGGTCCAGCTCAGTAGGACCTCTAGATCTAGCAATGGTCAGTACGCTCCATTTGATCCGGAGCTATAGTCAGTTTTGGTATGCCCCTTTTTGGATGTGCATACATATGGGTATGACGGGGCCCTATCCCGTCCTTTCTACAGCTTTTATTCCAGTAGAGGTCTGTAGATAGTTGTATGTAGCAGTCAGATGATGTAGCCTTGTCGGCTTCCATTCTTTTATGTATAGTGTATATGTAGCAGCCTAGCTGGCTTGCACTGTTCTTCCGCATGTTGTGTATATTCGCAGATTGTATAGAGTTCTGATGTTTCTCTCTTATGAGATCAGTATATGCCATTTATGGGCTTTTGAAGTTCAGTATGTTACAGATACGTGTTTAGGGGTGTTTGGTCGCTAGGGGTCAAACTCCCGTCACGGCTCATCGGTTTGGGTCATGACAACTAGTTTCTCAACCAATGACCAAATCACACCCGAACCCTTCAGGAACCAAACCAATGACACCACTAAGTAAAAAATCACCCTCCGGATCTAATAGAACTGTCAAAATTTAATTACGGGCACGTTTACCCAAAAGTCAACTTCGAGTCAAATAGTTTTCACTTTAAGACTAAATTTTTTCAAAGTCATTCCAAAACCCAAAATGATGCCTAGGGAACTGTGTCACCGGTCCCCGTGGATCAAAATAGTACTAACAAGGCTCGGGGATGAGTCAATGGGGCAAAAAGGGTTAAAACACAATAGTGACCAAACGGGTCGTTACAGAGGGAGTTTTGATAGTTTTTTGTCAACCTAGAAAACCAATAAAGGGTGGGAAGGGTAGCAAGCAAGAGAGACTTGATTCAACTGAAATGGAGCAGGCACATTTTTATAGATTGAAGAATTGTGATGAAATTCAACCATTCTCGAGTAAGTAATGACTTAATCTAATGATTTATTGATATGTTGTCCATATTTTTCATTTAAAATGACATTTAGTTACACTTAAATTATTTGTAAGTTTTCACAAATTCATGTTGATACCTCTCAACAAAGTTCAGATGTGGAATGGAATAGGCAATTCATTACTTGGTTGCAAGAAAATGTGAGTATCATTTTATCATTTTTTTCCAGAATCAAGTATGTAAATAATATTTGCTAAAATATGTAGTCGATGGTGTTAGGCTGCAAGATTACACAAACACGATGATAGTAAGATATTGGAAGATTTGCTCTCACTGTCACATGGTCGTTTGCCATATGTGACAAGATTCAAAGGCCACATTATTAGTGGATGTAGGTTTCACGTGCAAGAGTATGATAAAAGTTTGAGAACTCAAAATTCTGGGGTGGTTGTAGTTGGTGAGACTGATGAAGAGCAACCAGAAATGGATTACTATGGTGAGTTAATCGAGGTTCTTGAATTACAGTTTGTTGATGGAAGAAGAGTTATTTTGTTTCGATGTACGTGGTTTGATGTGTATGACCAAGAGAGAGGGGGGGGGGGGGGGGTTAATATGGATGAATATGGTTTTGTAAGTGTTAACCACCAGCGAGTTTTGAAACCAAATGAGCCTTTGTACTAGCCAACCAAGCATCACAAGTATTTTATGTTGTCGATCATTCCAATAAAGGTTGGCATATTGTACGAAAGGTTCAACCTCGTGATTATTTTTACATTTTGCAAAAAGATCACTTAGAGGAGTTAGATAACTCTACACAAACGAAAAGGAAAAGAACTCATGAAGGTTTGGAGCTTTATTATGATTTCTTTTAACTTCTGCATCTCCTATAATTGTGCTGTACTGTTTGAGGGGTTCTGATCATTCATGAAGGTGTTAGCGTAAGAACGAGTTATTAAGTTTCGGAGTTCTGTATTAGTCTGATGGATTTAGAGAGTTCCAGTGTTTGGTGAAAGTGTGATGAGTATGTTCCATGGATGCATCATATCTTAGCGAGTGAACCAGATAGAAAGCTCTAAAGCTAATAATGAGGAAGTAGACGTTAGTGTAATTGAGAAGATAAGACTTAATTAATTGGCCCAAAAGGAAATATGAATTAGGACTACACTTGACTAGTCGGATAACTGGTAACAGGGTGGGAATAAGGGAACCGGAAGAGTTAGGAGTTAGAGAGGTGAGCTCGTATCAATGTAACTATCTATATTGGGAGTCTTGAGGGTGTACGTTGACTTTTCTGTTTGTCTTATCTATTTTATATTGTGTTGCGTGATCTTAGTCGACCTATGATGCTTACCGGTACGTGTGGTGTATTGATACTACTCTTGCTACATCCTTTTGAGAGTAGATGTGTTACAGAATATAAGTTGAATTTTCTCTTAGTGGATTACCGGACATCTTCCTACACCCTTGCTCATCTCATTCCAGGTAGTGGTTGTGTCGTTTATTGTGTTTTATCCTTGTGTAATAGGAGCTCTTGTACCTGTCTAGACCAGATCCCAGGGATTTTCAATTTTCCTGTATCAATAATAGAGTCATTACGAGTATTTACTTTTAAATTGTGGTCATTAAGTATTTTGTTGTTAATATAACTGTTGAATATTGGGTTGATTGGTAAGGGTTTTCTTACTAGGTAGTAATACGGTAGGTGCCCGCACGACCCGTAATTCGGGTCGTGACAGTTGGTATCAGAGCCATGGTTACCGATCTCACAAGTACAAGAGCAAATGTCTAGTAGAGTCTTATTGAATGGTACGATGACGTCCGTGCCCATCCGCAAGAGGCTATAAGACATCTAGAAGTTTCCCTTCGTTCATTCTATCGTACTAATCCAACACTCGATCTCATAGTTGAATCCAATTGGTATCTTGGCAGGCTAATTGGTATTTGTCGATCCCACTTGGTGTTTAATTATAATGACCCAAGGAAGAAATTCTGTGGTATGTATGTGTATTAAGTGCATAGATGAAAATCCTGTCACCGGTATTAGTGGTATAAATTGCGTACGTGTATTAGGAAGCTTAGTAAGTCAAGAATGCGTTCGTACCCGTTCGGTGAGATCTGTGTTTGCACGCGCTAAGCAAACGAACGAGACCCTGCTTGACCTAAGTTGGCAGGCACAAAAAATTCACCCATTGACACTGTAACATCGCTGCAACGGTGTGAGAACGGATACAGCAGGCTCGCTATAGCGGATAGCAATCCGCTATAGCGAACCCAAGATTTTGCACAGTTCCATTATAGTGAGACTGTCCTCGCCATAGCACTACCGCTGCAGCGGTGCCACAGACCAGTGACCTTCCCCTGTTCCATGTTTTCCCAACTTGTTCGTTCATCAACGAAATTCAAAGAAAAGCCAAATTTCAAAGCAAAAACCTGCATAGAAACATCCGCCCGACTAGGGCAATTGTCTCATGAGTGCCCTTAAACTGGGGCACCTGCACCAAAAACAACAAAGAAATTGTCTAAAGAAACCAAAGTAGTAAATTGTCTTAAAACAAGCCCTACAAGGGCAAATGATAACCAAGCCGATATAAAACGGGAGGGGGGGGGGAGAGTCTCTAAGCCACTCCCTTACTGGTCGCCTCGTCACCTTTGTTATCTGAGTCGCTGGAGTCCTCGCTGCCAAGTCCGGACGCACTCAGGAAGGACTGTGGAACATCTCGAGTGGTCACCTTAGGATGCTTCTCCTTCGGGACTAGGGTCTTCAGAAAGCTTTTGACGCCCTTCTACATCCTCACGAATAGCTTATCCCTAGTCCGATTCGTTTTCTTCTCCCAGTCCATACTCTCCTGGAGATCCACGTGGGCCTGGGTCAAAGACCCAAAAGTGCCCTGCAAGGCATCCACATCATCCCACATCTTGATCGGAGTATCCAGATAACCTTTCATCTCATCAGGGGCGAAATAACCTGCATCTGTAGCAGCACTAGACTACCCGGCCTCCATGGAAGGACGTGCAAACCCCATCATGGCCTCCTTCACGGCCGCCATATCCACCTCCATGCGCTCTAAGGTACCCGGGGCCTGTGAATGGCCACTCCCATCGTCGCCCTCTTGGCCCTCACTACCTCATCACCATCCAAGTCAACCCTCCTTCTCTTAACCCTACCCTATGACCTTTTCACCTTCAAAGGGTCGAAAGGGGTATCACACTCAACATACCGGTCATCGGGCTCCACAGTCACACCCGCCCTTTGATATAAATAGGTAATTAAGGAGGGAAATATCAAGCTCGGGCCAGCTGTTATATCCCGTATTTTTGTACGTCGGATTATTCATAAGCTAATCGACATAAGTTTAAGGACGAGATTATTTTTGGGATATGAGGCAAGGGCTTTTAATCCCCGATTTTTAATAAGTGCATGATTGCTTGTAAAATTCAATTAGTGTAGAAATATTAGTAGAGATTAGGAATTAATTAACCGTGATTAGATTATTAAGTGGGGATTAATGATTAATTAAGCTAATTAGACCACTAAGTGGGCCCCACAAAATGTGGCGGGATCTGATTGGTGTTTAGTTGAAGGTGGACACGTGTCAATATAATGGGCAGCCTATATATATCTACAAATGGTGACTAATCTAATTGCCATTTATTTCATTCACACTTCTAAACTAATTGGGAGAAAGGAACATAGCCATGGCAACATCTTGGGGCTCTCACGGCCAGCCCCTTTGATGCAAGTTCTTGCAAATTCTCAAATTGTTTTGGAGAGCAAATCACCAACCAGCCATGGCAGCAGCTCACGGCCAGCCTCAATGGTGGCAAAAAAAATTTATTATCATTCCCTAAGGTGTTCTATACGTTCAAGGAGGCAGCAAGCTTAGGATTTAAGTTGAAGAAGGTGAAGTGGTGCAAATGGTGCAAGTTATTGTAGGATCTGTCCTAATTAAAATTGAGGTAAGATTTCTTCTTTTGTCATGAAATTGGAGTTAATGATGTTGTAATGGAGAGATTAATTTGTATTATGTGCAATTGGAAGTAAGAAAATTACGTGATTATGGTTAGCGTGCAAGTGGGCAGAATTGGAGTTATTTTAATTGGATTGGGTTTGATTGTTGTTGATGTTATTGTTGTTATGGATTATGCGTTAAAGATGAAGGAATCTTGATAATTAAAGATGTAGTTGTTATATGGAATTGTTGAGTTGAAAGATTAAAAGTGTGGTTTTATGTTCATGTGTTGTTGTTCTTGTTGTTATCGTGTTTTTGGTGAGGTGGCTCCTAAATTTGGAGGAAAGAAGTGTATAATGTATCGTATACAAAGCGTATGTTGGTCTGTTTGGTGTATAATCTTAGATGCTAATGATTTGGATTGGAAAAGGATTAAGAAAGGTTATTGGGTTGTTTGAGTTGTTTGTGGGCTAGATTTTAAGGATTTGATATGAATACTTCTATTATTGTTGTTGTTGGCATTGCTATGATAACAGGAGATTAATTGGAAGTTCGGGTTAGGCGAGTTATATAGAGGAAATGCTGCCCGATTTCCGTTAAGTTCTTAGCTAACCAAAATCCTAATAAAAAAAAGTATGAACTAAAGAATGATTTCTATAAATGATTGGTTGTAGATTTATAAGCTAGAAAGTATAGTTTACTAACGATAGCGTTACTTTCATATTAAATAGGCTAAAGGGGCGACACAGCGAACTTGGTTACGGTTAACCTATAACAGGTATGTAAAGCTATCCCTTCTTTCTTTTTGGCATGATCTATGTGAGACAAACAGACGACGAATGTATAAACTCCAAAGAAGCTCCTATTCTTAGAGACACTAGGATGGCTAATGTTCTTAATTTCCAGAAGCTGTTTCATTATGTCCTGATACGTGTCTATGATTCCTGAAGTTCTATTTGATATAATCCATAGTGATATTCGAGGGGTATTTGACATGACTGTTGTCTTTGATTCTCAAGTGTTAGTTCATTCTAATTATTCTATTGAGTCCCAGATGATGATTTAGTTTGCATATGGTTGCTCATTATTCTGCTCGTGCATGCCGTTAATATATCTTTCACCGAGTCCCGCGCCGGGTATGTTCTCATGCACAGTTCACTGCATTGTTCACCGAGTCCCTCACTAGAGGGCCGGGTACGGTATATGTATATATATGATGATATGATGATGTGATGATATGATGATATGATGATGTGATTATGGCGCCAAGGATGGTATGTGATGACTTTATTCACCGAGTCCCGTAATGGGCCGGGTACGATATATGATAATGACATGCATGTTTTACGTTTCATAAGGCCAGTGTATTGGTACTTTAAATGTCATACTTGTCTCCTATGATCTCTATTTCAGTCGTGATTCTCTTTGTTGTATTTCATGCTTTATATACTCAGTACATATCTCGTACTGACCCCCTTTCTTCGGGGGGCTGCGTTTCATGTCCACAGGTACAGATATTCGATTTGGCGACCCTCCAGCTTAGGACTTCTACTCAGCTGTCTTGGAGAGCTCCATTGTTTTGGAGCATAGACTTTTGGTACAGATCCTTTTTGATGTATATATATGTTTACCCAGGGGTACGGCGGGGCCCTGTCCCGTCATATTTCACTATCGATACTCTTAAAGGTCTGTAGACATATGTGTGGGTTGTGTATAAGTATTGTTCAGTTGTGTCTATATGGCTTACGTATGGTATTGAAATGTTGTGACAGCCTTGTCGGCTTACGTATGGTATTGACATGTTGTGACAGCCTTGTCGGCTTACGTATGGTATTGATATGTTGTGGTAGCCTTGTCAGCTTGCGTGTGGTATTGATATGTTGTGGCAGCCTTGTCGGCTTGCGTATCACATTGACATGTAGCGGCTGCCTTGTCGGCTTGCGTATCATATTATATTTTGATTAGTTGTGACTCCTCAGGAGACAGGTTATCTGGATACCTATATATGATGACGTTATGAACCTTTGAGGTTCTTTTGCAAGTTTCCATATTGTTCTTAAGAATCAGTTTGTCTATATTTAACAAGTACATATACGAGTGTCCAGCTCGGGCACTAGTCATGGCCCACGGGGTTGGGTCGTGACACCAGCCTTGGCCATAAACCTCTTCCACTCCTCAATCACCTGCATCCCCACATTCAATGGCACACCATCTAGAACGCAAGCAACCACAAGGGCTCGAGGGTAGGTGACATAAGTAATGTTACTTGAAGGGCGAACCCTTCGGGCAACGAGGTTCATCCACCTCTGAGCTTCTGGAGTAAAGTGACGGCTCTTGATGGCAGACTGGGTGACACCCCAAGTGGTCTTCCTCCTCTTGGACTCTGGTGCCAACGTCCTCAACAACCAAAGTATGTTCCCTTCGTGGTCCTTGGCCCTCAATTCAGCCTGTGAAGGGTTGGGCAGACCATGAGTAACATTGATCGCCTCCACACCCACCTTTATGTTGACCCCTTGAATAGTGATCTCAGGTTCCGGAGTAGTCCAATCAACAGTCGGGAGCATGGCATATAACTCCCCAACCCAGTTGCAGTTAATATCTCCCAGCTCGTAGACTAATAGGCCCCAACCAATTTGATGTAGGAGTTGGTAAAAATTCTGGGGCCAACTTTTCCACCCGATCCATGACAAAGGCCCTCTCATGAAGTAGACCCTTGATTTGCTGCTCCATGTAGCGTCTCTTGCACGCTTGCGAAGCAAACCTAACATAGGCAAGGGCAGCGGGTGCTTGTTGTTGTTGTTGTGGATTCGCCATAGCAAGGTGAGATAGTTAGCCTGCAAAAGGGAGGATCAAGTTAAAATAATGTCGCACCAGGATTTGACAGCGGTAAGACATGCATGATTAAGTTAGAAACCCTGTCTATTTCTTTTTATAAGATTATGTCTCATGCAGCTTCGCTACGGCGGTAGGATGATCGCTGCGGTGAAGCCGCCATAGCGGCAGAAGGACTGCCACAACAGACAATGTTCTGCCATGTGATGCTTTCATCGCTATAGCGGGCTCGCTATGGCGAGCAGCGGACATCTTCCAAAATCGGTTGTCCGTGCCAGCGACACTCCTATCGCCGGAGCGGCACCGCTATAGCGAAGAAGGGTCCGCCATCTTCTCCAGCGAGAAAACCCTCCGATCCAACATTTAGAAAACCCCAAATTTCACTATAGTTTCCACATTTTTAGCAAGGATCAAGTACTATGATAGCATGCATGACTTTTACAACCTATAACATCCAATTTCAACTACAATGAGCACCAAAATTTTGAGCAATGCCATAATAAAATTGCACCTCTCCCAAACACCCCCACCCCAATATCAACTACCCCATTTTAAACAGATATTTAGTAGTAAGTAATGCTAGGACAATATGAATGACGAAATAACCTTCCATTACCCAAGCACTTCCTACCCCAAGAAATCAAAAACCCTTATTTCAAAGGACCAAAATTTTGCTCTAATCTAGAAACTTAGGCATGAATTTTTTTAAATAGAAGTCCAAAATCAGTTTGTAGGATGATGAGAGGGAGTACATACCTTGAAATAGTTAGAGATCTGTAAGCTTTTGCTCCAAAAGGTGACCCTTGGGTGATAAAGAAATCCTTCTTTTTCCTTAGTATTTGAGTAGTGTAATGAGAAATGGAGAGGGTAAGATATTTAAAAAGAAAAGTGGAGAGTGAGATAAGAGGTCTAGAGAGATGAATAAAGGGATAAAAATTCATGAGAAGGAGAATTTTTTAGGTTATAGGGTATAAGGGGAGAGGGATGAGGGGTGAATTGAATCATCCCACCTTTTAATACTGCCAGCTTACCCCTGCAACGGTCCACTGATCGTTGTAGCGGCCTGTGCATTTCCCAACTGCCCGGTAATTTTCTCCTTTTCGCAATGACAACTCAAAATCCTATCTCCTAAGGTGTAGGGGCTAGGAGTGTGACCATTACCCCATCCCACGCCGTTCGAGGATGAGCGGTGGATTAATTGGTATCTTGCCTAATGACTCGCCCGGTCGTTATTTAATATTTCACAAGGTCGTATCCAAATCGAGGCCTAAGACCTTAAAAGATAAGTCCTATGGGGTATTTAAAAGATTAATAGTGGGAAAAATCAATTTCAAAAAGAGTTAAAAATTATGGGCCCGGGCAGAAAATTTATCCGCCGCGGCGGTCTCGATATAGCAAGCCTGATGTTCGTTGCAGCGGACGCCATGGATCAAAATGTGCATTTTTCCATACTTAGTTTTATATTTCACCCTCCTTTTTAATAAAAGACCCTCCGAGGCTGCTATTAGGTTTTACATGAAGAAAAACCCTTGACACCAAGAAAAGAGGCTTCTCCAACATTCTCCATATCTTTCCCTACAACTATCATCTCTCGCAGATTTCAGATAAAGGCTAGAAGGGTGGATACTCCATGGAAGTTCGAATAGCTGCTCGTCATCGAGGTAGGTTACAGGTTACTTGAGTTAGACTTTGATTAGTGAGTCATATATACGTATAAAATTAATGGAAGAAAGAATGATTAGGACTTCGGACACGGAGTTCGGATGGACATACTCATTATTTAATGGAAGTTGTACATATATATAGTAATTAGGATAACAGCGAGTGCATAAATGGATACTAAGTTCTAAGTTGTTAATGTCTGCACATTATGGATTTGGGAGAGATCACTTATGGTTATTAAGGAAGGTTACCCCATAGGTTAGCATAATTATTCCACGGTATAATTAATTTCCGCATTAAATTGTTGAGTTAATTGCAATATTTATTACGGCTGTCCATTCTTGTCAATAAAAATGGTTGCATTGGGTGAGTTGAAGCGAAGGAATAATAGTGTACGCGTATTAAGGGAATATTTCATGATATTCATTCATTCATTAGCATCGTTGCATATATTTGTGTGTGATTATGGAACAAGGCATGGAGCGGAAAGTCTAAGTAAGCAACTATTGTGTTATCCGGTGTTTACGGCCGAGTTGGGTTGAATATGCGGTACTACTTGACAATCAACCATTGGAAGTGATGCGAAGATAAGTATATTTACATATATGAAAAGTCACATTTGACCGGGGGTGAGGATATGGCCTTGAGTGTGGCTCGGGTCCGAAGAGTGATTCCAGAATGAGTGTACATAGACACCATGGGTCCCCTGCAGGTCATGACTACTGGGCAATGACACCAGTTAGCATGTATGTACAGTGTGTGGTTGATCATTGCATTGCATTGCATTTTATACCTTCATACCCTCATATTTACATGTTGTCATTCTATCACATCTGCATTGTGTATCTCCTATAATTGTGTTGTACTGTCTGAGGGGTTCTGATCATTCATGAAGGTGTTGGCGTAAGAACGAATTATTAAGTTTTCGAGTTCTATATTAGTCTTTAAGAACGAATTATTAAGTTTCGGAGTTCTATATTAGTCTGATGGATTTAGAGAGTTCCAGTGTTTGGTAGAAGTGTGATGAGTATGTTCCGTGGATGCATCCTATCTTAGCGAGTGAACCGGATAGAAAGCTCTAAGGCTAATAATTAGGAAGTAGAGATTAGTATAATTGAGAAGATAAGACTTAATTAATTGGCCCAAAAGGAAATACGAATTAGGACTACACTTGACTAGTCGGATAACTGGTAACAGGGTGGGAAAAAGGGAACCAAAAGAGTTAGGAGTTAAAGAGGCAAGTTCTTATCAGTGCAACTATCTCTATTGGGAGTCTTGAGGGCATACGTTGACTTATGTATTTATCTTATCTATTTTATATTATGTTGCGTGAACTAATCTTAGTCGACCTATGATGCTTACTAATACGTGTGGTGTACTGATACTACTCTTGCTACATCCTTTTGGGTGTAGATGTGCTGCAGGTTATAAGTTGAAGTTTCTCTTAGTGGATTACCGGACATCTTCCTACAGCCTTGCTCATCTTATTCCAGGCAACGACTGTGTCATTTATTGTATTTTATCTTTGCATAATAGGAGCTCTTGTGCCTGTCTAGACTAGATCCCAGGGATTTTTAGTTTTCTTGTATCAGTAATAGAGTTATTATGAGTATTTACTTTTGAATTGTGGTCATTAAGTATTTTGTTGTTAATATAACTGTTGAATATTGGGTTGGTTGGTAAGGGTTCGCCTACTAGTTAGTAATACGGTATGTACCTGCGCGGCCCGTAATTCGGGTTGTGACGCAAGGTCACACACCCCAAACTGATTTTTGACTTCCTCTAATGAGTACAACCCCCTTCTCCATATTTTGGAGGGGTTCAATGCACCAACTCCTTGGAAATTAACTCCTTACTAGGTCCTTTGACTTCCAAAACAGTTTTCACACTCCCTAGCACCTTGAAAGCTTAACTTAGCACCAAATATATCAAACAAAGTTAGTACAACTAAAATTATCAAGAACACACATGAACATTCACAAAATGTTTATGAACACTCAAGAACACAAGCATTCAAAACACTTCAAATGATATACCAAAACGACCATCTTGATGTCTCGTTTTCAAATATCACCACGAATCACCCAAGACGCCTAAACTAATGGCACGATTGGAGACTTTAAAAACAATAGTTCATAAACTTCTTCTTGAACTTATGAACATCCAAGAACACAAGTCTTCAAACACAAAAATCAGATTCATCAATAAAACAAGAACACCTAAATACTCCAAGTAACACGAATTTCATCCAAAACAACAACGATCAAGAAGTTGAACCGTAATAACACTAGGAAATTTTGTCCAAAATATTTTTTTTTTAATAAAGTTTGATACAATCTATGACCGGCTCTGATACCAGATGATGTAAGAAAATAAAGATGAGATAGAAAAGAAGACACAATTGATAAACAATTGGACAATAACTAGAAAAACTAGTCCTAATTACCTTCCAAAAGAATCAAAGGCACCTACCTTATGCAACAATCCTCAAGAGAATAAAATTCCTTGAAAATTGAATGATCAAACGAGGGTTGTACAATTTGGATTCCACCAAATGGCTACAAATCACTCTTAAACAAGACAAGGTTTCATTCATATATCATAAGTAACCTCTCTAAAATGAGTCTAAGTGTAGCTTATTTAGAAAAGCCACATTAAAACATAGGCACATACGACTTTTAAGAAATAGCCTACATGACTTGTAAAGCAAATTAAACTTAACCTAATGTCACGCCCCAAATTGGAGTGACGTGACCGGCACCCGAAGCCAAACTAGAGATAATGTCCAATCTAGAGATACATAAAAATACTGACTGTCTCATCTGAACTGGGCGCACACCCAAACTATATATATAACAACTGAGCAAGCTGAGGGGGCGGTGTTATATCCCGTATTTTTGAACGTCAGATTATTTGCTGGGGTGGGGCCCACACACCGAGATTTTTTTTTTGGAACATCTGAAAAGTCATATGAATCACATATGTAAAGTTAAACACAACTCATGAAGTACCCTTGGGCCAAATCAAAGTGGAAGCCCTCCAAACGAATATTTTTAAGAAAACGTTTTCGGGTGACCTGACTTGGAGGGGCAAACACGGTATTATACGTTTGGAATTTGGAAAGATACTATGAAATAGAAGTTGTAGATCATTGAATTATCTTTCTATCCATAGGTCGTGGGTTCCTAGGTGATGTCGGTACAAGGAGATATGAACGTTTTAAGGTCGAAAGGTCAGTGGGCTAGGCCCAACTCGGGATCAACCGAGTTAACCCAAAAAAATAAATTGAAAATTTAGGCCCAATGTTTAAGGGGTGGCCGGCCAAGTGAGGCCCAACCCATGGTTTTAATGAATATTTCCATGTGCTAATTAATTATAAATGGTCACTATCTAATAGAAGTTTCAAGAAACAAAGAAAGAAGAGAAAGAAGAAAAACCAAGAGCAAACATAAGAGCCATTTCGGGTTGGCCATAGAAAAATCACCCTAAAAAAAATCTTGACTCTAAAATTATTTTCTTGTTGAATTCCTACTAATTCAAGGTCCCTCTACAACTGGGTGTAGTTGTTTTGGAAGATTGAGCATTAGTTTCATCAATCTCACACTTTGGACAAGTGAAGAAGATTGGAGAAAAAGGTAGGAATTCATACCTTTTTATTATGTTATGAAGGTTTGTTTGTGTTGTAGTATATGGAAATGAGTAGAAACTATGGAAATATGGAAGTTTACAAAGTGTATATATATATATATATATATATATATATATGTAGCCGTGAGTGTATGTATGTTGTATACATATATGAGTTGAATTTTATGTTGTATTCTAGTTGTGGTTATGGTAAAAATTATATTGGGAATGAAAGTTGAATGAATTTTGGTTGAAGTTGGAATGTAGAAGATTATGTCACTTTAGAATGATTTTGTGATATTATGGAAATGAAGTTGTTAAGATGTGAATTATGATTATGGTTGATGAAATTGGAAGATGGAAATATGTTATGGATATGTAGGTTGAATATTAGAAGTTTTGGATGAATTATGACTTTGGTGGAAAGTTTGTATATTTTGTATATCTTGTGAATATTTTGTGGAAATGATATGAAATGCTTCCAAATTATATTGTGATAATCTAGATTAATAATGAATATGAAAACATTGAGATTGGTTTGGAAATGGGAAGTCGGAATGAAAGTTCTTGCATTATGTCGGAAAGAAGACTAGTTGTGTTATATTGTGTCCTATATTGATTGTTGTCGTTGTTGGTGTTGTTGTTGGGTTGTTGTTGATTGTTTTGGCCGAGTTAAATTCTCGGGGATGCTATATGTATAGGGGAGATGCTGCCCAAATTTCTGTAGGCAATTATGAATAAAGATTGAATACTTAAAGATTGGAAATTGAGAATTGGTAAATGTGACCAATTGCAGATTTTGGGCGAAACGGGAATTGAATTTGGAAAGGCGTAAAGAGCATATAAGGTATGTAAAGTTATCCCGATTCTTCTTTTGGCATGTCCTAGGTGTACTAGGATCGGATTTGAGCCCCGGAATATATTCTGTCCATCGGAATCCGCGTTTGAAATTGTCACTTTTTCATTCAATAGAATTGAACCTTTTAGGTATGCTTTGTTGGAAGAATTAGGCAAACTTTCACAAATTGTTTAGAAAGTTATGAAATGTCCCTAGTACCTCTATAGGTGACCCCACAAGCTTAAAATACGTAATTTGAGCCCACCGCTTCGTTTGTCCCGAGGTGGGCCCACTATTTCCGATTTTACCCCTTTTGTATTTATGACTTGTCTTCGAGCTGCTTTAAATGAAATGTCTTAACTACTCCTCTAACTATTATCTAAAGAATTGTTTTAAATACTCCGTTAAGTCTTATAAACTGTTTTGGATCTTAGAAACGATCTCAGAAAGATTATGCTTCCGTAACCCATTATGACATCCGAAGTTTAACTTACTATGATTCCGTCCGATTTCATTGTTTTGACTTGTCACTCGATATGCCTCATTGAGTCTCTGGAAGTATACATGGTATTTTATTGCATTTAGTTTCTCACTACTCCATTCGTGGATGCCTCAATGTTTCCCACACTGAGCCCGGGCCAGGATATGTTCTCAAGCGTCTTCCACTGCATTGTTCGTCGTGCCTCGATGTGAGGGGGCAGGTATATGTACATGGGTTGTGGAGTATGCTGTGCCATGTACACTATTCTGACATGATATGATATGATCTGATATGGCCATTTGATATGTTATGCTATGTTACGGGGTTATTCCCCTTTTCTGATCCTTATGTGTTGTGGCACCAGCGTCGGGGGGTGACCACATTGTGTCTGCCGAGTCCCTTGGCAGGGGCCGGATATGATATGGCATATGTTTCTGTACACACTCTTCATGTTTTGAAAATATGCATTCGATACTCTGGATATCACACTCACTTTTCTGTACGTTCTGTTTCGGTTATGATTTTGTCCCGTAGTGGGACCAGGTATGACATACGTTTTCTGCAAATACTATTTATGCTTTATGATCAGCATCTTTGCTAATCTGGATATTCCGTTCATTTTCTGTATCTTCTGCTTCGATTATGACTTTGTTTACTACGTTCCATGCTTTACATACTCAGTACATATTTCGTACTGACCCCCTTTCTTCGGGGGCTGTGTTTTCATGCTGCGCAGGTACAGACTACAGATTTGCTGATCCGCATGTTTAGGACTATATTCTGCCATCTTGGAGTGCTCTATTGTTCGGAGCCTATGTTTGGTACAGTCCTTGCTATGGTACATTTGTATGTTGTTCAGGGGTATGACGGGGCCCTGTCCCGTCTTATGATTCTGATGTGTTCTGTAGAGGTCTGTAGACATACATGTGGGTTCTGCATATGATTTGGGTTGGTATGATCTGTGACAGCCTGATCGGCTTTCTTGTGCTTTATCCGTTAATATGTGATAATTAATAACGCCAATTGACTTTTACATTTAAATATTCTGCTTATATGCTGGTTTGGGTTATTGGGTACGTTCAGGTGTCCAGCACGGACACTAGTCGCGGCCTACGGGGTTGGGTCGTGACAAAAGTGGTATCAGAGCGGTTCGTCCTCGGAGTGTCTGCAGACCGTTTCTCGTAGAGTCTTGTTTATCGGTGTGTTGTGCACCACATCTATAAACAGGAGGCTACAGGACATTTAGGGTGTTACCTTTCTTTGAATCTTAGATCGTGCGATAGAGCCAGCTGTAGGAAATGAATTCCTTTTTACTAACCTCTGATTTCAGCTGGAGAACGGTATCGACGTAAGACAGTGACTGATGATATTGGAAGCTACACAGTACACAGGTAAGCAATGGTATGAAAGACGTACGCTGGGTAAGGTATTTGAAGCACGATTGAAACATAAAGTTTAAAATCGTAATGAAAAGTAAACAGGAAAGTGCAATAGGTGCAGTTCGAGTTGGACATGTGAAGCAAGCCTCGGCATATTTATACTTTTTATTTGAAATTATCATCCCTGTGTGGCTATGATGCGATATGATATGATATGTATATACGTATATGTGTTGGCCCTGTGAGGCATGGTTGGTATTTCCTGTGGGCAGGTTTTGAGATAGTAAGAAATACAGAGGAACCTCTGCCCAAATTTTCCTAGAAATACGAAGAGGAAGATGAGATATAAATTCTTAACATGTCTTGAAGGTCGATACCGATAGGGTAAATTCATTATGTTGGATTAAAGTTTGAGAGATACCCTCAATGTCATTCGTAAGAAGTATTATCCGTATTTGGAAAATTTTATCTCGAGAAAGCATATATGAGTAGCATATTTGCAATTTATTTAAACGAACCGGAATATGTTCCGACCCCATTTTGCTTTAGGACAGCATATGTGGAAGGGCAAAAAATGTCCAACGATTAAGTTTCCTCTAATTAGAAGAATACAAAGTGTATGACAGGCAGTGGAAATTGAGTGGTCCGTTTACGACTCAAAAATATACATATACACAAATATGGAGGTAATTATGTGAGTTAAGTGCTAAGAGATTCCGCGAAGTTCGTCGGATTCTAGTTTGTAACATTTAATCAGTTCTCATCGACTGGTTGGAGATGAGATCTGTGGAATAAAAACCTAAACCCGTGAGCTGTCTAAAAGTATATATATACACACGCATGGAGGTAAATATTGAGGATTTACAGGGGCGACACGGTAACTATATAGTTAGAAAAGTAAAAGAATCCCCTCTAAATCGGGGTGGGACCCGCTACGAGAACGTTTTGAAAGTTGTTAAGACCCCGATTTGCCTTAAATTACGTGACCAAGGTCGCGCGGGGCAGATGACCTGATTATACTGGCCTTAACGCACCTAAATGTATTAAAGTTTTAAGGTTAAGCGTGCTAGGGCCAGAGAAATTTTGGAATGGGTGACCCCCTGGGAAATGTACCAAAATTTTTGGCAAACATAGATATAAGAGACGAATAGGAAATTCGGGGTAACCTAAAGGGAATTAGGATGTGTGGAATGGTTAGAAACCTTATAGGGGTCACGTGAGCTGAGACGGATTAGATTGGTAAAAAGGAAGGAAAAGCAGCGCAGCTCTGGAATTAGAGTAAAAATTTGAACAGGTGATTGAAGATGTATGGTGAAAGAAATGGTAGTGATATATGTACGTATGTGTAGGACCCCCCATTTACGACTATGTCGATCGATTGGTGAACCCTAATAGCCAGTGTTGTAATATATAGAAAGGATTAACTGGGCAGAATTTACGAGGAAAAGGGAAAGGTATGGTACAAATGTTACGAAATAGACCGATACTCATTTTGCTACTGGTTGAGTTTGGAAAATTCTAATACAACGATGTTTGGAAAGAAAAGAGAATAATTGAGTGGGGGGGTAAGGAGATCAAATACCAGAAAAAGTGAACCGTAAGAAACATAGTTAAGCAGAGTCTTTAAAAGAGTTGACGGGCAAAGCACGAATGTTAATTGCGAAAACGAGCTAGAATGAAATAGTACAGGGCAAAGGAAAACTTATGGCATGAAACGATGAATCATGTGAGTATCAAATAATTCGATTATTGAGGAAACAGAACGACAGATAAGGAATGGGTATGAAGGAAGAATGTGATTACTAAGAGATAAACTTCTACATTAATTATATTACTTGAGTGCCAGCTATCGGATAAGATTTTGTACTATATAATCGTGATTCTGTTAAGGTTTCGTACGAAGATAATCAAGTTATAGGTTAGAAAGAAAAGACATGGATATGGTAGAAGTATAACCCCAAAGAAGGGGAGCAAATGAAAGTAAAGTAAGCATAAATGAAAACAATTGACACATAGAAGATTGAAGCGATAAGGAATTGGCCTAGGCCTTCGACATCGACTGAAATACGCAGTTCTCTGGGATTGGTCGAATATTACAGAAGATTTGTAGAGAAATTTATTTCTGCTACGTCACTATTAATGAAGCTAATTCAGAAGGCAGTGAAATCTCAGTGGACCGGTACTTGTGAATGTAGTCCCAGTTGCTGAAGGGAAGCTAACGTTGTGGCAGACGCACTTAACCGCAAATCTATGGGCGGTTTGACCGGCGTGTATCCAGAAAGAAGGAATTGGCTTGTAAAATTCATCAGTTAGCTAGCCTTGGAGTCCGTTTGGTCGATTCTGGAGATATTGGGATTTTGTCCGAGAAGTTGTTGAATCGTTGATTAGGGAAGAGGTAAAACAGCGTCAGTTCGAGGATTCTATTCTAGTATGGCACAAAGATACAACCCTTGATAAGAAAAGGGACCCATTTGAGATCTCACTTGATGGGGTATTATTATACAGAGGCAGATTATGTGTGCCTGACGTTGCAGGGCTGCGATGGCCAATTATGGGTGAAATGCATAATGTTCGGTATTCTGTTATCCTGAATCCACTAAAATGTACCATGAACTTATATGCTTATACTGTGGAATGGCATGAAACGGGACATCGCAGAGTTCGTTGCCCAGTGCCCGAATTGCCAGCAGGTTAAAATTGAACATCAGAAGCCAAGTGGACTTCATTACAGGGTTGCCTCGCACTCCGCGGAAGTATGACTCTATTTGGATTATTGTGGATAGGCCGACAAAAAATCAGCCCACTTTCTTCCCGTCAGAACCACTTACTCAGCGGAGGATTATGCCAGAATATATATTAAAGAAATAGTGCAACTCCACGGAGTTCCTACATCTATTACCACTGACGGAGGTGCCCATTTTATGGCAAATTTCTGGAGATCTTTTCAGGAAAGATTAGGGACTAAGGTGAGTCTGAGCATAGCGTTCCATCCCCAGAGCGACGGACAGGCCGAGTGCACTATATAGACGCTAGAAGATATGTTGCGAGCCTGTGTTATTGATTTCAGAGGCAGCTGGGATAGTCATCTGCCGTTGATTGAGTTTGCTTATAATAACAGCTACCAGTCTAGCATCCAGATGGCTCTGTACGAGGCTTTGTTTGGCAGAGAATGCAGGTCACCGATCGGCTGGTTTGATATTGGCGAAACAGAACTAATAGGCCCAGGTATGATCCAACAGGCGGTTGATAAGATGAAACTTATCCGAGAGGGACTATTAGCAACTTAGAGTCGACAGAAGTCATACGCTGATAAACGACGTCGACCCTTGGAGTTCCAGGTCGGTGATTGTGTATTTTTTAGAGTATCGTCTATAAAAGGCGTGGTGCGATGCGACAAAAAGGGTAAGCTCCATCTGCAATATATCAGACCTTATCAGATTATTCGAAAGATTGGGAATGTCGCCTATAAGCCAGATCTGCCATCTGATTTGAAAGCGATACATCCGGTATTTCATGTGTCCATGCTCCGCAAATGTGTTGGTAATCCCTCCAGAACATTTCCAGTGAATGATATTCAGGTGATGGAGAAATTTTCTTAAGAAGAGCAACCTGTAGCTATTCTGGATCGTCAGGTGAGGAGTCCGCGTACCGAAGATATACCCTCTGTTAAAGTCTTATGGCGAAACAATAATAAAGAAGGAACGACCTGGGGAGCAGAGGATGAAATGAAGAAAAAGTACCCTCACTTGTTCTCTACACCTACAGGTGATCTAAATCTCTAAACTTGTTATATTACTTGGTAAATAATTCATGTGTGCTACTCATAAGAAGAAACTCCCCCGGAGTGTTTGTAAGACCTATAAGGCTAATTTAACATTCGAGGACGAATGTTCTAAAGGGGGGGGGGGGGGGGGGGGAGGATGTTATATCCCGTATTTTTGAACGTCGGATTATTTGCTGGGGTGGGGCCCACACACCGAGATTTTTTTTTTGGAACATCTGAAAAGTCATATGAATCACATATGTAAAGTTAAACACAACTCATGAAGTACCCTTGGGCCAAATCAAAGTGGAAGCCCTCCAAACGAATATTTTTAAGAAAACGTTTTCGGGTGACCTGACTTGGAGGGGCAAACACGGTATTATAAGTTTGGAATTTGGAAATATACCATGAAATAGAAGTTGTAGATCATTGAATTATCTTTCTATCCATAGGTCGTGGGTTCCTAGGTGATGTCGGTACAAGGAGATATGAACGTTTTAAGGTCGAAAGGTCAGTGGGCTAGGCCCAACTCGGGATCAACCGAGTTGACCCAAAAAAATAAATTGAAAATTTAGGCCCAATGTTTAAGGGGTGGCCGGCCAAGTGAGGCCCAACCCATGGTTTTAATGAATATTTCCATGTGCTAATTAATTATATATGGTCACTATCTAATAGAAGTTTCAAGAAACAAAGAAAGAAGAGAAAGAAGAAAAACCAAGAGCAAACATAAGAGCCATTTCGGGTTGGCCATAGAAAAATCACCCTCAAAAAAATCTTGACTCTAAAATTATTTTCTTGTTGAATTCCTACTAATTCAAGGTCCCTCTACAACTGGGTGTAGTTGTTTTGGAAGATTGAGCATTAGTTTCATCAATCTCACACTTTGGACAAGTGAAGAAGATTGGAGAAAAAGGTAGGAATTCATACCTTTTTATTATGTTATGAAGGTTTGTTTGTGTTGTAGTATATGGAAATGAGTAGAAACTATGGAAATATGGAAGTTTACAAAGTGTATATATATATATATATATATATATATATATATATATATATATGTAGCCGTGAGTGTATGTATGTTGTATACATATATGAGTTGAATTTTATCTTGTATTCTAGTTGTGGTTATGGTAAAAATTATATTGGGAATGAAAGTTGAATGAATTTTGGTTGAAGTTGGAATGTAGAAGATTATGTCACTTTAGAATGATTTTGTGATATTATGGAAATGAAGTTGTTAAGATGTGAATTATGATTATGGTTGATGAAATTGGAAGATGGAAATATGTTATGGATATGTAGGTTGAATATTAGAAGTTTTGGATGAATTATGACTTTGGTGGAAAGTTTGTATATTTTGTATATCTTGTGAATATTTTGTGGAAATGATATGAAATGCTTCCAAATTATATTGTGATAATCTAGATTAATAATGAATATGAAAACATTGAGATTGGTTTGGAAATGGGAAGTCGGAATGAAAGTTCTTGCATTATGTCGGAAAGAAGACTAGTTGTGTTATATTGTGTCCTATATTGATTGTTGTCGTTGTTGGTGTTGTTGTTGGGTTGTTGTTGATTGTTTTGGCCGAGTTAAATTCTCGGGGATGCTATATGTATAGGGGAGATGCTGCCCAAATTTCTGTAGGCAATTATGAATAAAGATTGAATACTTAAAGATTGGAAATTGAGAATTGGTAAATGTGACCAATTGCAGATTTTGGGCGAAACGGGAATTGAATTTGGAAAGGCGTAAAGAGCATATAAGGTATGTAAAGTTATCCCGATTCTTCTTTTGGCATGTCCTAGGTGTACTAGGATCGGATTTGAGCCCCGGAATATATTCTGTCCATCGGAATCCGCGTTTGAAATTGTCACTTTTTCATTCAATAGAATTGAACCTTTTAGGTATGCTTTGTTGGAAGAATTAGGCAAACTTTCACAAATTGTTTAGAAAGTTATGAAATGTCCCTAGTACCTCTATAGGTGACCCCACAAGCTTAAAATACGTAATTTGAGCCCACCGCTTCGTTTGTCCCGAGGTGGGCCCACTATTTCCGATTTTACCCCTTTTGTATTTATGACTTGTCTTCGAGCTGCTTTAAATGAAATGTCTTAACTACTCCTCTAACTATTATCTAAAGAATTGTTTTAAATACTCCGTTAAGTCTTATAAACTGTTTTGGATCTTAGAAACGATCTCAGAAAGATTATGCTTCCGTAACCCATTATGACATCCGAAGTTTAACTTACTATGATTCCGTCCGATTTCATTGTTTTGACTTGTCACTCGATATGCCTCATTGAGTCTCTGGAAGTATACATGGTATTTTATTGCATTTAGTTTCTCACTACTCCATTCGTGGATGCCTCAATGTTTCCCACACTGAGCCCGGGCCAGGATATGTTCTCAAGCGTCTTCCACTGCATTGTTCGCCGTGCCTCGATGTGAGGGGGCAGGTATATATGTACATGGGTTGTGGAGTATGCTGTGCCATGTACACTATTCTGACATGATATGATATGATCTGATATGGCCATTTGATATGTTATGCTATGTTACGGGGTTATTCCCCTTTTCTGATCCTTATGTGTTGTGGCACCAGCGTCGGGGGGTGGCCACATTGTGTCTGCCGAGTCCCTTGGCAGGGGCCGGATATGATATGGCATATGTTTCTGTACACACTCTTCATGTTTTGAAAATATGCATTCGATACTCTGGATATCACACTCACTTTTCTGTACGTTCTGTTTCGGTTATGATTTTGTCCCGTAGTGGGACCAGGTATGACATACGTTTTCTGCAAATACTATTTATGCTTTATGATCAGCATCTTTGCTAATCTGGATATTCCGTTCATTTTCTGTATCTTCTGCTTCGATTATGACTTTGTTTACTACGTTCCATGCTTTACATACTCAGTACATATTTCGTACTGACCCCCTTTCTTCGGGGGCTGCGTTTTCATGCCGCGCAGGTACAGACTACAGATTTGCTGATCCGCATGTTTAGGACTATATTCTGCCATCTTGGAGTGCTCTATTGTTCGGAGCCTATGTTTGGTACAGTCCTTGCTATGGTACATTTGTATGTTGTTCAGGGGTATGACGGGGCCCTGTCCCGTCTTATGATTCTGATGTGTTCTGTAGAGGTCTGTAGACATACATGTGGGTTCTGCATATGATTTGGGTTGGTATGATCTGTGACAGCCTGATCGGCTTCCTTGTGCTTTATCCGTTAATCTATGATAATTAATAACGCCAATTGACTTTTACATTTAAATATTCTGCTTATATGCTGGTTTGGGTTATTGGGTACGTTCAGGTGTCCAGCACGGACACTAGTCGCGGCCTACGGGGTTGGGTCGTGACAGGCGGCTTTAATCGTACAAAACCAACAACATCCAACAGACATATACAAGCCGACAAGGCTATCACCTCGACATACTATGTACAGGACTCGTCTACAAGCCTCTAGGGATATATGTCACGGTACCATACAATCAGAATCAAAGGAGAGACTCCAAGGACCTGGAAACTCCGAACAAAAAGGGAGCTCACCACTCAGTTGATCTCCGGTACTGCCTACTCGGGAGGTCCATCAGCCTGTAGATCAATACCTGCAGGCATGAATGCAGCGCCCTCGGAAAAGGGGACGTCAGTACGAAATAATGTATCGAGTATGTAAGGCAACGATAACTAAAACTAAACTGGAAACTATACGATCTGGAGGCCAAAGACAGCCCTGAACATCTCTCCAGACCTATCTCATATGAAATGCAATATAATAATATTCTATGTATCTCACTGACCAAGTGCCCAGGCAACCATAAAATCTCACTGGCCATGTAGCCAAGCAATATGTCTCACTAACCCGTCGGCCAGGCAATCTGTCTCACTGACCCGTAGGCCAGGCATATCTGTCTCACTGACCTGTAGGCCAGGCAAAATAAAAATGTCTCACTGACCAAGTGGCTAGGCTAAAGAAAAATACATATGTATATCATGCATATGCTGAAAAAACTGATACTGTAACATGTCCCTTCTGTCTCTCTACAAACTCAAGGACATAGGTAGGGGATGTAGTCCCTCAGAAAGAATAACATAACACCCGGGACTAGACAACAATATGATAAGCTCTACTTTGACAAATCTCAATTCATAAGGTTTATCACGCTCTTACCATATATGAAAACATGCCAAGACAAGAAGGAACAACCTTAACATATCTTTTCGGTCTTCTATTGCTTAATGTTTATTCTCCCGAACTCGTAAATCTATATTCAAAAGAAATCAAGTTATTGTTAGGCTTATCGTCATATGCTTATCTTAAGCCTTCAAATTAAACCCCTTTAGAATCTGCCGAAATTCGGGCAGCATCTCCCCTGTTTATACTACATCCCAAAGATTACTAAGGGTCATCAAATAGCCCAACAACAACAACATTCAACAATGGAAAAAACTACAATATAATCCAATATAACCCTCTTCGATTACTTTAAGAATTATATTGAGCGGCAAGCTCATTTCACGAATAACAAACGTCATTCAACCCTAACTCTCCTTTCATAATTCAGCCTACACCCTTCATAACAATATATATATATATATATATATATATATATATATATATATAGACACACACACACCATATCATATTTAGCTCAAAATATCCTTAAATGTATTCCAAAACAATCCATACTCCTACGTCTCATCCTTTAAAAGCTATTCGTAGATTTCATATATTTTCTTCTCCATTTTTCCCACTAACACATGAATAATCCCAATAATCGTAGTGATCATATATTCAGGTTATAATCCATAATTTACAATCATTAGAAGTCATATTTAAACATTCAAAACAGCCGCTACAAAACAGTGACTTAACTTAACTTATTTCGATATAGTCTTGTGGTGTTTAGCCTCAAACAACTTTACCAACATCAATTTAAGCTAACACACAGCCAAAGGGGTGTTATATATACCTTAAGCGGTGCATACAACCCAAGAATCATGGTTAGATCAGTTCAACTTCACCCTCAATCACAAGACAACACCATAGGTTTGCTACTCTTATATTTTCTAACTATCTTGATGGAAGATTTGGTTATTTCCCCTTGATTTGGGCTGAAATTTCGTGGGTGGAAGTTGGGAAAATATTCTAGAGGGTTGGGGAATGTTTTAGAGGTGTTGGATGAAAAAAAAAATAAGGGTAAAACCCTTTTTCTAGATCTCTAGAGTCGGTTTGGACCGACCTAGAGTCTTCGGTACTGCAGCAGCCCGGTTACTGTAGCAGCGCGCGCCGTAGCGCGCGTTTTGGCTCTGTCAGCCTAACTTGTAACGTCCATTGTACTTCGATGTCGCATGGACGAGCGGTTTGTTGCGTTGGAAACTAGACTCGACGAACTTCATTTTAGGCTTTTGAAACATCTTAAAACTCATAATATACTAGAAGATGTATCCCTCCAAATTGACTAAAATCTGCCCAAAATTTCGCCAACTTTTTCCAAATTTTCGTCAAACTTATTTTCTTCTATTTTCTTGGTCCCAGAGCCTTTAGACACTTGATTAACACTTGTTAAGAGTATTCATTAACCTTATAAGGGTTCCATGACCTCTCCGAGCTTACTTTAGTTTACTTACAACGCAAACGACACGAAACTTTTTCGAGGTGTAACATTCCTCCCCCCTTAGAAACATTCGTCCTCGAATGTTAAACTCTTAGGATTTCTACAAAAATTTTGCCAGAGTTTCCCCTGTATTTGTGCCACTACCATCCTGTCACAACAACCCAAAATATACAGTGCCTCACAGGGCTACACAACAACGACAACAATGGCCCCACACGACCAAGGAACTATAAGAAGGAAAGCGTTACACACCTGAACACAATGACGTCTCTGTCTGTGTCACGACCCAAACCGATGAGTCGTAACGGGAGTCTGACCTCTAGCGACCAAACACCCCTATGTCACGACCCAAACCGATGAGCCGTGACGGGAGTCTGACCTCTAGCGACCAAGCACCCCTAAACATGTATCTGGAACATACTGAAAATCAAAGCCCATAAATGGCATAAACTGATCTCATAAGAGAGAGACATCAGAACTTTGTACAATCTGCATATATACACGACATGCGGAAGAACAGTGCAAGTCCGCCAGGCTGCTACATATACTGTACACAAAATAATAGATGCCGACAAGGCTACATCACCTAACTACTATATACAACTATCTACAGACCTCTACTGGAATAAAAGCTGTAGAAAAGATGGGACAGGGCCCCGTCATACCAGTATGCATACATCCAGAAAGGGCATACCAAAACTGACTATAGCTCCAGATCAAATGGAGCGTACTGACCACTGCTAGATCTAGAGGTCCTACTGAGCTGGACCACCTGTCTATCTCCCTATACTTGTGGGCATGAACGCAGCCCCCCGAGTAACGGGGAGTCAGTACGAAGAATGTACCGAGTATGTAAGGCATAAGAATAATATATATATACATAAGAATCATGGATAAGATCTTAACTCATAACTGAAAGGATTGACTGCATGTACTTGTATGAACTAGTATCTGCCTAAACCAGCAAAAATCTGCGTAACTACAATGCCTCTGTGGGCACATAATATGCATACTCATACCTATCAATGATGGTCGTGCATCTATATGAGTGCGTATATAACGCCTGATGTATGTGCGTATATAACGCTTGTAAGCCTCTATGGCATCTCATCATATCATATTGGCTCCTCTGTGGCCATAATCAATATCATCATCATAGTAGTAATGTGTATATAACGCCCGATATATGTGTGTATATAATGCCTTCTAGTCACGGGTCAATGTATATAAATATATAATAAATGTATGCATGAATAAACTGTATAAACAGAACCGGCTACACAAACTGGACCCATGAACAGAAGGATTACTCATAAATGGGGAAAATGAACATCAAAGACTGAAGTACTCCTAATACTTCTAAGAGTAGAATAATATGGAAACTCGCTTACTCACTTGTTGGATTATATCATAGGAACAAGCCAAAAGAAGAAAGGAATGACCTTAACATACTTGGAAGTATACTCAATCGTTCAACTCCTACCTCTCGAACTTGCAAGTCTACAATTAAGATACCACAGGGCTCAATTAGACTATTTACTTCGCTTACTAACCATCCTCAAATACGTATAAAGCTTAACGAACTATAGACAATAATTTCCTTTGTAAGCTTACAACTATCCAACTTCTCATTCGATTCCACATCTACTACAATACTCACACCAACAATGCCAACACATATATATATATCAAGATATACGTAAACCCGCTTCTAATCATCTCTTAATATAACCCTATATCACTACATTGCCCTTCATCAACTTAACACTTCCACAATTACCTTCTCTTCACTTAATATCACTAAAACCCTTGATACTAAACTTAAATATAAGGGTAGAAATCATTTACATACCTTGAGGGGTCAAGAATCACTTCAACTTCAACTCCCTAACTTCACAACCTTGAAGAAACCCTAGAAGCAACCTTCTTTTTCACCTTCTCGGGTTTACAGGGTCCGAGTCTTGTCAAATCTTCACTAATATGATGAAAAATATTCTGAGAGAATATATTAGGGTTTTTTATGATTTTTGAAGGAGGAAACTATGAAATAGGGTCGTGGACCACCTATTTATACTTGGAAGCCAAAAAGGCTACAGCGTCCGGTTCGACCAGTTAGTCGACGGCCCGTCGACTTGTCGACGGGCCGTCAACTTGCCCCGTCGACCTGCGCCTGCAGATGTATGGCTGCGGGATCCCGTCAACGCCGTACGTCGACAGTCCGTCGAACATGTCGATGACCCGTCGATGATGACCGGTGTCCTGCAGATTTTCTGAATCAGTTCAGATTGCGTCGATTCAATTCGCTCAACTTCTAACTCTGTAAATTGCCAGGAATATCTGCTGGTACCCTCGTACACGGGGTAAGCCACTTTTTACTCCAACTCGGGCTCGGGTCTCTATTCCAAGGGCATACCCGACTAGAGAAACCATAGGTTCTACTACTACGAACACGAGGGGTGTAACAGTCTGAATCTCTTCTAGGAGTGGAAACAAGTGTGGATACTTGGACTTCATATCTTCCTCAGCCTCCCAAGTCATTTCTTCTCTATTATTGTTTCTCCAAAGAACTTTCACTGAGGCTATATCTTTAGTTCTTAGCCTCCGAACTTGTCTGTCCAGGATTGCAATGGGAACCTCTTCATATGATAGTTACTCGGTAACCTGAACATCATCGATTGGCACAACTCTCGCAGGATCTCCAACACACTTACGGAGCATGGATACATTGAAGACTAGGTGTACAAACTCTAAGTTGGAAGGCAGATCCAACTCATAAGCTACCTTGCCCACTCTACGAATAATCTTATAAGGCCCAATATATCGAGGGATAAGCTTACCCTTTTTACCAAATCTCATGAAGCCTTTCATCAGCGACACCTTTAGGAATACCCAATCATTAACTTAGAACTCCAAGTCTCGTCGACAATTATCCGCGTAAGACTTTTGTCGACTTCGGGCTGTTAATAATCGATCTCAGATAAGCTTAACTTTCTCCACCGCTTGCTGGATTAAGTCTGGCCCTACTAATTTCGTCTTTCCCACTTCAAACCATCCAATTGGTGATCTGCACTTCTGCCTATATAAAGCTTCATACGGGGCCATATGAATACTGGAGTGGTAGCTATTATTGTATGCAAACTCAATAAGAGGCAAGTGATTATCCCAATTTCCCCTAAAATCTAGCACACATGCCCTCAATATATCTTCAAGGGTCTAAATGGTACACCCAGCCTATCCGTCTGTCTAGGGGTGAAATGTCGTGCTAAGATTCACCTGAGCCCCCAAACCCTCCTGGAAATATCTCCTAAAATTAGCCACAAACTGCGTACCCCTATCAGAGATAATAGATACAGGAACACCATGAAGTCGGACTATCTCCGTAACATAAAGCTTTGCATAATCCTCGGCGGTGTAAGTAGTCCTAACAGGTAGAAAATGCGCTAATTTTGTCAATCTATCAACAATTACCCATATAGAATTGAACTTACGCTGAGATCGGGGTAAGCCTGAGATGAAATCCATATTAACTACTTCGCACTTCCAAGTCGGGATCTCCATAGCCTGTAATAATCCGCCGGGCTTCTGATGTTTAATTTTTAACTGTTAATAGTTAGGACATTGGGCCACAAACTCCACTATATCCTTCTTCATTCCATCCCACCAATAAACTTCTTTAATGTCGCAGTACACCTTTGTTTACCCAAGATGGATAGAATAGCGGGAGCAATGAGCCTCCACCATAATCTTCTGACGTAACCCCGCAACATCGGGAACACATAACTTACCTTGATATATGAGGACTCCCTCTCCAGTAAGCCCGAATGGTGATTTCTTCTTTTGCGGAGTTGTATCCTTGTAATGGGTCAATAAAGGGTCTTCATACTGGCGCTTTTTCACCTCGGCTACTAAGGATGACGTTTCTGTAGTCTGAATAGTAACTCTGCCATCCCCTAATCTATAATTCTGACCCCCAGATTGGCTAGCTGAAGAAGCTCATGAGCTAGCTCCCTTCTTCCAGCCCGTAGGTATGCTAAGCTACCTATAGATTTGCGGCTGAGGGCATCTGCTACCACATTCCCCTTCCCTGAGTGGTATAAAATATCAACATCGTAGTCCTTCAGCAGTTCTAACCACCGCCTCTGCCGCAAGTTTAGCTCCTTCTGCTTAAAGATGTACTGAAGACTCTTATGATCTTTATAGATGTTGACATGAACACCATATAAGTAATGTCTCCAGATTTTAAGTGCATGAATCACAGCTGCTAACTCTAAGTCATGAGTCGGATAGTTCTTCTCGTGCTTCCTGAGCTGTCTAGAAGCGTAAGCAATCACCTTGTCGTCCTGCATCAATACACAACCCAATCCGACCCTCGAAGCGTCACAATAGATCGCATAGCCCTCGGATCCCTTTGGAAGTGCTAGAACTAGTGTTGAAGTCAACCTATCCTTCAATTCTTGAAAACTCTACTCGCAAGCATCCGTCCATTGAAACTTGGCTGCCTTCTGAGTCAACTTTGTCAACGGGGCAGAAAGAGAAGAAAAGCCCTCTACAAATCTTCTATAATACCCTGCTATACATAGAAAACTACGAACTTCGGTCGGCATCGTAGGTCGAGGCTAAGTCTTCACAACCTCTATCTTTGGAGTATCCACTTTGATGCCTTCATCTAAAACAATATGCCCTAGAAAAGCCACAGAGTTTAGCCAAAATTCACACTTGGAGAATTTCACATATAACTTCTGCCCCTGAAGGACTTTGAGTACCGCACGCAGATGATTTGCATGCTCAGTCTCCGATCGAGAATAAACCAGAATGTTGTCTATAAACACGATCACAAACAGGTCCAACAAGGGTCTGAATACACGGTTCATCAGGTCCATGAATATAGCTGGAGCATTAGTCAACCCGAAAAACATAACAAGGAACTCGAAATGACCATATCTAGTTCTAAATGCTATCTTCGGAATGTCCTTCCCTCTGATCCTGACCTGTTGGTATCTCGATCTCAAGTCTATCTTTGAGAAATATCGAGCACCCTGCAGTTGATCAAATAAATCATCTATCCTCGAAAGTGGGTATTTATTCTTAATCGTCACCTTATTCAACTGTCTATAGTAGATACACATCCGTAGCGAACAGTCCTTCTTTCTTACGAACAATACTAGGGCTCCCCACAGTGATGTACTAGGTCTGATGAAGCCCTTCTCCAATAGATCCTTCAACTGCTTCTTCAACTCCTTCAACTCAGCAGGGCCCATCCTATAAGGAGGGGTAGATATCGAATGAGTGTCCGGTAGTACATCTATAGCGAAGTCAATTTCTCGCTCTGGTGGGAGGCCTAGAAGCTCATCTAGGAACTCATTAACTACAGGAATGGACTGAAGGGTTGGCGGTTTTGCTTCTGTATCCTGGACTCGAACTATATGATAGATATATCCCTTCAAAATCATCTTCATCACCTTGAGATAAGAAATTAATCTATTCCAAAGTTGTTTCCCTCGAAAAGTTAAACGTGACAGTCTTCGTCCAACACCCCACATTAGCGTAAACAAAAGCTAATCACTCTATCCCCATAATAACATCAAAGTCGACCATCTGTAACTATATAAGATTTGCATGATCTAATGACCACAAACTACTACAGAACAGCCACGATAAATCTTCCTAGCAATAACAGGCTCACCAACAGGTGTAGACACAAAAAATGGTTCATTCAACAATTCTGGCGCTATATCGAATTTTCCCGCAATAAGTGGAGTGATGTAGGATAAATTGGACCCCGGATCTATCAACGCGTAAACGTTATATGAACAGACTGTCAACATACCTGTCACAACGTCTGGTGAGGACTCCAAGTCCTGATGACCTGCCAAAGCATAGATGCGGTTTTGAGCACCGCCTGCACCAGAAGCTCCTCCCCCACCTCTGCCTCTGCCTGCTGAAGACTGGGGCCCACGCCCAGGAAAACGCACCAATGCTGATGACCCTGCTATAGAACCCGTCGGCTACGCCATACCAGTAGGTATCCTCTGTGGGAAGTCTCTCTTAAAATGATCTGGGCTCCCACAGGTATAACAAGCCCTTGACCCATACTGACATTGCCCATAGTGCGCTCTACCACAACTGCCACACTGTTGTGGTAGTGATCTAGCTTGGCTCGAACCCCTCTATTGTTATGACTCGGACGCACGGGAACTCTCTCCTGGTCCCGATGGAATATAATACTCTGGTCTGTATCCCTGAGACTGAGCTAATGTTGGCCTAAATGGCCTACCCTGGTACTGGGGTTTGAAACTCCCCCCTACTCTCACCTTGCTGACCGGTAGTCCTAGCTCTCTTATGATATTCCCTTCTCATTCTCTCAGCTGCCCGTCGCTGACATCTATAATCCTCGTAGTTCTGTATGAATGCCTGGATACGAGCAAGATCCATATTATCATTCATTGCCGCAGTAGTACAAGCCTCAACATAGTCGGGGTGCAAACCCGATATGAACCTGTGAATCCTGGCCCTCGAAGAATCAAAGAAGGATGGAGCATATCTAGCCAAGGAATCAAATCGGAGGCAATAATCTCGGACGCTGGAACTACCTTGCTGCACAGTCAAGCACTGATCTAACCTCGCCTCTCGTACCTCCAATGGTAAATGATGATCAAGAAAGGCCTCTGAAACCTCAGACCAATGCGCTAGAGGTGTCTCAGGACCTCTGGTGTGCTTCCACCTCTCATACCACAAGATCGCTATATCACGAAGCCTGAAAGCCGCTAACTCTTCTTCCTCGGTCTCGGTAGCATGCATGAACCTGAAAATATGTTGAAGCTTATCGACAAAGTTCTATGGATCCTCATCCAGCTTAACCCCTGAGTGCTCTGGAGGGTCAAGTGCTAAAAACTCACGAACCCTCAAACTGTGGGACCCATCAGTGGTCACTGCTCTAGCAGATGCTCTCGGCTGCCTCTGTGTCCTCACAATCTGGGTCAATAAGTGCACTGCCCTCCTAAGATCCTGTTCTATCAGTGTGGAAGGGGGTACTGGAGGTACTTTCTCCTCGGGAGCTCCTCGAGTGGTAGAGTCGTCGATGATGCCTGGGATAGGGTCTCACCCTGGCCCTCAGGCCAGACCTCAACTGTCGGGTGTGCCCTACTTCTCCCCTCACCAGCCGCCATATCACCTCTCCGATTAGCCACCGTCTTCCTAGTCACCGGCATAGCTGTGCACAAATACAGAAGAGTAAGATTAACTAAAATCGCCTATGACTTGGCTTTACAGCACAATTTAGATCTGAAAGAAAGGCAACCAATTCCTAGATGCCCTGCAGCTTCTTGTTTATATGATGTGGTGCACGACACGTCTATAAACAAGACTCTACTAGACACGACTTGTAGACCCCCTAGGACAGACCTGCTCTGATACCAAGTTTGTCACGCCCCAAATCGGAGTAACGTGACCTGCACCCGAAGCCAGACTAGGCCTGAGAGAATCGCTCTACATCTGAAACTCTGGGGAGTGACCCCCAACTTAAATTAGTAATGTCCAATATGGAGATATATAAAAATGCTTACCGTCTCATCTAAACTGGGCGCACACCCAAACTATATATATAACTGAGCAAGCTGATAGGACCACTTTAATCGTACAAAACCAACAGCATCCAACAGACATATACAAGTTAACAAGGCTATCACCCCGACATACTATGTACAGGACTCATCTACAAGCCTATAGGGATATATGTGACGGTACCATACAATCAGAATCAAAGCAGAGACTCCAAGGACCTGGCAACTCCGAACAAAAAGGGAGCTCACCACTCAGCTGATCTTTGGTACTGCCTACTCGGGAGGTCCATCAGTATGTCGATCGGTACATGTAGGCATGAATGCAGTGCTCCCAGAAAAGGGGACGTTAGTACAAAATAATGTACCGAGTATGTAAGGCAGTGATAACTAAAACTGAACTGGAAACTATACGATCTGGAGGCCAAAGACAGCCTTGAACATCTCTCCAGACCTATCTCATATGAAATGCAATATAATAATATTCTATCTATCTCACTGACCAAGTGCCCAGGCATCCATAAAATCTCACTGGCCACGTAGCCAAGCAATATGTCACACTGACCCGTCGGCCAGGCAATCTGTCTCACCGACCAGTAGGCCAGGCATATCTGTCTCACTGGCCTGTAAGCCAGCCAAAATAAAAATGTCTCACTGACCAAGTGGCCAGGATAAAGAAAAATATATATGTATATCATGCAGTATATCATGCATATGCTGAAAACACTGATACTGTAACATATCTCTTCTTCTCTCCATAAACTCAAGGACATAGGGAGGGGATGTGGCCCCTCAGAAAGAATAACATAACACCCGGGACTAGACAACAATATGATAAGCTCTACTTTGACAAATCTCAATTCATAAGGTTTATCACGCTCTTACCATATATGTAAACATGCCAAGAAAAGAAGGAACAACCTTAACATACCTTTTCGGTCTTCTATTACTTAACGTTTATTCCCCCAAGCTCATAAATCAACATTCAAGAGAAATCATGTTATTGTTAGGCTTATCGTCATATGCTTATCTTAAGCCTTCAAATTAAATCCCTTTAGAATCTACCGAAATTCGGGCAGTATCTCCCCTGTTTAAACTACATCCCAAAGATTACTAAGGCTCATCAAACAACCCAACAACAACAACAACATTCAACATTGGAAACAACTACAATATAATCCAATATAACCCTCTTCGATTACTTTAATAATTATATCGAGCGGAAAGCTCGTTTAACGAATAACAAACATTCAACCCAAACTTCTCCTTTCACAATTCAGCCTACACCCTTCATAACTATATATATATATATATATATATATATATATATATATAAATATACACACACCATATCATATTTAGCTCAAAATATCTTTAAATGTATTCCAAAACAATCCATACTCCGACGCCTCATCCTTTACTTTCTATTCGTAGATTTCATATATTTTCTTCTCCATTTTTCCCACTAACACATGAATAATCCCAATAATCGTAGTGATCATATATTCAATTTATAATCCACAATTTACAACCATTAGAAGTCATATTTAAACATTCAAAATAGCCCCTCCAAAACAATGGCTTAGTTTAACTTATTTCGGTGTAGTCTTGCGGTGTTTAGCCTTAAAAAACATTACCAACATCAATTTAAGCTAACACACGGCCAAAGGGGTGTTATACATACCTTGAGAAGTGCATACAACCCAAGAATCACGGTTGGATCAGTTCAACTTCACCCTCAATCACTAGACAACACCATAGGTTTGCTAGTCTTGTAGTTTCTAACTTTCTTGATTGAAGATTTGGTTGTTTCCACTTGATTTGGGCTGAAATTTCATGGGCGAAAGTTGGGAAAATATTCTTCAGGGTTGGGGAATGTTTTAGAGGTGTTGAATGAAAAAAATAAGGGTAAAACCCCTTTTCTAGAGCTCTAGAGTCGGTTTGGACGGACCTAGAGTCTTCGGTTACTGTAGCAGCTCGGTTACTATAGCAGCGCGCACTGTAGTGCGCATTTCTGCTCTGTCAGCCTAAATTGTAACGTTCATAATTCTCTACTCCGATGTCGTATCGATGAGCGGTTTGTTGCGTTGAAAACTAGACTCGACGAACTTCATTTTAGGCTTTTGAAACACCTTAAAACTCCTAATATACTAGGAGATATACCCCTCCAAATTTGACTAAAAATCTGCCCAAAATTTCGCCAACTTTTTCCAAATTTTCGTCGAACTTATTTTCTTCTATTTTCTTGGTCACGGAACCTTTAGACACTTTCTTAACACTTGTGAAGAGTATTCATTAACCTTATAAGGGTTCCATGACCTCTCCGAGCTTACTTTAGTTTACTTACAACGCAAACGACATGAAATTTTTTCGAGGTGTAACACCTAAGTATAAGCCGCGCGCATGGCCACTTAAGGCTAGACCATGGGATATCATAAATTGATCGTGGGCTCCTCTCCTGGGCTCGAAAGTGCCCATGGCTCCTGAAATGAAGACTCCATCTCTAAAGCCTCGATGGATGTCATGTAGAATCCTGGCCGGACGGCTGGAATGTATGATGGCTAGTTTTTCTTTCTGCATCCTCCCTTTCTTGGAAGGATTTTGTCCTCAAAATTACAGCATTATCATCCTTGACGGCATCATCATGGCACATACAGATCATCATTAACATGGCTTTATGGATCATCATCATCACGACTATTTGGACTACATCACAGTGTATCGAGATGTTCAGAGAAGTGAAACTTCTATTTAATTTCTTCTCTTTAATATTTTCTTGTTGTTAGTGGGCTTGAACTTTTTGTATCGTTTGACTTACACTAAAATTTGCAGGTCCATTTGAATCTCAAAAGGCAAAAAAAAAGTGGCTGAAGTGACTCGAGATGTTCAGAGAAGTGAAACTGGTATTTTATTTTCTTCTGTGTAATATCTTTTTGTTGTTAGTAGGCTTGAACTTTTTGTTTTGTTTGACTTACACTAAAATTTGCAGGTCCATTGGAATCTCAAAAGGCAAAAAAAAAAAGTGGTTGAAGTGACTCGAGATGTTCAGAGAAGTGAAACTGGTATTTTATTTTCTTCTGTGTAATATCTTTTTGTTGTGAGTGGGCATGAAAATTTTGAATTGTTTAACTTACATTAAAATTTGCATGTCCATTTGAATCTCAAAAGGCAAAAAAAAAAGTGGTTGAAGTTACTCGAGATGGTCAGATGTAACGACCCGTTTGGTCGTTATAGTCTTTCCGGCATTTCCACCCATTTTCGAGCTTGGTTAGCTCATTTTTGACTCGAGAGCACCGTTGACATGCTTCTCGAGGTGTCTAGATTTGATTCGGGTGACTTTTTGTGAAATTTAGGCTTTAAGCGAAAAAAAGTTCACTCAAAGTTGACCTTTGGGTAAACGGACCTTTTTCGATAATCCGTCGAATTTGAGAGATCCGGATGGTTGGTTAAAACTTCTGTATATATTTGGTTCGATTCCCAATGCACTGGGATGCATTTTGGGACTTGGGTTGGGAAGTTGGTAATGAGGTATCGAGGGTTGACTCGGTCAACGAGACTTCTGGTGGAAATTTTAAGTCCACAAGTACGTTCGTAGCATGTTTTTATGTGGATCTGTGTATGTGGTTTGTGAGCAGATGCCCTCAGGAGTGGTTCGGGATTTCGATTGAAACTTAGGAAAATTAATTGGGAATTTGGTACCTGGTGCCTGCCCATGCGGCACCAGTGCCATCCCAGTGGTGCCGGGCGGCCAAGTGTAAATTGCCCAGACCACCCGACGGTCTGGGAAGGCACTATGGCGGTGACGCCATGGTGGCCCTGATGCCGTCGTGGCGGTGTCGGGTCTGTTATTTTATTAAGTGTGTATTAAATAAGCTCTTAGTCTATCATTTATTCCCATTACGAAAATTTAGCTCTTGGGGACTGTTTTAGAAGGATCTTGAAGAAAACTCTTGGTGGTAAGTCTTACTAACCTCTTAACTAATTCCTTGCTCCTAATCATCTTAGAATCATCTCCCCTTATTAGTTCCTTAGTAATGGAAGATAAAAGTGGATTAAATGAATATCTTACTTAGGCTTTTAATGGTGAAATTGAGTGAGTTTATGCTATATTATGACGTATCTAAGCTTATTAATCAAATATCTTCCATAATTGGTGTTGAATCCTTGAATCTAAGAGTTAGGGTTTATACTCAATATTGGGGGGTTTTACTTGAATTTTGAATTGGGTGAATCTTTGAGTTAATTTAGTGATTAGTTGATGGGTTTTGATCACCTAGTGTTTAATTTGATATTTTACCCCCGAGTTTCCTGTTTTGCCCTTGTGGGGCTCGTTTTCCCAAATTCTAGGGTCGGTTTTGACCTAATTTGAATGATAGCAATATAGGTATCAATCTTCATGATTTCTAATCTACATTTCGAATATGCCTAGATTCTTTGATCTTAAGGCTCAGCGGAAGGGCAAGGCTAAAGAGTGATTGATTGGTATTTGTTGTTCGGCCATCCAGGTAAGTTATGGCTTACCCTTGGGGAGACTTCTTGTAGCAAAGAATATATTTAGATTATATTGTCGGAGAAAGTATGTAAATCTTCGGGTATGAAGTTGGGTTGGATATTGTCTTAGGTTGGGCCCTGTTGCGTGATTGGGGATAACCACCCCGTTGTGTTGTGACTTGATTGTTCCATTGTGTTGGCTTTGGTACACCTTGGAAATTTCAGGTCGTCGTGTAGTGAATGAACCAATGAGAGCTTAAGGATAATAGAAAGTTCTTAAGACTATAAGACGGATATTTAGTAGTCTTAGAATGCATACGTTAAGATTTTGAAGTCATATGAATTGATGAAATAAGGATTGATAAGGACAAGTGGAGTATAAGTGGGGTTTAGGAAAGGTTTCGTAAATTATTGCGTTAAGAATTGTTCGGTAAGGCCTTGAGGACGAATTATAGGGATGTTTAGATCAGTAATGAAGTATTAAACAAGTGTTAAGAAGGTTGTATAAGGATTGAAGATCAAACGAAACGACGAGGACAACTTCGGAAAAGCTGTGAGTTACATGACCACCTTACACGGACCGTAGAATCTTATACGGACCGTATAAGGGTCCGTATAACCCAACAGGAAGAATGTTTTCCACGGTGGTGAACCACAGACACTTATATGGACCGTACATGGTTATACGGACCGTATAAGTGGTCCGTATAGTATCCGACGGGCTGGACAAGTTGTAAGTTTCCACTCTTATTTTCTCATTCTTTCTACTTCTCCACTTCTCTCCAAACTTCTAGACTATTCCATACACTTTTTCAACATAAAATCAAGGGAAACCAAAGATCAACACTAATATTCAAGGGAAATCAAGCATATGGAAGCTTGCTAGGGTTATGGAAGTTAGAAATTTCCTTTGGAATTGACGCAAGGGTTTTCTCCAAGTGAAGCTACCCCAACCAAAACCCGTTCCTACACATTCAAAGGTAAGTTTTATGATCTTTTCATGTTGTTTAAGGTATTGAGAAGTTGAAACACTTGGATTGTAGAAGGATATAAAAAATAGGTCATGAATGTGAGAATAATGAGATTTTGAGTAGTAGCTTGGGATGAGTCATGATTCTTGAGATATTGTGATTATAAATATGTTATAAATGACATTAAGAACATGGGGTAAACATTATATGCAAGAAAACGTAGTAGTGTACTATGACCATGATTATGGAGGAATTGAAGTGAAATTGTGAAATGTGGATGATGTAGAGGAATGATGATTGTTGCCTATCATATTGTGAATGTTGTTATGGATGCTTGGGGGTCGATATGTGATATGAGGAAAGTTGTATAAACAAAGAAAATGCTGCCCAATTTTCTCTACCTTTAGTAAGCACGTTCTTATAATCGTTTAGCTAATGTTAATACGAACTCCCTTGAAGGTAAAGACGTGAGCATTGAAGGAGAACGATCAAGCGGTAGAATAGCTAAAGGAAAAGGTATGTAAGGCTAATCCTTTCCTTCTGTGACATGACTCCTATGGCATAAATCTTCCCATTTTTCCATGATCTTCCTACATAACGGACATTATGAGTCCATGATTATAAAGAGCTACATACGCATATGATAAAGAAAGGAGATACGATGACGAGCAAGATAATGACGATGATGAGTTTAAATATAAAGAATCCTAGAGTAATATAAGATGTCCATGAAGTTAATGATCCTAAGTATAGTTCCATTGATGATTTTCCTTGTGTGCACTCACCTTAAAATGCCCCTCCAAGGTGAGCCATGACGATTATGATCACTCCATAACGAAGTCGGGGGTTCACGACCTCATGTCACCCCGACATAGCCATAGTTACCTTCAAGTTTTAATGTAGGATTAATGATGAATGTATGATGATGCTAAGTTATGATAAGGTCATGATATTCCTATGAGATGTACAATAATGTTAAGTTTATGATGCGCTCACGATGATACAATTCCACCGTGCCTAAATGGCCGGACATGTCACCACGAAGGCGGGCAGCTTGTGATTCCACCGTGCCCAAAGGGCCAGACATGTCACCGCTAAGGCGGACTGCTTGTGATTCTACCGTGCCCAAAGGGCCGGACATGTCACCGCTAAGGTGGGCTGCTTATGATTCCACCGCACCTAGAAGGCCGGACATGATCACCGCTAGTGGGCGGCATATGATGGTTACCCGGACGCGGGTTAACGGTGATGAATTATATGATACGATGATGCATGTGCTATGATGATACATGTACTATGATTTTATGTATGATATATGTATGAAATGTATCCACCCTTAAAAGTTATGCAGGTTATATCTTCATATTTTCTTTGGACGTTGTGTTTATGCCCACAGGTAGACAGGGAATGATCCAGACTCGTAGGAGCTATTAGCAGATTTGAGAGCACTCCATTGTTCCGGAGGTGCCATTGACTTATTCTTTTGTGTACATTTATGTATTCTGGGCACGACGGGGTCCTGTCCCGTCCCTATGTCTAGCACTCTAGTAGAGGCACGTAGATACGTATGTGTGGGTAGTATGGTCTCACGATGTCCTTATTGTATATATATTATTTTGATAGCCGAAGGGCTTATGTATATAAAGATAATTATGTTTCAAATGAAAATGGTTTTTCCTATGATTATGAGCACAAGAATAATGAAGAAACGTATAATGAGTATGATGAGTAATAGAATGAGTGGTGCTCGGTTGTTAGCCCCGAATACCCATCATGGCCCCTGGTCGGGTCGTGACAGGCTTGATGCCACGTGTTATTAGTAGATATTGGAATTTGTTGTTCTATCTTGATTGTGATATTGTCGTATCTTACGGGTTGCTGTTGATACGAGGATAGAGTGCTATACGACTTGTGTAGTCTTTCATGACATTGTTGGCGTACCCATGTTGGTACTTGTAACGCTGATATATTGTTGGCGTACACACGTTGGTACTTGTGACATTGATATGTTATTGGCGTACACATATTGGTACTTGTGGTGTTGATTAGATTATTATTATTGACATATGCATTGCACGCATTCTCATGATATACTGGTGATACATTATGGTACTTGATGAATCATTATGATGAGCTGGGCTCGAGTTTTAAAAGAGAGTGATATGAGAGTCCGATATTCGATGTTAGTCCCGAAATCGTGGATTGAGTGTGCATGGACTCTGCGGGTCCCCCAGGTTGGTGCTTGTGAGAACCCCCGTAGGCAGAGATGCGGGTCTCGTCTGTCTGTTGGGCAAAGATCCGGGACGAGTGGCACTTAGACTTCGCTAGTCACCTTGGGTTATGCTACCGAGACATCGATACTTCCGTTCGGAGTACATATGTACACAACATTGCACGGCATTTCATTGCATTCATACATTATTGCATTGCATTGCATCATGGCTTATATGGAGATGATTTGGTGTTGTACTTGTGATGTTGGTTTCGGATTGGACATATTGAGACTTGGCACATTTGGCTTTAGATGCTCTACTTAGGCGATGACGTGTATTTGGTTCCGATTATGTTTAGCTTATACTTGTTGATTTATCTGCATATTTTTCTTTGTTGTCTGAATTATGTTAGCTATACTTAGTCGACCCATTATTCCTACCAGTACTGTGGTTTTGTACTGACCTGCACTTGCTGCATTCCTTTATGAATAAAGAATTCCAGGTTAGGTCTGCTTTCATCTCTCGTGGCTGATAGTCGCCATCAGCATAGCATTGAGTTTCTTGGGTGAGCACGAGTCGTTCTCCGCCTTAAAGAATCCTCTTATTATTATGTCTTACTTTCTACTCTGACACATAGACAGATTGATGTATTATTATATTCCAGACTTGTATAATTTCACTTAGATGCTCTTGTATGGCTTAGATCAGACCCTAGAGGTATTTTCCTTATTTTGGCATTATTTCTATTATATATTATTGTGAGACTTACGGAATTATTCTTTTCTGCTTGATTGATTTATTTATTTAAGTCTTTACTTATTGTTGGGTTGAGGGTTCTCTTACCGAGGTAAAAAAGGTAAGTGCTCGCACGACTTAGTCGAAATGGGTCATGACAAGTTGGTATCAGAGCCCTAGGTTACCCGATCTATAATACAAGAGTGTGCCTAGTAGAGTCTTGTGGATCGGTACGATGAGCTCCATACTTATCTGTGAGAGGCTATAAGACATTTAGGAAACTTTGAATTCTTTAATTCTCTCATGCGACTTTATTCAAATTTGTATCTAGTCGATTCCAATTGGTATCTGGACCTTTTTATCTTGATCATCCTCGGAAGATGAAAATCCGTCCTTAAATTCTTATGCAAACGGTCATTTTATGAAGTGTTGTGGAATGGTGCGAGATGTGTTATCCTGATTCGGACGCGTGGCTCAGTTCAGTCACTAGTTATGTCCTGAGGTTCTAGGGTTACAGGGTCTCCATGTTTCAGCGTTGGGTTGCTCGGAGGTGACAAAGTGCATTTATGCTTTCACAATAGTGGGTTGCTCGATGATACGATCAGTTGACTTTAGCTTCGTCAAGGCTTTATGATGGTGCGCGTGTGTCACGACCCAACTAGGGGCCATGACGGGTACCCGGAGCTAGCTACCGAGCACCGCTCATTCTACTATTCATCATACTTATCCTGTATTCAGTTATTATTCTCATACTTCTAATCATAGGAAGCCATTAACATTTTCAAGAAGACATCTAATTCCATGTACATAATCCCTTCGGCTATCAAAACAATAACATATATATACATATATACAATGAGGCGATCATGAGACCATATTACCCACACATACGTATCTACGAGCCTCTACTAGAGTAGTAGACATAAGGACGGGACAGGACCCCGTCGTGCCCATATATGTACACAAAACAATAAATCAAATGGCACCTTCGGAATAATGGGGTGCTCTTGTAAATCTGCTGATCAGCTCCTATGAATCTAGGTCGCCTCCCTGTCTACCTGTGGGCATGAACACAGCGTCCAAAGAAAGAAAGGACGTCAGTATGAGCATTGTACTGAGTATTTAAGGCATGAATAAAATTAACATAATAAAGAAATCATGAAACATAAGGTGAAGATATAACCTGATTAGCCTTTAAGAGTAAATGCATTTTATACATATCACATATATCAACATTTCGCATATACCATCGTCGTTAACCCGTGTCCGGGTAACCATCATACGCCGCCCACTAGTGGTGTCATGTCCGGCCCTCTAGGCACGGTGTGATCATAAGCAGCCCGCATTTGCGGTGACATGTCCTGCCATCTAGGCACGGTGGAATCGTATGCAGCACGCCTTCGCGGTGACATGTCCGGCCATCTAGACACGGTGGAACCTCATCATCATATACTTATGATCATCATACATTCATCAGGAAACACGCATTAGAACTCAAGGATAATTTATAACCATATCGGGGTGACGTAAGGTCAAGAACCCCCGATTCCATTATAGGGTAGTCATAGTCATCATACTTCACCTTGAAAGAACTAGTATCATAAGGTGGGTCTGGCAATAATGAATAACGCAAAGAGTCGTACAGGGATCATTAGCTTCGCAAAACGTCATATCATATTCATAGCATGAACTTCGTGAGAATATCATATCATAGGATTTAGAATCTCTAGACTTAGGCTTATCATTACCATTATCGAATTCATAACGTATCTCTTATTCTTTTGTCTCATAAAAAGCTCTATGTAACGTTGACTCATATTTTCCGGAATGTAAGAAAGTCATGGAGAGATAAAGGGAATTCATATAAGGAGAATCATGCCTTAGAAGGAAGGGACTAGCCTTACATACCTTTTCGTTTAGCTACTCTATCACTTGAACGTTCTTCTCCAATGTTCACGTTTCTACCTTCAAGAGAGTTTGTACTAACGTTAGATAATCGATAGCTTAAGCATGCTTGACTAAAGCTAGAGAAAATTGGGCAGCATTTCCTTTGTTTATAAAACTTTCTCCATATCATATATCAACTCACAAATGTCACTAATAACATTCATAATTTCATAAGAAACAATCTTCATTCACCTACATTATCCAAATTTCCCAATTTCTCTTCAAATCATCCATAACCATGGTCATAGTACAACACTACATTCATTCTTATATAATGCTTATTCCATGTTCTTAATGTCATTCATAACATATTTATAATCACAACATATCTACTACTTAAAAAATCCACTACTCTCATATTCATGACCCATCTTCCACCTCCTTTCATAATCCAAGTCTTTCAACCCCTCAATACCCTAAACCACATAAAAGAATCATAAAACTTACCTTTTATAGTGTGTAAATGAGCTTTGGGTGGAAACACTTCACTTGAGCAAAACCCTAGTTCCACTTCCAATGAGATTTCTTGCCTTGGATGAACCCTAGTGGGTTTCTTGCACTTGATTCTCTTGGTTTGATGAAGTTGATTATTAGTTTCTCTTGGATTATTGTAGGAGAAGTGTGGAGAGGGTTCTAGAGAATTCTTGAGGTGTGGAGTGAAAAATTAAATGAAATAAATGAGGTTGGGGTCCCTTATATTAACTGAAAAAAATCTGTCCCGACTCGGTTATACGGACAAACATACAGTCCGTATAATTTATATGGACCGTATGTGTGACCATATCTTTGGTCGAGTGAAGGATCGAGTTCTGGGCAGTTTATACGGCCTACTATATGGCCAATATCTTTTATACAGTCCGTATAGTGGACCATACAATGCTCAGTTTTCCGAAGCTTGTTCCCGCCGACTCGTTTGATCTCCAATCCTTATGGAACCTTCTTAACATTTGTTTAACACTTCATTATCAATCTAAGGGACGTTATAAATCTTCTCTAAGACATCAGTAAGCCATCATTAACTTGATACCTCGTAAATCCTTCCCGATACACAACGTATACCTCGCCTTTCTTGACGAACGTTCTTCTCTCACCTCGAATGTCTTTGAAATATGAATTAGAACCATTAAATACCACCTCTTACTTATAGAAACATCGTATACTTTGTTCCTTTCATTAGTCTATTCACTGTGCAACAACATGAAATTTTTTTCTGAGGTGTAACATTCTTCCCCCCTTTTAAAACATTCGACCTCGAATGTTAAGTTCTCGGAATTCTCCGAACATTTCGCCAGAGTTTCCCCTGTAATATGGCACTACCATCCTGTCACAATAGCCCATAATAACAATGCCTCACAGGGCCATAGCATAATATCAATAAAGTTTGGCCACACACGACCCAAATGCATTAAAAGAAAACATGCATACCTCATAATCTTGATGTTTCATCTTGGATTTGTCCTGGGGGTTGAAATAAGTGCGGGTACTTGAACTTCATATTTTCTTCCGCCTCCCAAGTCATTTCTTCTCGGTTGTTGTTTCTCCATAAAACCTTAACTGAGGATACTTCTTTATTTCTAAGTCTTCGTACCTGTCTGTCTAGTATAGCCATAGGTACCTCTTCATAAGCCAACTTTTTCGTTACTTGAACATCATCTACCGACACGATCCTAGTAGGATCTCCAACACATTTGCGGAGCATTGATACATGAAAAACTGGATGGACTGATTCAAGTTCTGAAGGTAAGTCTAGTTCATAAGCTACTTGATTCACCTTGCGGACAATTTTATAAGATCCAATGTATCGAGGACTTAACTTTCCCTTCTTACCAAATATCATCACGCCTTTCATCGGCGATACCTTTAGAAATACCCAATTATCAATTTGAAATTCTAAGTCTCACCGACGATTGTCCGCATAAGATTTCTAGCGACTTTGGGCTGTCAATAATCGATACCGGATAACCTTGACCTTTTCCACTGCTTGTTGAATCAACTCAGGGCCTATTATATACTCCTCCTACTTCAAACCACCCAATTAGGGATCTACACTTTCTCCCATATAGAGCTTCGTACGGGGCCATCTGAATACTGGAATGATAGCTGTTGTTGTAAGCGAACTCACTAAGGGGTAAGTGGTCAACCCAACTACCACCGAAATCTAGCACACATCCCGCAACATATCTTCCAAGGTCTGAATAGTGCGTTCAGCTTGCCCATCAGTTTGCGGATGAAACGCTGTACTAAGCCTTACCTGAGTACCCAAACCTTCTTGGAAAGACTTTCAGAACTTAGCTGTAAATTGTGCTCCTCTATCTGTGATAATAGACATCGGAATACCATGGAGTCGCATAATCTCTTTAAGGTACAGCCTTGCATAATCTTCCGCCGAATATGTGGTTCTGACTGGAAGAAAATGAGCTGCTTTCGTGAGTCTGTCCATGATTATCCATATAGAATCATGTTTGCTTTAGGAACGAGGTAACCCCACAATAAAATCCATGTTGATCACTTCCCATTTCCAGGTTGGAATCTCCATTGCTTGCAATAATCCTCCTGACTTTTGATGCTCGGTTTTCTCTTGCTGACAGTTTAGACATTGAACTATAAATTATGCAATGTCCTTCTTCATTCCATCCCACCAATACATTAACTTGAGATCATGATACATCTTGGTCGCTCCTGGATGAATAGAATACCGAGAATAATGAGCTTCCTCCATAACCCGACGACGTAGTTCGGCAACATTCGGAACACATAACCTGTCTCGGTACCTAAGAACTCCATCTATAGAGATTTCAAATGGAGACTTCTCCTTCTCATGAAATGTATCTCTATAATATCTCAACTGAGGATCTTCATATTGACGTTCTTTCACCTCCATATCTAGGGATGAAATAGTTGGATTATTAATACCAACTCCTGCACTGTCTGAGTCAATTAGGCGAACTCCAATGCTAGCTAGCTGGTGGAGTTCACGAATTAATTCTTTTTTCTCCAGAAGGAATTCACATAGGCTACCCATTGATTTGCGGTTCAGTGCATCCGCTACTACATTTGCCCTTCCGGGGTGGTATAAAATACTCACATCATAATCTTTCAGTAGTTCCAACCACCGCCTCTGCCGTAGATTTAATTCCTTCTGCTTGAAGATATATTGGAGACTCTTGTGATCTGTATAGATATTAACATGTATGCCATACAAGTAGTGTCTCCACATCTTTAGTGCATGAATAACCGTGGCCAATTCAAGATCATGAGTTGGGTAGTTCTTCTCATGTTTTCGCAACTGCCTCGAAGCATAGGCAATGACTTTACCGTGGTGCATCAACACACATCCTAACCCAACATCAGAAGCATCACAATATACAACATAACCATCTGGCCCTTCTGGAAGTGTCAGGACTGGGGCTGAAGTTAGTCTATCCTTCAATTCCTAAAAGCTGCGTTTACACGCATCAGTCCATTGAAATTTAGCTGACTTCTGGGTTAACTTTGTCAATGGTGCTGAAATAGAGGAAAGCCCTTCCACAAACCTTCTGTAGTAACCTACCAACCCCAGAAAACTACGGACTTCTGTAGGCGTTGTAGGCCTCGGCCAAGTCTTCACAGCTTCAATTTTCTGAGTGTCAACCCGAATGCCATCAGCTGAAAGCATATGGCCTAGAAAAGTCACAAAATTTAGCCAAAACTCGCATTTTGAAAACTTAGCATACAACTTGCGAGTCCGAAGAATCCCAATGACAATATGCAAATGGTCTGCATGCTCCGATTCTGTCCGAGAGTATACTAGAATATCATCAATGAACACGATCACGAACAGATCTAGAAGAGGCCTGAATACATTATTCATCAAATTCATAAACACTGCCGGAGCATTAGTTAACCCAAATGACATAACCCGAAATTCCTCTCTAACTCTCACTTGATGACAGCCTGACCTCAGATCTATTTTGGAATACAATTTGGCACCCTGTAATTGATCAAACAAATCATCAATCCTCGGGAGAGGATATTTGTTCTTTATCGTCACCTTGTTCAACTTCCTATAATCAATGCACATCCGTAGGGAACCGTCTTTCTTTCTCACAAACAAGACGGGTGCTCCCCACGGTGATGAACTGGGCCTAATGAATCCTTTTTCAAGCAAATCTTTCAATTATGCCTTTAGCTCTTTTAATTCTGCAAGAGCTATTCGGTAAGAAGGAATGGAAAAAGGCTTAGTGTCCGGCAACACATCAATAGCGAAATCAATCTCTCTTTCTGGAGGAAGACCTGGAAGTTCATCTGGAACTACATCCGGAAAATTAATTTACTACCGGAACGGATTGGGAAGTCGGTGGCTTTGCTTCGGTGTCATGAACTCGGACTAGGTGATTAATTTAACCTTTTGCTATCATCTTCCTTGCCTTAAGGTAGGAAATAAACCTACCTCTCAGAGATGTTGTATTACCTTTCCATTCAAGCACGGGCTCTCCCGGAAATTGAAATCGAACTACTTTCATTCGGCAATCAACATTGGCATAACATGAGGCCAACAAATCCATACCCATAATCACATCAAAATCTAACATTTCTAGCTCAAATAAATCAACTTTATTCTAGCGGTCACATACCACAATTATACAATTTTTGTATACTTGTCTAGCTATCACGGGATCACCAATCGGAGTAGATACCTCAAAGGGTTTGATTGGCTCGGGTTTCACCCCAATACGACCAGAAATATACGGAGTAATATAAGATAGAGTAGAACCCGAATCTATCAATGCATATACGTCATGAGAAAATACGGATAATATACCTGTAATCACATCCGGGGAGGACTCAAGATCCTGTCGTCCGACTAGAGCCTGGATACCACCTAAACTGGACGCTCCCCCTCTGCCTCTACTTCGACCTGCTGGAATCTGGGGAGTCTACCCTATCGAGCGCACAGAAGAAGAACCAGTTGTTGATCCTGTGGGCTGAACCCCACCTCTACCGTACCTTGACGGACAGTCATGCATCACATGTCCAGTCTGTCCATAAACATAACAAGCATCTGTACCTTGGCGACATGGCCCTGAATGTAACTTTATGCACTGACTACATCATGGGACTGGTGGTCTCCTCTGGCTATAGTCACCCCCAAACTGGGAACCTAAGACCCTCGAACTCTTACCCTGTCCTGAGTGAATGGAACGATCAAATCTCTTGCCAGCAAATCGGGGAGGTGCACTAGTCGCCGACTGGCCTGAGTATCTAGAGTGTGACTGCCTCGATCCCCCTCTAAAGTCACTACCAGCACCCATAGATCTAGCCCTCTTACTCTGCCCTCTGTCAATATCGCGCTCATCCCTTTGTGGATGTTGCTACTCTTTTAAGGGCATGGGCCTGAATACGGGAAATATCCATCCCCTCTTGCAATGAAGCTGTCAAGCAATCTTTAACAAAATGTGGCCCTAGGCCACTCACAAATCTATGCACTCTATCTCTGATGTCGGCCACCATAGTCGGAGCATATCTAGCCAATCAGTTGAAGTGATGGCTATACTCCCGGGCACTCATACTTCCTTGTTTTAAATTTAAGAACCTATTCGCTCTAGCTCGACGGACCTCGGGTGGCAAATAGTGACGAAGGAAGGCATCTACAAATTCTTGCCAAACTGGAGGAGGTGCATTCTCAACTTTTAGGATTTGATGGATATATTATGTTGGACATATATATATATATATATATATATATATATATATATATATATATATATATATATATATATATATATATATATATATGAATGAAATTTTAGGCTTTTGCACGTAACAATGAAATTTTATATGAATATCAATTATTTGGTATATTTTAGGTTGCATGTGAAAGCATATAAAATAATACTACTTCGGAAGCACAGGGAAAATTATGAATTATAAAATTATTTTTATTAAAATTTGCAAAAGGAACATCAGTTGTTAAAAGTATTTTAATCAACGAAAAGAATTTCAGTCGCTCTAAGTACTTCATAACGATCGGAGTTTGTTGTTTTATTTCAAGGTTTAACGACCAGAGAGGTCATCAACGAAGGGAAATTTGGTTGTTGTAAGGAAGTACAACGACCGGATTACTTGTCGTCATTAAAAATATTTAACGACCGGGTTTACAATCCGGTCATTAAGTTTTAACGACGGAGCTTTTAATGACCGGTGACGACCGACTTTTACCCAGTCGTTATTGACTTATAGAGACCGGATTTGATCTTTTAACGACTAAGTTTCCCCTTGCTAAAGACCATTTCTCTTATAGTGTAATGAAGTAAGGGCCTTGTTTGGCTAGTCTTCCTTTCGAGATGAAAGTCTTGAATTCATAAAGTAGCCTCTTTTCCAAGCATAGCCATCCTTCACTCATTTGGCCACTTCATTGTTCATCCATCTCCGCTTGATCCTCCTAAGAAATCTTCTACACTTGGAAACTCCGGAATGGTGCCAAAGCATGCTCACGAGTACCCATTCCTTGTGAAGCTTGGGCCTCCTCGACTCTATCCCTCGTAGGTGACCTTGGGGAAACTAGACTTGCATCATGACTCTACATCTTCAGGTATTTATGTTATAGAAATTAATTTGTCTACTTCTACTTCCTGGATATTAGATACTGGATGTGGATCTCACATTTGTACAAATGTGCAGGGACTCAAAAGGAGTAGACAGCTGAAAAAGGTTTACATAGACCTACGAGTTGGCAATGGAGCAAAAGTTGTTGCTTTAGCTGTAGGAACCTATGAATTATTTTTTCCCAATGGGCTTTTGTTAGAGTTGAACAATTGCTTTTATGTCCCTACTATAAGTAGGAATATTATTTCAGTTTCTGTTTTGGATGATGAAGGTTTTTCTATTCTTATTAAGAATAAGAGATGTTCCATTTATTATGATGATTTACTTTATGGTATTGTTGATTCATATGTTGATCTGTACATCTCAAATCTAGAACCACCTGACAAAGGTGACATCTATAACATAACTACTAAGAAGATCAAACCTAATGATTTGAATCCAACCTATTTGTGGCATTACCGTCTTGGCCACATAAACAAGAAACGCATCTCTAAACTCCATCAAGATGGACTTTTAGATTCATTTGATAATTGTGAATCTTGTTAACTTGGCAAGATGACAAAACAACCCTTTACCGGACACGGTGCAAGGGCTAGTGACTTATTAGGCCTAATACATACTGATGTATACGGTCCATTAAGCCTACAAGCTAGGGGTGGATACCAGAACTTCATTACATTCACCGATGATTTCAGTAGATATGTGCTACACCCCTCGTTTCCGTAGTGGTAGAACTTATGATTTCCTAGTTGGGTATGCCATGGGAGTTGAGACCCGAGCCCTAATTTTGGAGATAGAAAGTGTCCCACCCCGTGTGCTATTGTATTAGCAGGAATTCCTGGAGATTTACAGGGTTAGAAGCTGAACGAATCAAATTGCCGCGATCTGAACCGAATTGGAAAAGTCTGCAGATACCAGTCAAGATCAACGGGTCGTCGAACCTGTCGACGGGCCATCGTTATGCGACTTCGACAGGGTTTCGCAGCCCTACATTCTGCAGGCGCAGGTCGACGAGCATGTAGACGGACCGTCGACACGTCAACGGGTCGTCGACCCGCTCGTCGAACCGGACCACTGAAGCATTTAATTCTTCAAATATAAATACGTGGTCCACGACTTTATGTCTTATTTCTCTCATTCCCAGATCAGAGACCCCTAATATTTTTCTTTCCCAACATTTATGGCATAGTAGTGAAGATTTGACAAGACCCGGACCCCGTAAACCCGGGCTTGTGAAGAAGAAGATTGTTTCTAGGGTTTCTCCAAGAATAGGAAGCTTAGGAAGTTGAAGTTAAAGTGATTCTTGGGATCCTTGACCCCTCAAGGTATGTAAATGATTTCTACCCTTGTATTTAAGTTAGTTACTAAGAGAAGATAGCTATGAAAGTGATAAGTCAATGAAAGGTTAAATAGTGCTTTTGGGGTTATGTCAAGAGATGATTGAGGGATGTTTTTGGGTATATTAAAGTTATCCGTGATATTGTAGTTGAGATTAGATGGAATTAGGAGCTGAGGGTTTTCTACGTTTTCAAGGGATATGTTGTCCATAGTTGTTAAGCTCTTTTGTAATTATGATGATTAGTGAGTAAGGTGAATAGCCCAATTAAGGCCTATGTTATCTTAATTGTAGACTTATGAGTTCAAGGAATAAGAGTTGGACGGTTGAATATATCTCCAGGTATATTAAGGTTATTCCTTCTTTTTTTTGACATGATCCTATGATATGAACCGATAAACAAGTTAGGGAGTTTCCTTATTACTCTATTCTTATAAGTACTAAGAGAAATACAGTTTTGATGTTCCCGTACCCCGGCTACGGTATTTCCCCATATTCAGACCTTGTGATTTCTTGTCCTAGTAGTATGAGTCCAATAAGGCCCATGAGAGGCAAACTATCATTTTATTGTTTTAAGAATCTTGTCGTTCAGTTCTATTTGTACTATGCATTCACTTTCAGTTCTCAGGGGTACAGTGAAAGGCACACTCGACAGGGGGTGAGGGTGTGGCCTGTGATATTACGTTGTACGTGTGAAAGGCACGCTTCACAGGAGGTGAAGGTGTAGCCTATGAGTGGTCCATGAGTGGCCTATGATGTTGGGATATATATACATGAGAAAGGCACACTTGACAGGGGTGAAGGTGTGGCCTGCGATGTGACAATGATATATATATATATATATAGATGCATGTCCATGTTTTCCGACATACAGATTTAGTCAGAGGCAGACAGATACTAGTTCATACAGATTCATGCAGATAGTCATTCCAGCTTATGAGTTCAGATTTTATTCGTGATTTCTATACATATATACATGTTGTCTTTATGCCTTACATATTCAGTACATTATCCGTACTGACTCCCCGTTGCTCAGGGGGTTTATGCCCGCAGGTACAGGTAGACAAGGAGGTGGTCCAGCTTAGTAGGACCCTTATCCAGCAGAGATCAGTGCACTCCATTCGATCCGGAGTTGCAGTCTATTTTGTTAGGCCATTCTTTTGAGATGTATATAGATGGGTACGATGGGGCCCTGTCCCGTCCTTTCTACAGCTTTATTCCAGTAGAGGTCTGTAGACAGTTGTCTGTAGTAGTCAGAGGTTGTAGCCTTTTCGGCTTATATTCTTTTGTGTACAGTATATATAGCAGCTTAGCTGCCTTGCACTGTTCTTCCGCATGTTGTATATATATGCAGATTGTGTAGAGTTTGGATGTTCCCTCTTTATGAGATGAGTTTGTGCCATTTATGGGCTATTGATGTTCAACATGTTTCTGATTAGTTTTTAAGGGTGTTTGGTCGCTAGAGGTCAGACTCCTGTCATGGCTCATCGGGTTGGGTCGTGACAGAAGTGGTATCAGAGCAGTTTCGTCCTAGGGTTGTCTGCAGAACGTGTCTAGTAGAGTCTTGTTTATGGGCGTGTTGTGCACCACACTTATAAACAGGAGGCTACAGGACATTTAGGATGATGTCATTCTTTCTCTCCTAGATTGTGCGATTGAGCCATGTGTTAGGCGTTCGCTTTCTGATGAGTTGTTATGATTTCAGAAATGCCTCCCAAGAAAGCTACAGCTGCCCAGATAGGCAAGAAAGCCACAGAAGAGGCCACTAGCCGTACTCGGCAGGCCACTAGGGCTCAAGATGAGATTCAGAGTGAGAGCCCATCTGAGACATCGCATACACCGTCTCTAGCAACCTTCCCAGTTCCTCAGCCAGATGCACCAGGCCAGGATGTGCGGGATGCTATTCAATTATTGACTAGATTAGTAGCCGCTCAGGCTCAGCGGCAGGGTGCTGGTAGTTTGAGGGTTAAGACTTTCCTCAAGTTAGATCCTCCAAAAGTTTCAGTGATAAAGCAGAATATGGATCCCCAGGATTTCATTAATGGTATGCAGAGGACTTTGAGGGTTATGCATGCAAGTGAGGTTGAGTCAGTGGAGTTAGCTTCGTATAGGCTTCGTGATATTGCAGTACAGTGGTATCAGGCTTGGGAGTTATCTAGAGGGGAGAATGCTCCTCTAGCTGTGTGGTGAGAGTTCGGAGATGCTTTTATCCGCCATTATTTGCCTCCTGAGGTCAGGCGAGCCCGAGCAGACAAATTTCTACGTATTGAGCAGGGCAGCATGAGTTTCTAAGAGTATTGTGTGTATTTTGATTCTATAGCTAGATATGCCCCAGCCATGGTGGCTGAGATGGAAGACAGAGTTCACCGTGAACGTGACCGAGGCCATGGTAAGAGGGCTAGATCTTTTGACATTGGAAGTGAGTCCAGGGGAGGACAGAGGCAGCAACATTCCCAGTATTCATATCATTCGGTAGGGAGTGCACCTCCGCGGTTTTCAGGCCCGAGGTTTTATCGGTCTTTTTATTCCGGAGCGGCCTAGAGTTCTAGAGCATCAGGCTCCCAGTATAGACCAAAGTCAGGACAGATAAGACCACCCATACCACGATGTGCCCAGTGTGGTAGGTTACATATCAGACAGTGCCGATTGGGATCGAATACCGATTATTCTGGTGGCCGACCAGGTCATATGATGAGGAATTGTCCGTTAGGAGGTGGAGCAGGAACTGTTCAGCCTATAGGGTCTATAGCTGGTTCTTCTTCTTCTGCAGTGCACCCTTCAGGGAAAACTTTTCAGTCATCAACAGGACGAGGTAGAGGGAGGAGTGGACCGTCCAGCTCGAGCGGCCCTCAGCACCGCATGTATGCATTGACTGGTAGACAGGACCGCGAGACGTCTCCTGATGTTATTACAGGTATATTATCGGTTTCCTCCAATGATGTTTATGCACTAATTAATCCGGTTATAGTTAGGTGAGTATACCGGGACTATGTTGTTATAGTTTTTTACCGCCACACCGTAGCGGATTTTATCGAGTTAGATATGATTGATTTGGATGTTATTATGGGCATGGACTGGTTAACTTCTTGTTATGCTAATGTTGATTGTAGAGCAAAGATGGTTCGATTTCAGTTTCCAGGCGAGCCAGTCCTAGAGTGGAAGAGTAATGCTGCTTCGCCTAGAGGTAGGTTTATTTCCTACCTTAAGGTAGAGAAGATGATCAAAAAAGGGTATATTTTTCACCTAGTTCGAGTTCAAGACGTGCAACCAGAATCGCCGACTCTTCAGTCTGTCCCTGTGGTTAATGAGTTTCCAGAAGTATTTTCAAATGAGCTTCCAGGCATTCCCCCGGAGAGGGAGATTGATTTTTCCATTGACCTATTGCCAGACGCTCAGCCAATATATATTCCTCCTTATAGGATGGCACCTGCGGAGTTGAAGGAATTGAAGGAGCAGTTGAAAGATTTGCTTAAGAAGGGCTTTATTAGGCCTAGTACATCGCCGTGGGGAGCCCCGGTGTTGTTTGTGAGAAAGAAGGATGGTTCTTTGCGAATGTGTATTGATTACAGGCAATTGAATAAAGTGACTATAAAGAATAAGTATCCGCTTCCGAGGATTGATGATTTATTTGATCAGTTGCAAGGTGCGAAGTATTTCTCGAAGATAGACTTGAGGTCAGATACCACCAGGTTAGGGTGACGGAAGAAGACATTCTGAAGACGGCATTCCGGACTAGATATGGCCACTATGAGTTTCGTGTCATGTCGTTCGGACAAACTAATGCCACAGTCATATTCATGGATTTGATGAATCGTGTATTCAGGATTTTTCTAGATTTGTTCGTGATTGTGTTCATAGATGATATTCTGGTTTATTCGCCGTCAGCGGCCGATCATGCAGAACATCTGCGGACAGTGCTTGGGATTCTTCGAGGTAAAGAGTGGTATGCTAAGTTTTCTAAGTGTGAGTTCTGGTTGAACTCTGTGGATTTTCTGGGTCACATTATTTCAGAAGAAGGTGTTAGAGTGGATGCCCAGAAGATTAAGGCTGTGAAGAATTGGCCAAGGCCCACGGCACCAACGGAGATACGTAGTTTCTTGGGCTTGGCAGGTTACTATAGAAGGTTTGTAGAAGGATTTTCCTCTCTTTCAGTCCCATTGACCAAACTGACTCAGAAATCAGTTAAGTTCCAATGGACAAATGCTTGTGAGCAGAGTTTTCAGATGTTGAAGGATAAGCTAACTTCAGCACCAGTTTTGACTCTTCCAAAAGGAGCAGATGGCTATGTGGTATATTGTGATGCTTCAGGTGTTGGATTGGGCTGTGTATTGATGCAATACAGTAGGGTTGTTGCCTATGCTTCCAGACAGTTGAAGAAACACGAGAAGAGTTATCCAACCCACGATCTTAAGTTGGCAGCAGTGATTCATGCCTTGAAGATATGGAGGCACTACTTGTATAGTGTCCATGTTGATATCTATACTGATCATAAGAGTCTCCAGTACATTTTTACGCAGAGGGATTTGAACTTGCGCTAGAGGCGATGGTTAGAGAGGTTAAAAGATTATAATGTGGATATTCTATATCATCCCGGAAAGGCTAATGTCGCAGCCGATGCCCTCAGTCGTAAATCTATGGGTAGCTTGTCTCACGTATCGCCAGAGAAAAGAGAAATGGTCCGCGAGGTTCATCGATTGGCTAGCCTCGGAGTTCGATTGCTAGACTTAGGTGATATAGGAGTTATTGTTCAAGGCACAACTATATCATCCTTGGTAGTTGAGATAAAGGAGCGTCAGTACGAGGATCCTGTTCTAGTTCATTACCGAGATACAGAACCTCAGAAAGAAAAGACACCCTTTGTGATCATAGGTGATGGGGTACTCAGATATCGAGGTAGATTGTGTGTCCCTGGTGTTGCAGGACTCCGTCAGCAGATTATGGGAGAGGCACATTACTCCCGCTATTCTATTCATCCAGGCTCAACAAAGATGTGCCATGATCTCAAGGAGGTTTATTGGTAGGATGGTATGAAAAGAGATGTAGCAGAATTTGTCACTCAGTGTCGAAATTGTAAGCAAGTCAAGATAGAGCACCAGAAGCCTAGAGGTCTATTGCAGGCTATGGTGATTCCGACATGGAAGTTGGAGGTAATTAATATGGACTTTATTATAGGGTTGCCCGTACTCAACGAAAGTGTCATTCGATATGGGTCATAGTTGTTAGGTTTAAAAAGTCAGCTCACTTTCTGCCTGTCAAAACTACTTATGTAGCCGAGGATTATGCGAGGCTTTAGCTTAAGGAAATTGTACGACTTCATGGTGTTCCTTCCGCCATTATTTCAGATAGGGAAGCACAGTTCACAGCCAGATTCTGGAAGTCTTTTCAGCAGGGATTGGGGACTCAGGTGAGTCTTAGCACCGCATTCCACCTGCAGACAGATGGACAAGCAGAGTGTACTATACAGACCCTTGAGGATATTCTTAGAGCTTGTGTGCTTGACTTTTAGGGCAATTGGGAGGATCATTTGCCTCTTATCGAGTTCGCATATAACAACAGTTACCATTCCAGTATTCAAATGGCTCCTTATGAGGCCTTATATGGGCGGAGGGTGTAGATCGCCCATAGGATGGTTTGATGTTGGGGAGAATCAGTTAGCAGGTCCAGAATTAATTCAGCAAGCAGTTGATAAGGTTAAGATGATTAGAGAGAGATTGCTAGCAGCTCAGACCCGACAGAAATCCTATGCGGATAAACGGCGACGTAAGCTAGAGTTCAAGATGGGCGACTGGGTGTTCCTAGAAGTTTCACCTATGAAGGGAGTGATGAGGTTTGGCAAGAAGGGTAAGTTGAGCGCTCGATATATTGGGCCATATAAAATCATTCGTGTAGTGGGTACAATGTCATATGAGCTAGAATTGCCTTCTAAGTTAGAATCGGTACATCCAGTATTTCATGTATCTATGATTCGTAAGTGTACCAGAGATCTTTCAAGAGTTGTGCCAGTGAATGACATCCAAGTGATCGAGCAATTATCATACGAAGAGGTCCCAGTGGCTATACTAGACAGGCAAGTCCGTCAGTTGAGAACAAATGATGTAGCCTCCATTAAAGTCTTGTGGAGAAATAAGAATGTTGAAGAAGTCACTTGGGAAGCGGAAGAAGCGATGAAGATTAAGTGCCCGCAATTGTTCCCAGCAGTACAGGGGGTGCAGTCGGAGGCATCACTTTTCTCAGGTATTATTTTCCTTTCAGTTATTGTGATTGGTCGTATAAGGCCCTAGCATTATATGTTATAGTATGTGGCCCTATGAGGCATTTTTTTAGGTTGTTGTGTACAGGATGGATTGATATAAGTACAAGGAAACTATGCCAAAAATTTTGTAACCAAGGATTGTTCGAACATTCGAGGACGAATGTTCCTAAGGGGGAAAGAATGTTACACCCCTCGTTTTTGTAGTGGTAGAACTTATGATTTCTTAGTTGGGTATGCCTCGGGGATTGAGACCCGAGCCCGAGTTTTGGAGATATAAAGTGTCCCACCCCGTGTGCATTGGTAACAACAGGAATTCCTGGATATTTACAGGGTTAGAAGTTGAACGAATCGAATCGACGCGATCTGAACCGAATTGGAAAAGTCTGCAAACACTAGTAAAGATCGACGGGTCATCGAACCTGTTGACGGGCCGTCGTTGTGCGATGTCGACAGGGTTCCGCAGCCCTGCATTCTGCAGGCACAGGTCGACGAGCACGTCAATGGACCGTCGACACGTCGACGAGTCGTCGACCCGCTCGTCAAACCGGACCACTTAAGCATTTAATTCTCCGAATATAAATACGTGGTCCACGACTTTATGTCTTCTTTCTCTCATTCCCAGATCAGAAAACCCTAATATTTTTCTCTCCCAACATTTATGGCATAGTAGTGAATATTTGACAAGACCCGGACCTCGTAAACCCGGGCTTGTGAAGAAGAAGATTGTTTCTAGGGTTTCTCCAAGAATAGGAAGCTTAGGAAGTTGAAGTTAAAGAGATTCTTGGGATTCTTGACCCCTTAAGGTATGTAAATGATTTCTACCCTTGTATTTAAGTTAGTTACTAAGAGTTTTGGTGGTTCATGTGAAAAGAAGATAGCTATGAAAGTGATAAGTCAATGAAAGGTTAAATAATGCTTTTGGGGTTATGTCAAGAGATGATTGAGGGATGTGTTTGGGTATATTTTGTTATGAGAGTGTTGCCATTAATGTTATCCTTGATATTGTAGTTGAGATTGGATGGAATTAGGAGCTGAGGGTTTTCTACGTTTTCAAGGGATATGTTGTCCATAGTTGTTAAGCTCTTTTGTAATTATGATGATTTGTGAGTAAGATGAATAGCCTAATTAAGGCCTATGTTATCTTAATTGTAGACTTATGAGTTCAAGGAATAAGAGTTGGACGGTTGAATATATCTCCAGGTATGTTAAGGTTATTCCTTCATTTTTTTGGCATGATCCTATGATATGAACCGATAAACGAGTAAGGGAGTTTCCATATTACTCTATTCTTATAAGTACTAAGAGAAATACAGTTTTGATGTTCCCGTACCCCGGCTATGGTATTTCCCCATATTCAGACCTTGTGATTTCTTGTCCTAGTAGTATGAGTCCAGTAAGGCCCATGAGAGGCAAACTGTCATTTTATTGTTTTAAGAATCTTGTCGTTCAGTTCTACTTGCACTATGCATTCACTTTTAGTTCTCAGGGTTACAGTGAAGGGCACACTTGACAGGGGGTGAGGGCATGACCTGTGATATTATGTTGTACATGTGAAAGGCACGCTTGACAGGGGTGAAGGTGTGGCCTATGAGTGGTCTAGGGGTGACCTATGATGTTGGAGTGTATACCATGAGAAAGGCACACTTGACTGGGGGTGAAGGTGTGGCCTGTGATGTGACAATGAGGTGTGTACCTCCTAGATATATATATATATATATATATATATATATATATATATATGCATTTCCATGTTTTCCGACATACAGATTTAGTTAGAGGCAGACAGATACTAGTTCATACAGATTCATGCAGATAGTCATTCCAGCTTATGAGTTCAGCTTTTATTCATGATTTCTATACATATATACATGTTGTCTTTATGCCTTACATATTCAGTACATTATCCGTACTGACTCCCCGTTGCTCGGGGGGCTGCGTTCATGTCCGCAGGTATAGGTAGACAGGGAGGTGGTCCAGCTTAGTAGGACTCTTATCCAGCAGAGATCGGTGCACTCCATTCGATCCGGAGTTGCAGTCTATTTTGGTAGGCCATTCTTTTGAGATGTATATAGATAGGTACGACAGGGCCCTGTCCCATCCTTTTTACAGCTTTTTTCCAGTAGAGGTGTTACATCCGGTATTTTTGCATATTCGAAAAATTGGAGATAACTTGGCTTGTAATGAATGAGGCCATAATTGGACCTTACTTGGTATGAATGTGTTGGCTATGAAATTATTGGTGTGAAATACGGAGGAAGGCCAAGGGCAAAAATTGGAATTTCGGAAATTAGCCTCGGGAATTTTAATTAGCCATAAGTAATTGGGCTTGGAGAATCAAAAATAAAAAAGAGAAGGCCCAAATATGCAAAGGGTGGCCGGCCATGGTAATTAAAATGGCCCAAGCCCATAATAAATTTAACTCATGTATTAATAAGAAGATGATCCATAATTCTTTCCTTTTCAAGAAGTTTCAAGAACATAAAATTGAGAGGAAAAAGAAAGAAGGCCTACGGCCAAGAAGAGAAAGAGAAAAGAAAAGAAAAAAAAATCTTGGAGTTAAATCCTTGGTTCAAAAATCCATTTCTTGTGGGATTATTACTAAGTGCAAGATTCTCTACAACTTGGTACAATTATTTTGGCAAGAAACTATCTTTGGTAGCAAGGAGAAATTGTTGGTAAAAAGGTAAGAATCTTATGTTCTTTTCATGTTATGAAGCTTTGTTTATGTTGTGGAATGTAGGAATGGGTAGAAACTATGGAAATATGGAAGTTTGTATGGTATTGGTATGTATGCATATGTATGGCTGTGTGTGTGCATAATTGTGTGGTTGAGATGTGTTGAATTTTGTATTGTATCCTAGTTGTGATTATGATGGAATTTATATTGGAAGTGAAAGTTGAATGAATTAGGGGAAGTTGGAAAATATAGCATGTGGCCGTGTGGTGTGATGTGGATGATGGAAGGTGAATTAAATCTTGTTAGTATGTTAAATGTGTTATTGTGAAGTGAATGAAAGAATAATGGTTTTTGTTATCATGGAAGAATGGTTGTTAAGTTGTTGTAGGAAATTATGCAAATTTATTGTCACTTATGTAAAAATGGAAATGAAAGTATTAAGAGGCAAATTATGGTTTTCATTGATGAAGTTAAAAGATAGAAATATATCATGAACATGTTTGCTAAAAGATTGGAAGTTGTGGGTGAATTATGCTTTTGGTAGGAAACTTGTATATTGTGCATACTTTATGTATATTTGGTGAAAACGATAGGATATGCCTTTGAATCATGTTGTAGTGATCTTGATGAGTGATGAATATGAAAATAATAAGTTTGGTTTGGAAGTGTAAGGTCGGAATGAAAGATGTTACGTTATGACGGAAAGATGGCAAATTGTGCCATATTATGTGTTTTGAAATACTTGTTGTCATTATGGATATTGTTGTTGGGTTGCGTTGATTGTTTGGCTGTGTTTAACTTTTGGGGATGTTATATGTATAAAGGAAATGCTGCCGAAATTTCGGTAGGCAAATATGTAATGAATTTGGAGTCTTAAGTCTTGAATTTGACAATTGGTAAACATGACCATTTGTAGATTCTGGACGAGATTGGAATCGAAGCCAAGCGAGCGTAAGGCGCAATCGAGGTATGTAAAGCCTACCCCTTCCTTCTTAGGCATGTTCTGAACATAATAGGCTCGGCCGCGAGCCTTAAATACGACTTCGTTCCCCGGAATTCGAGATGGAAACCCGTTCCAATTCCTTCAGCGAGACTGAATCACTTTTCTTATAATTTGTCCCTAAAGTGAACTTTTGTATGAAACCTTCCTAAACGAAGTCGGAATACTCCCAAATGATTATGGATGACCTCTTAAGGTCTATTATCAGTAATTTACGTATGTCGCCTCAAGTTGGTCCGAGGTGGGCCCATAAGGCCCCGACACTTTTTATATGACCTGAATTGCCCTATTTCTGTCCGTTTCTCACAGGCAACATCTGGACTATTATTCTGATCACGATATGACTACTTTTTATATAAATTTTACAAAATGGCTTTGACATCAAAAAAAATCTGATTCTGGTAATAATCTGTCGTGCCTTCCCAAGCAGGATATAGGCGCACATTATGAACGCTATCCGAATACTCTGATTTGACTCGCCATTTGGCCTACTTCAGTTTGATTGAGTCGGTATAACGATCTGTATGTATGTGGTTTCTCATTAATCTGTTCATGGATGTCTCAATGCTTCCTTTCACCGGATCCCGGGCCGGTTTATATCGTGCAGATGGGCCGTCGAGTCCCTTGTCGGGGGCCGGGTCCCATGTATGAATTCCGAAGTTTGATGTGTCCGGTTCCGGGGTGCTGTGGTATATGTCGTCCCCGGTTACCGTGTATATGTTACGAAGTATGATGTGTCCGGTTTCCCGGCGTGTGATCTCTCCCCGGGGTTACCGTGGTTATGATATGATGTGTTATGTGACGGAGATGTTCGAAGATGTGAAATCTTCTGAAATATGATATGTTGTGGCGCCAAAGGCAGGAGTGGCGACCACGTTCTTGTGCCCTATTATGATTCTGTCTGTCTGATTGGATTTTGATTCTGTCTGTCCGTATGGATTATGATTCTGTCTGTCCGTCTGGACTATGATTCTGTCCGGTATCCTTCCGTCTGTCTGTCTGGACTACGACTCTGTCCGGTATATCTCTGTCTGTTCGTTGGATTACGATTCCGTTTGCTATATTTCTGTGCTTCCGGTTCAGACTATGATTATGTTTGTTATGTTTCTGCTTTACATACTTGGTACATTTTTCGTACTGACCCCCGGTTCTTCGGGGGCTGCGTTACATGCCCGCAGGTACAGACGCACCTGAAGATACGCCGCCAGTCTAGGGCTCAGATTCTGCTATTTTGAAGAGCTCCTTTGGTCCGGAGCGTGTACTTTTGGTATATATCTTCTGTCTTCTGTATATTCTGTATGTATGGCAACTCCGGGTACGGCGGGGCCCTGTCCCGTCATATGACTCTGTCGGTCTGTTTAGAGGTCTGTGGACATGTTTGTGGGTTAGGGTCTTTCTGTACGGATGTGTGTATATGTTGTGTTTGGGGCGACCCCATTCGCCGCGGCGGCCGGTCCGCATATGTTTATATATTGCTTTGTTGGCTGGTGTGGCCTTTGTTGGTATTTTCTGTGCGCAGGGTTATTTTGGATAGTATGTAAAACAAAGGAAACTCTGCTAAAACTTTTCTGGAAATTATCTAAATTTGAAATATAGCCTTGACGGCTTCTGCTTTATACTTGAATGCGTTTGATAACAGTTGAGATAGCGTTGGATAGATGTGTTTGGGTGCCCAGATCGGGTACTAGTCACGACCTACGGGGTTGGGTCGTGACAAGAGGTCTGTAGACAGTTGTATGTAGTAGTCAGACGTTGTAGCCTTGTCAGCTTATATTCTTTTGTGTACAGTATATATAGCAGCCTAGCTGGCTTGCACTGTTCTTCCGCATGTTGTATATATATGCAGCTTGTGTAGAGTTCGGATGTTCCCTCTTTATAAGATGAGTTTGTGCCATTTATAGGCTATTGATGTTCAGCATGTTTCAGATTAGTATTTAGGGGTGTTTGGTCGCTAGAGGTCAGACTCCCGTCTCGGCTCATCGAGTTGGGTCGTGACAATATGGCTATCTCTATCTAATGAAACATGAATCCTTCGAAATGTTCAAAGTTTTTCAGATGAAGTACAAAATCAACTTGGCATGACTATTAAGATACTTCGATCTGATTGAGGTAGCGAATACTTGAACCGAGAGTTTGATAACCATCTAAAGAATTGTGGAATTATTTCACAACTAACTCCATCAGGAACACCATAGTTAAATGGTGTATCTGAGAGGAGGAATCTAAATTTATTAGATATGGTTCGATCTATGATGAGTCAAGCAGATCTTCCTTCATCCTTTTTAGGCTGCGCCTTAGAAACAGCAGCGTTCACTTTGAACCAAGTTCCAACCAAAGCGGTCGAAAAGACATCATATCAGATATGGACCAGGAGAACACCTAGTTTATCTTTTCTTAAGATTTGGGGTTGTGAAGCTTATGTGAGATGACATATTTCAGATAAGTTAGCAGCCAAATCTGACAAATGTTGTTTTGTGGGATATCCTAAGGAAACTAAAGGATATTAATTTGATAATTCCTCCCAAAACAAAGTGTTTGTTGCTCGGAATGGTACCTTTTTGGAAAGAAAATTTATTTTCAGTGGGAGCAAAGTAATTCTTGAAGAGTATCAAGAACCACAAGATAGCATGGAACCGCCAATGGAATCTCAACAGGTTCCACAACCAGTTGTGGATCCCGTTCAAGAGACACAAATTCCATGCAGATCTATAGGACACGACATGAGCTACAGAAATATGGATTTCTCATAACAAACAGTTGTGATGTATTGCTCGTGGATCAAGATGAGCCTACTACCTATCAAGAAGCTGTGTCTAGTCCAGATTCTGATGAAATCTAAAATGCAATCCATGTACGACAATCAAGTTTGGAACTTGATTGATGCACCTGAAGGAATAAAAACCATTGGGTGCAAATGGGTTTTCAAGAAGAAAACTGACATGGATGGCATAGTGCATACCTATAAAGCTAGACTTTTTGCTAAAGGTTTCAGACAAACCCATGGTACAGACTATGATGAAACCTTTTCATTTCCATTGCTACATACTATGATTATGAGATATGGAAAATGGATGTTAAAACAGCATTCCTTAATGGAAATATGCTTGAGGATGTGTACATGACACAACCTGAAGGTTTTATTCATCCTAAGAATTCTGGAAAGGTTTGCAAGCTTCAAAGATCCATTTATGGACTGAAGCAAGCATCTCGAAGTTGGAATCTTCGTTTTGATGAAGCAGTCAAACAGTTTGGATTCATCAAAAATGAAGATGAACCTTGTGTATATAAGAAGGTTAGTGGGAGCGCAATAGTTTTTCTTGTGTTATATGTCGATGACATATTACTCATTGGGAACGATGTCCCTATCTTGCAAAATATTAAGATGTGGTTAGGAAATTGTTTCTCAATCTTGGGATAAAGATCTATAGAGATAGATCTAAAAGGTTAATCGGTCTGAGTCAAAGTACCTACATTGACAAAGTGATAAAAAGGTTCAGCATGCAAGATTCCAAAAGAGGAGTCTTGCCAATGTCCCATGGAATTCATCTCAGCAAGACTCAATGTCCCATGACATTTGATGAGCGAGAACTCATGAGTAAGATTCCTTATGCTTAGGCTATAGAATCAATCATGTATGCCATGATTTGTACTCAGCCAGACGTCTCATATGCATTAAGCATGACGAGCAAATACCAGCCAAATCCTAGTGAAAGTCACTGGACAACAATCAAGAACATCCTTAAGTACTTAAGAAGATCTAAGGATGCATTCTTGGTTTATGGAGGTGTTACACCCCCCGCTTTCGTAGTGGTAGAAACTATAATTTCCTAGTTGAGACCCGAGCCCGAGTTTTGGATATAGAAAGTGTCCTACCCCATGTGCAATGGTACCAGGAGGAATTCCTGGTGATTTATAGGGTTAGAAGTTGAACGAATCGAATCGACGCGATATGAACCGAATTGGAAAATTCTGCAGACACCAGTCAAGATCGACGGGTCGTCAAACCTGTCGATGGGTCGTCGAACCTGTCGACAGGACATCGTTGTGCGACATCGATAGGGTTTCATACCATGCATTCTGCAGGCGCAAGTCGACGAGCACGTCGACGGGTCGCCGACCCGCTCGTCGAACTGGACCACTGAAGCATTTAATTCTCCGAGTATAAATACGTGGTCCACGACTTTATGTCTTATTTCTCTAATTCCCAGATCAGAAAACCCTAATATTTTGCTCTCCCAACATTCATGGCATAGTAGTGAAGATTTGACAAGACCCGGACCCCCGTAAACCCGAGCTTGTGAAGAAGAAGGTTGTTTCTAGGGTTTCTCCAAGAATGGGAAGCTTAGGGAGTTGAAGTTAAAGTGATTCTTGGGATTCTTGACCCCTCAAGGTATGTAAATAATTTCTACCCTTGTAATTAAGTTAGTTACTAAGAGTTTTGGTGGTTCATGTGAAGAGAAGATAGCAATGAAAGTGATAAGTCAATGAAGGTTAAATAGTGCTTTTGGGGTTATGTCAAGAGATGATTGAGGGATGTGTTTGGGTATATCATGTTATAAGAGTGTTTCCATTACTGTTATCCTTGATATTGGAGTTAAGATTGGAGGGAATTAGGAGTTGAGGGTTTTCTACGCTTTCAAGGGATATGTTGTCCATAGTTGTTAAGCTCTTTTGTAATCATGATGATTAGTGAGTAAGGTGAATAGCCTAATTAAGGCCTATGTTATCTTAATTGTAGACTTACGAGTTCAAGGAATAAGAGTTGGACGATTGAATATATCTCCAGGTATGTTAAGGTTATTCCTTCTTTTTTTTTTGGCATGATCCTATGATATGAACCGATAAACGAGTAAGAGAGTTTCCATATTACTCTATTCTTATAAGTACTAAGATTAGTTTTGATGTTCTCGTACCTCGGCTACGGTATTTCCCCATATTCAGACCTTGTGATTTCTTGTCCTAGTAGTATGAGTCCAGTAAGGCCCATGAGAGGCAAACTGTCATTTTATTGTTTTAAGAATCCTATCGTTCAGTTCTACTTGTACTATGCATTCACTTTCAGTTCTCAGCGGTACAGTGAAAGGCACACTTGGCAGGGGGTGAGGGTGTGACCTGTGATATTACGTTGTACGTGTGAAAGGCACGCTTGATAGGGGGTGAAGGTGTAGCCTATGAGTGGTCCATGACTGGCCTATGATGCTGGGATATATATAAACATAAGAAAGGCACACATGACAGGGGGTGAAGGTGTGGCCTGTGATGTGACAATGAGGTGTGTACCAATGAGATATATATATATATATATATATATATATATGCACGTCCATACTTCCCGACATACAGATTCACTCAGATGCAGACAGATACTAGTTCATACAGATTCATGCAGATAGTCATTTCAGCTTATGAGTTCAGATCTTATTCATGATTTCTATACATATATAAATGTTGTCTTTATGCCTTACATATACAGTACATTATCCGTACTGACTCCCCGTTGCTCGGGGGGCTGCGTTCATGCCCGCAGGTACAGGTAGACAGAGAGGTGGTCCAGCTTAGTAGGACCCTTATCCAACAGAGATCAGTGCACTCCATTCGATCCAGATTTGCAGTCTATTTTTGTTGGCCATTCTTTTGAGATGTATATAGATGGGTACGACGGGGCCCTGTCCCGTCCTTTCTATAGCTTTATTCTAGTAGAGGTCTGTAGACAGTTATATGCAGTAGTTAGACGTTGTAGCCTTGTCGGCTTACATTCTTTTGTGTACAGTATATATAGCAGCCTAGCTAGCTTGCACTGTTCTTCCGCATGTTGTGTATATATATATACGCAGATTGTACAGAGTTCAGATGTTTCCTCTTTATGAGATTAGTTTGTGCCATTTATGGGCTATTGATGTACAGCATGTTTTAGATATGAGTTAGGGGTGTTTGTCGCTAGAGGTCAGACTCCTCGTCACGGCTCATCGGTTTGGGTCGTGACAGAAGTGGTATCAGAGCAGTTCCGTCCTAGGGTTGTCTACAGATCGTGTCTAGTAGAGTCTTGTTTATGGGCGTGTTGTGCACCACACTAATAAACAGGAGGCTACAAGACATTTAGGATGATGTCACTCTTTCTCTCCTAGATTGTGCGATAGAGCCATGTGTTGGGCGTTCGCTTTCTGATGAATTGTTATGATTTCAGCAATGCCTCCAAAGAAAGCTACAGCCGCCCAGAAAGGCAAGAAAGCCACAGGAGAGGCCACTAGACGTACTCAGCAGGCCACTAGGGCACAGGGTGATATTCGGAGTGAGAGCCCGTCTAAGACATCCCATACACCGTCTCCAGCACCCGTCCCAGTTCCTCAGCCAGATGTACCAGGCCAGGATGTGCGGGAAGTTGTTCAGTTATTGACTAGATTAGTAGCCGCTCAGGCTCAGCGGCAGGGTGCTGGTAGTACGAGGGTTAAGACTTTCCTTAAGTTAGATCCTCCAGAATTTTCAGTGATAAAGCAGAATATGGATCCCCTGGATTTCATTGATGGTATGCAGAGGACTTTGAGGGTTATGCATGTAAGTGAGGTTGAGTCGGTGGAGTTAGCTTCGTATAGGCTTCGTGATATTGCAGTACAGTGGTATCAGGCTTGGGAGTTATCTAGAGGGGAGAATGCTCCTCCAGCTGTGTAGCGAGAGTTCGCAGATGCTTTTATCTTCCATTATTTGCCTCTTGAGGTCAGGCGAGCCCGAGCAGATAAATTTCTACGTATTGAGCAGGGCAGCATGAGTGTCCAAGAGTACTCTGTGTATTTCGATTCTATGGCTAGATATGCCCCAGCCATGGTGGCATTGATCGAGCCAGGATCTACTTTATCTTATGTTACTCCATTTGTCGCAGGTAAATTTAGGGTAGAACCCGAGTCGATTAAACCATTTGAGATGTCTACGCTAGTCGGTGATCCGGTTATGGCTAAGCGAGTATACCGGGACTGTGTTGTTATAGTTTATGATCGCCACACTATAGCAGATTTGATTGAGCTAGATATGATTGATTTCGACGTTATTATGGGAATGGATTGGTTGGCCTCCTGTTATGCTAATGTTGATTGCAGAACAAAGATAGTTCGATTTCAGTTTCCCGGCGAGCCAGTCCTAGAGTGGAAGGGTAATGCTGCTTCGCCGAGGGGCAGGTTTATTTCCTACCTTAAGGCGGAGAAGATGATCAGAAAAGGGTATGTTTTTCACCTAGTTCGAGTTCAAGATGTGCAAGCAGAGTCGCCGACTTTTCAGTCTGTCCTTGTGGTTAATGTTCCCAGAGGTGTTTCGAGATGAGCTTCCAGGCATTCCCCTAGAGAGGGAGATCGATTTTGCTATTGACCTATTGCCAGGCACTCAACCAATATCTATTCCTCCTTATAGGATGGCACCTGCGGAGTTGAAGGAAGAGTTGAAAGATTTGCTCGAGAAGGGGTTTATCAAGCCTAGTATGTCACCATGGGGAGCACCGGTGTTATTTGTGAGAAATAAGGATGGCTCTTTGCGAATGTGTATTGATTACAGGCAATTGAATAAAGTGACTGTGAAGAATAAGTATCCGCTTTCGAGGACTGATGTTTATTTGATCAGTTGCAAGGTGCCAAGCATTTCTCGAAGATAGACTTAAGGTCAGGATACCACCAGGTTAGGGTGAAGGAAGAAGACATTCCAAAGACGACATTCCGGACTATATATGGCCACTATGAGTTCCATCCTATGTCGTTCGGGTTAACTAATGCCCCATCCATATTCATGGATTTGATGAAATCGTGTATTCAGGCCCATTCTAGATTTGTTCGTGATTGTGTTCATAGATGATATTCTGGTTTATTCGCCGTCAGAGGCCGATCATGCAGAACATCTGCAGACAGTGCTTGGGATTCTTCGAGGTAAAGAGTGATATGCTAAGTTTTCTAAGTGTGAGTTCTGGTTGAACTCTATGGCTTTTCTGGGTCACATTATTTCAGAAGAAGGTGTTAGAGTGGATGCCCAGAAGATTAAGGCTGTGAAGAATTGGCCAAGGCCCACGACACCAACGGAGATACTTACTTTCTTGGGCTTGGCAGGTTACTATAGAAGGTTTGTAGAAGGATTTTCCTCTCTTTCAGCCCCATTGACCAAACTGACTCAGAAATCAGTTAAGTTCCAATGGACAGATGCTTGTGAGCAGAGTTTTCAGACGTTGAAGGATAAGCTAACTTCAGCACCAGTTTTGACTCTTCCAAAAGGAGCAGATGGCTATGTGGTATATTGTGATGCTTCAGGTGTCGGATTGGGCTGTGTATTGATGCAACACGGTAGGGTTGTCGCCTATGCTTCTAGGCAGTTGAAGAAGCACGAGAAGAACTATCCACCCACAATCTTGAGTTGGCAGCAGTGATTCATGCCTTGATGATATGGAGACACTACTTGTACGGTGTCCATGTTGATATCTATACTGATCATAAAAGCCTCCAGTACATCTTTATGCAGAAGGATTTGAATTTGCGTCAGAGGCGATGGTTGGAGAGGTTAAAAGATTATGATGTGGACATTCTGTATCATCCCGGGAAGGCTAATGTGGTAGCCGATGCCCTCAGTCGTAAATCTATGGGTAGCTTGTCTCACGTATCGCAGAGAGAAGAGAAATGGTCCGCGAGGTTCATCGATTGGCTAGCCTCAGAGGTCGATTGCTAGACTCAGGTGATGTAGGAGTTATTGTTCAAGACACAACTGTATCATCCTTGGTAGTTGAGATAAAGGAGCGTCAGTACGAGGATCCTGTTCTAGTTCATTACCGAGATACAGAACCTCAGAAAGAAAAGACACCCTTTGTGATCACAGGTGATGGGGACACTATGTCCCTAGTGTTGCAAGACTCCGGCAGCAGATTGTGGGAGAGGCACATTACTCCCGCTATTCTATTCATCCAGGCTCAACAAAGATGTACCGTGATCTTAAGGAGGTTTATTGGTGGGATGGTATGAAAAGAAATATAGCAGAATTTGTCGCTCAGTGTCCAAATTGTCAGCAAGTCAAAATTGAGCACCAGAAACCTAGAGGTCTATTGCAGGCTATGGAGATTCCGACATGGAAGTGGAAGGTAATTAATATGGACTTTATTACAGGGTTACCTCGTACTCAGCGAAAGTGTGATTCGATATGGGTCATAGTTGATAGGCTCACAAAGTCAGCTCATTTTTTGCCTGTCAGGACTACTTATGCAGCCGAGGATTATACGAGGCGTTATCTTAGGGAGATTGTACGACTCCATGGTATTCTAAGCCATCATTTCAGATAGGGGAGCACAGTTCACAACCGGATTCTGGAAGTCTTTTCAGCAGGTATTGGGGACTCAGGTGAGTCTTAGCACCGCATTTCACCCGTAGATGGATGGGCAAGCAGAGCGTACTCTACTGACCCTTGAGGATATGCTTAGAGCTTGTGTGCTTGACTTTCAGGGCAATTGGGAGGATCATTTGCCTCTTATCGAGTTCGCATATAACAACAGTTACCATTCCAGTATTCAAATGGCTCCTTATGAGGCCTTATATGGGCGGTTTGATGTTGGGGAGAGTCAGTTAGTAGGCCCAGATTTAATTCAGCAAGCAGTTGACAAGGTGAAAGTGATTAGAGAGAGATTGCTAACAGCTCGGAACCGACAGAAGTCCTATGCAGATAATCGGCGACGTAAGCTAGAGTTCAAAATGGGCGACTGGGTGTTCTAAAAAGTTTCTCCTATGAAGGGAGTGATGAGGTTTGGTAAGAAGGGTAAGTTGAGCCCTCGATATATTGGACCATATAAGATCATTCGTATAGTGGGTACAGTGGCATATGAGCTGTATTTGCCTTCGGAATTAGAGTCGGTGCATCTAGTATTTCATGTGTCTATGCTTCGTAAGTGTGTCGGAGATCCTTCAAGAGTTGTGCCAGTGAATGATATCCAGGTGACCGAGCAGTTATCATACGAAGAGACTCCAGTGGCTATATTGGACAGACAAGTCCGTCGGTTGCGAACAAAAAAAGGTAGCCTCCGTTAAAGTCTTGTGGAAGAATAAGAATGTTGAAGAAATGACATGAGAAGCTGAAGAAGCAATGAAGATTAATTACCCGCAATTGTTCCCAGCAGTACAGGAGGTGCAGTCGGAGGCATCACTTTTCTCAGGTATTATTTCATTTCAGTTATCGTGATTGGTCGTGTGAGGCCATAGTATTGTATGTTATAATATGTGTCCCTGTGAGGCATTGTTTTGGGTTGTTGCGTACAGGACGGATTGATATAAGTACAGCGGAGGCTATGCTGAAATTTTTATATCCCAGGATTGTTCGAACATTCGAGGATGAATGTTCCTAAAGGGAAAAGAATGTTACACCCCTCGCTTTCGTAGTGGTAGAACCTATGATTTCCTAGTTGGGTATGCCTTGGGAATCGAGACCCGAGCCCGAGTTTTGGAGATAGAAAGTGTCTTACCCCGTGTGCAATGGTACCAGCAGGAATTCCTTGTGATTTACAGGGTCAGAAGTTTAACAAATCGAATCGACGCGATCTGAACCGAATTGGAAAAATCTGCAGACACCAGTCAAGATCGACGGGTCGTCGAACCTGTCGACAGGCCGTCATTGTGCGACGCCGACAGGGTTCCGCAGCCATGCATTCTGTAGGCGCAGGTCGACGAGCACGTCGACGGGTCGTCGAACCGGACCACTGAAGCATTTAATTCTCCGAGTATAAATACGTAGTCCACGACTTTTTGTCTTATTTCTCTCATTCCCAGATCAGAAAACCCTAACATTTTGCTCTCCCAACATTTATGGCATAGTAGTGAAGATTTGACAAGACCCGGACCCCCGTAAACCCGAGCTTGTGAATAAGAAGGTTGTTTCTAGGATTTCTCCAAGAAGGTTGTTTCTATGTATGTATGCATGTCCATACTTCCCGACATACAGATTCAGTCAGATGCAGACAGATTGTTACACCTCGAAAAATTTCCAATTAACATACAGTGAATAGACTAAGGAAAGGCACGAATTATACGATGTCTTGATAAGTAAGAAATAACATTTGATGGTTTTAAATGAGATTTCAAAGACATTCGAGGTAGGAGACGGAAGTTGCCAAGAAAGGCAAGGTATATGCTATGTATCGGAAGACGATTTACGAGTAATGAGTTAATGATGGATTAATGATGCCTTGGAGAAGGGTTATAATGTCCCTTAGATTGTTAATGAAGTGTTAAACAAGTGTTAAGAAGGTTCCATAAGGATTGGAGATCAAACGAGTCGACGAGAAAGAGTTCGGAAAGACTGGGCATTATACGGCCCAATATACTGGTCGTATAAAACATACTGGCCATATGTTGTGACCAGAATGGGTCTTTCACTGGACCAGATTTACGGCCATACATACGGCCAGTATAATTTATACGGCCAGTATGTTGGTCCGTAGAATCTGGTCGGGACAGCTTCTAAAATTAATATAAAGACCCCATCCCATTTAATTCATTTCATTTCTCCTCTCCACACTTCAAGAACATTCTAGAGAGCTCTCCACTCTTCATCCACAAGAACTCAAGAGAGATTTGTGATCAACTTCATCAAACCAACAAAATCAAGTGTATGAAACTCATTGAAGTTCATCCAAGCCAAGAAATTCCAATAGAAGTGAACTAGGGTTTTGGTGTAAGAGGAGTATTTTCGCTCAAGGCTTATTCCTACACTATCTAAGGTAAGTTTTATGATCTTTCCATGTTGTTTAAGGTAATGAGAGGTTGAAAGACTTAGATTATGAAAGGAGATACAAAATGGGTCACAAATATGAGAATAATGAGATTTTGAGTAGTAGTTTGGAATGAGGCATGAATATTCATATGTTGTGATTGTAAGTATGTTATAAATGACATTTAGAACATGGGATAAGCATTATATGTGAGAAAACGTAATAGTGAATTATGACCATGATTATGGAGGAATTGAAGTGAAATTGTGAAATGTGGATAATGTAGATGAATGATGATTGTGGCTTATAATATTGTGAATGTTGTTATAGACGTTTGGGAGTTGATATGGAATATGGGGAAAGTTGTATAAACAAAGGAAATGCTGCCCAATTTTCTCTAGCTTTAGTTGGGCATGTTCATGTAATCGATTAGCTAATGTTAATACGAACTCTTTTGAAGGTAGAAACGCGAGCATTGAAGGAGAACGATCAAACGATAGAATAGCTAAACGAAAGAGGTATGTAAGGCTAATCCTTTCCTTCTATGGCATGACTCTTATGGCATGAATCCTCCTATTTTCCCATGATCTTCCTAAATAAAGGAAACTATGAGTCCATGACTGTAACGAGCTATATATGTATAAGATAAAGAAAAGAGATACGATACGAGCATGATAATGATGATGATAAGTTTAAGTACAAAGAATCTTAAAGTGAGGTACGATGTCCATGAGGTTAATGATCCTAAGTATGGTTCTCTTGATGCTTTTCCTTATGTGCACTCACCTTAAAATGTTAGTCCCTTCAAGGTGAGATATGACGATTATGATCACTCCATAACGTAGTCGGGGGTTCACGACCCCATGTCACCCCGACATAGCCATGGTTACCTTCAAGCTTTAATGTATGTTTAATGATGAATGTATGATGATGCTAGGTTTATGATAAGGTTATGATATGCCTATGAGATGTGATAGCAACCATGGAGGCTCAAATGCATTAAGGAGCAAAAAAGGTCACCACCAAGATTCGGGACGAATCTTCTATAAGAGGGGGAGAATGATAGCAACCAAGGAAGGTTAATATTCGTTGAAGACTAAAAAATATCAAGATGCTTTAATGGGCTTCATTTGGTAATGACATGTCATGTAATGGAGGAATAGCTCCAGCCCAAAGGAGATCTTTAGGGCTTTATACTAATTGGAGGCCCCAATTGAAAACCAAGATGAGTTGCATTATGGCCCAAAACATGCCCAAAGAAGGAACAAGTTCAGCAGCCCATACTTGTGTTTCTAGAAGATCATTTAATGCTACGTTGACTACATTTAATGTTTTTATTGAACAAAGTGTTGGTGGTCATCTATGCACATTGGAACAAATGTTTGGTGGTCTTCTATGCACATTGGAACAAATGATGGTGGTCTTCTATGCACTTTGGAACAAAGAATTGGTGGTCTTCTATGCAGCTTGGAAATTGCACCTTAATTAATTTGGTTTGACCAACTTTAATGTCTAGAATGTTCTTTATTTTATTTAGGGTGGCAGCCACCATTTCTCCTATATAAAGGGGTGTTTTCTTTTTCATTGTAACTAAGTTTGAATATTAATAATATTAGCCTTGTGCTTGTGGAGACCTTTGAGGTTCTCTTTTGGGTTATGCCCTTTTTGTTCTACTTTGAATCGCAACTCGGATTCTTCGATGGTAAGATTCCTTGTTTGAGTTCCCTCCCTCCATTTCTTCTTCTTCTTAATTGATTCACTATTAAACAACGTTTTAAGTATCAAATACTTGAACTTGTGAACTTATTTCTCAAGAATCAATCCTTCCCCTTTCTAATTTTCAATTCTAAAGTCTTCCGCTAACCGTGTTGTTATCAAGTGGTATCAGAGCTTTGGATGGTTGAGTACTCATATACTCACCCGATCTATTGATTTGAATTCTAAATACCAAAAAAAAAAAAAAAAAACTGAAAAATACTGTAGCACGTGAACAGTAGCAAAAAAAAAAAGTTAGAAAAAAAAAACTGCTCAAGTGGACAGTGCCGTGAACAGTACTCTCTAAGTTTTCTTTACTTATTCTTGATTTCTTCAATCCTTTATCTTGTGATTTGTTGACTTTAAATTATTGGGAAACCCATTGTGGTTGTTATCTCTTGAAAATCCCATTAGTTTTAAAGATTCTTTGACTAAAACTCATCAAGGAACTCAAAAGTCACATTGAGGAGTGCAAGATCATTACAATACATTTGTATCCAAACTCATTGATATGTTCTAAATCTTTTCTTGAAAGTGTTTATTTCTTGCATTTGGTTTTCTTTATGTTCTCTTACTAGATACTTGAAGTATTTGTCCATACTTAGAGTTGTCTAGTAATTTTGTGTCTATTTCTTTGTTTCGTGCTAATTTGTTCCGTGTTTTTTTCTCTCTCTATTTTCATTGTGTATTTCTTGTTTCCTGTCAGTTTAAGTTTTGTTGTCTTTTTCTTTGTTTGACATAAACTCCATTCTTGAACCAAGCTTTGGAACTTACTTTGAGGTGTTTGAGTTGCTGGTTTATTGAAGAACTTCGAGGAGCAGCCCTTGAGTGGTAAAAGGCGAGAGTGGTGAGATTCTTTGTGGGTAAAAAGCCTACTTGTGTGATACACGAGTGTTGAGAGTCACTACTTGAGTGATGTAAGGGTGTGATGCTTTTGGTGATGTCCTTTTGCTTGTAACAATTTTTTGTTTGTAATTAAGCAATTTGCAGGTCTTTGGGAGGTTGTGGCTACATCCATGGATACCAAAAGAAAGGAAGAAGATAAAATATTAAAAGAAAGAGATGAAAATGACTTTTACTGGTTACGAAAACTCTATGAAGCAATGAAGAAAGCAAATGATGAGTGGGATGAAAGAAAGAAGAAACAACATAATTCCAAAAAAACATCTTCAAACTATCCTTCATCTAATGAGGGGGAGTTGAAGCACAAGGCGTATGAAAAGAAGGACCAAAGGGACACATCAAGTGCTTGTAGAAAATCAAAAATCAGAGTTGATGTTAGAAGTCCTCCAAAAGATAGTAGAGGAATTCTTGGCAAGTATGTGGGTGCTTATGATACTTCAAATAACATATTCTTCCAAGGAAAGCAAGGGAGTGTTTCTTCATCAGTTGGATCCTTTTTCAATTCAAACAAAAGTGAGGATGAGCGACAAAAGAAAGAGAGAAGTAAGGGTGAGAAACTTGACAACTCAAGAGAGGAAAAAGTAGAGGAAGTGATGAATGAAGAGAGTGAGTTGTCAAGAACTGGAAATAAGTGGACAGAATCGAGTGAAGTGCGTTTGGGAGGTAAAATAGAGGGTGAACAAAAGCACTTGAGAGATGATAGAAAAGAAGTGCTTAAAAGAAAAGAGTGCATAAGTGTGAAAGGATCTTGTTCAAGCTCTAACCTTTTAACTCATTCTTTTTCTAGTATTTGTGCTCCAAATGTGCAGGTTGTTGAAGAAGAACCCATTGAAGTGTTGGAACAACAATTGAAGGAAGAATCTAGCTTCAAATGGGATTTGAAAGTAGCAAAGGCTGATGATTTGTGGAAACAATTGCAAGTAGAAGACAAAGTTGAGCTTGATGATCTCATGTGGTATGACCTTATCGATGATCTATTTGTAGATGCAAACAAAACTGAACTTGTACCACAATTTGTTGATTCAAGGGTTTTAGGTGAAGATATAACTCAAATTGAGAGTGAACATAACTTTTTTTGTTGTTCTTCTCACGTGAGCAGTCTGCCACAATGTGGTGAAAGTGGGAAACGAGATAAGTTGAGTGAACAAATCCAAGAGAATTTGAGAAAGGATGAATCTTGTTCATATGCTAATAAACTAACTCTTTCTTGTTTTAGTCTTTTATCTCCTTTCATGCAGAACATTGAGGATGAACTTTGTGTAAAGGATGATGACAACTCACTTGAAGAAGACAATCTCATGGGTCAAGGTTTTAAAGTGTGGGATAACCCATTGTGGGATGATACTAAACATGAGTTTACTGTACATTTTTGTCCACTTTGGGATTCCAATGAAGGAAGCAAAGGTGATGAAGTTTCCAATGAAGACATTGAGACACATGAAGCTTTTGGTGTCGTAGATATTGAGAAAGTTGAGCTAGGTGCAGAATGTAGTAGCTCAAGTGTGTAAAAGGACAAGTGCTCACATGTTTTCAACTTCACAATATCTTTATCTTGTTTTCTAGATCCTTATTTGCAGGTTCATTCCAAGCCACTTAACAAGAAAATAACTTTTGATCCATATCATGACCATGGTATATTGAATGGTGAGGTTAAGTTGTTTAGAAAGAGCAAATATGGTATGTTTTCTTGGTATTCATATGCTTTTGGTCTAGCTAATGATCCTCTACTGTTTAAAGAGCTAATGAATTGTGTTTTTAGTTCTTGTGTTGGAAATTACATTGTTCTATTAGATGATGTAATGCTTGGATATTTAAAAGGGGTGTTTGTGCATAAAAGAACTAAGTGGGTTAAGTGGTTGCATGGTCACTACCTTGTGTTGTTTTCACCAAATGCTTGTTTTGTTTCCTTTGTTTGCTCCCTACTTATTGTGATTATCATGTTGGTTGCAGGTCAATGTCAAGATTCGAGGACGAATCTTGTTTAAGAGGGGGAGAATGATAGCAACCATGGAGGCTCAAATGCATTAAGGAGCAAAAAAGGTCACCACCAAGATTCGGGACGAATCTTCTATAAGAGGGGGAGAATGATAGCAACCAAGGAAGCTTAATTTTCGTTGAAAACTAAAAAATATCAAGATGCTTTAATGGGCTTCATTTGGTAATGACATGTCATGTAATGGAGGAATAGCTCCAGCCCAAAGGAGATCTTTAGGGCTTTATACTAATTGGAGGCCCCAATTGAAAACCAAGATGAGTTGCATTATGGCCCAAAACATGCCCAAAGAAGGAACAAGTTCAGCAGCCCATACTTGTGTTTCTAGAAGATCATTTAATGCTACGTTGACTACATTTAATGTTTTTATTGAACAAAGTGTTGGTGGTCATCTATGCACATTGGAACAAATGTTTGGTGATCTTCTATGCACATTGGAACAAATGATGGTGGTCTTCTATGCACTTTGGAACAAAGAATTGGTGGTCTTCTATGCAGCTTGGAAATTGCACCTTAATTAATTTGGTTTGACCAACTTTAATGTCTAGAATGTTCTTTATTTTATTTAGGGTGGCAGCCACCATTTCTCCTATATAAAGGGGTGTTTTCTTTTTCATTGTAACTAAGTTTGAATATTAATAATATTAGCCCTGTGCTTGTGGAGACCTTTGAGGTTCTCTTTTGGGTTATGCCCTTTTTGTTCTACTTTGAACCGCAACTCGGATTCTTCGATGGTAAGATTCCTTGTTTGAGTTTCCTCCCTCCATTTCTTCTTCTTCTTAATTGATTCACTATTAAACAATGTTTTAAGTATCAAATACTTGAACTTGTGAACTTCTTTCTCAAGAATCAATCCTTCCCCCTTTCTAATTTTCAATTCTAAAGTCTTCCGCTAACCGTGTTGTTATCAAGATGTATGATAATGATAAGTTTATGTTGACCGTATGACGATACGATCCCACCGCGCCTAATTGGCTAGGCATGTCACCGCGAAGGCGGGATGCATACGATTCCACCGTGCCTAAATGGTCGGGCATGTCACCGCTAAGGTGGGCTGCTCTGTTTACACCGAGCCTAGAGGGCCGGGCATGACACCACTAGTGGGCGGCATATAATGGTTACCCGGACGCGGATTAACGATGATGGTATATGTGCTACAATGATATGTGTGTTATGATAATAAATGTAATAAATATAAAATGCATTTACTCTTAAAGGTTAAGCAGGTTATTTCTTCATCTCATGCCTTATGATTTCTCTATTATGTTCATTTCATTCATGCCTTAGGTTACATCCCGTATTTTCATGTGTTGGAAAGCGTGCGCGATAAATGACGCTAGTAACGGAGACGAGATTATCCCCCAAACTTATAGGTGATTAAAGTGATGGTACAGATGTACCATAAGGATTAGAAGTTAAACAAATCGAAGAAAATAAATTTCGTCGAGGTTCAACATTTATTTGAATGAATGCGGTCCAAGCTATAATACCATATATTTTGGACTAGAAAATTAGACAGTCCAACATGAGCGATTTACCCGAGCTCGGGGGAATTTTGGTCATATTCAAGTATGAAAATAAAGAGATCGGTGTATAAAAGGATGAGGTTCCGAAATGATTTAAGACGGAAAAATGTGACAACGAGGACTGGAAATAATATTTGGTGTTTGTATAAAAAGGCTATGGAATAGAGTTATACCACATGCTTATGATAATGAGTATATGAAGTGTGTTAGAAGCAATCAATATTGAGGGAACTGAGACCAAGAAATTAATTATGTGAGTAATTAATTAAATATCGGGATAAAGTTGGAAAGTACGGAATTAACTAAGGTATTATTTAGAATTAGGTGGATAAGTAATTGATAGACATGATCCACGTGGAACTTTGTTAAGTAGGGAACTAAAGGATGTGTATATATTTGAGGTGGTGCTAGCATTCATTTAAATAGGAAGTTAGGGAGGTGGACAAGGCAGCCACACGTGTAAAGGGGAAGGACCTCTTATATCTATAACCCGTTTTGTCCAAAATAAATTCATTTATGGAAAACATTGTATGCAATACTTTAGTACTTTCAGTAGTAACGTTTCCTTTCTACATTAGCAACAAATAGCTTCTTTTTGTTTTAGCTTGTTTCAGTATAGTAAAGTGTTAGCAAACAACCTTCTCCCTCTTTCCAATTCCTTTCTACTTCTTTGCAATTCCATGAAGTGCAAGAAATGTGATGTGTCTTCCTTCTATTACTACGAAAAGAGGCAACAACTTTAATGGATATAGCATCAACATGAACCTCAGTAGCGTAACTAAGTAGTTTACTGGAGAAATGTGTAATTTTTCTCAAGAAGAATATTCGGGTTTCGCTCACCGCTTCGTTCTCGTTCCATTTTGTCATATTGTTGAATCCGGGTTTTCTTCAAAGTAAAGTAAGATGGAAGAAGAGTAGTTATTGGCATATAAGGTAAGAGATCCTCTCTCCTAGATATTTTTAAATTCATCTAGGTCATAGCTAAATTGTGGGAATTGATGAAATAAACGCGAACTTGCGAATAGAATTGTCATTTGATAGAGTTGGAGTTGTGGGCTGTTTTTCTTGTTGTAATTATATGATATGAAGCTGAGATTTGTAATAAATGATGCCCTTATTATATTGAGAATATTTTTAAGGTTAAGAAGGAAACATACGAAGAGGTGCTATGGAGTATACGGATTGTAATTCGAGCTTGTCGCTCGTTATAAAGTATTATGAAGTTGTTATGGACGTGCATGTTGTGTTTTTGAGATTTATTTGTTGTTGGGCTGTTATGGTGATATACCGAATTGGGAGATACTAATGATATAGGGGAGAAGCTGCCCGTTTCATTTTAGAATTAAGTTATCAATTAATAAATATGATATACGAAAGCCTTCTTAAGTCACGTGCATATTCTTACGATTATAGGTTTGGCATATTAATTGTGGAAGTTCGTGGTTGGACTGAGTTCTTGAAGGACGTGAGGTATGTAAAGCTAACCCTTCTTTCTTTTTGGCATGATCTTTATGAAACAAACAGACGACGTATATATATGACTCCAAAGAAGCTCCTATTCTTAGAGCCACTAGGATGGCTAATGTCCTTGACTTCCACAAGCTATTTCATATTATCTTGATCTATGTCTATGATTCCTGAGGCTCTATGTGATATAGTCCATAGTGACATTTAAAGGGTACTCAATATGACTAATCGCTTTTGATACTCGAGTGTTAGTTATTCTATTTATTCTATTGAGTCTCAAATGATGATTTAGTTGCATATGGTTGCTTATGATATTCTACTCGTGCATACTGTTATTGTATCATTCACCGAGTCCCGGGCCGGGTATGTTATCGTGCATAGTGTCACTGCATTATTCACCGAGTCCCTTACTAGAGGGTCGGGTACGGTATATGTATATGATGATATGACGTTATGATGATATGATTATGGCACCGAGTCCTATGATGGGCCGGGTATGGTATACGTGTACATGAATTTATTCACCGAGTCCCATAATGGGCCGGGTATGGTATATGATAATGATATGTATGATTTTGTTTCATAAGGCACAGGTACAGTGATTTCTTGATTATCATACTTGTCTCCTGGAATCTCTACTTCAGTTATGATCTTCCTTAATGTAATTCATGCTTTATATACTCAGTACATATCTCGTACTGACCCCCTTTCTTCGGGGGGCTGCGTTTCATGCCCGCAGGTGCAGATACTCGCTTTGGTGATCCTCTAGCTTAGGGCTTCTACTCAGTTGTCTTGGAGAGCTCCGTTGTTCCGGGGCCTAGACTTTTGGTACAGATATTATGATGTATATATATATGTTTATCCAGGGGTACGGCGGGGCCCTCTCCCGTCATATTTCGCTATTGATATTCTTAGAGGTCTGTAGACATATGTGTGGGTTGTGGGTAAGTTCTGTTCAGCTGTGTCTATACGATGTGCTGTGGATATGTTCATCTGTAGTGGCAGCCTTGTCGGCTTGCATATGATATTGATATGTAGTGGCAGCCTTGTCGGCTTGCGTATCATTTTATGACTTGATTAGTTGTGACTCCTCAGGAGACAGGTTATCAGGATATATACATGTGACGACGTTATGAACCTTGGAGTTCTTTTGCAAGTTTCCAAATTGTTCGTAGTTTCAAATTGACTATGTCATGGCCCATGGGGCTGGGTCGTGACACCTTACATACTCAGTACAATATTCGTACTGACGTCCGTTTTCTTTGGACGCTGTGTTCATGCCCACAGGTAGACACGGAGGTGATCCAGACTCGTAGGAGCTACTAGCAGACTTGAGAGCACTCCATTGTTCCGGAGGTGCCATTGATTTATTCTTTTGTGTATATATATGCTTTGGGCATGACAGGATCCTGTCCCGTCCATATGTCTAGTACTCTAGTAGAAGCTCGTAGATACGCATGTGTGGGTAGTATGGTCTCACGATTTTTCCCACGTGTATATATGTAATGTTTTGACAGCCGAAGGTCTTATGTATATAAAGGAAATTATGTTCAAAGTGAAAATGGTTTTCCTATGATCATGAGCATGAGATAAACAAATGAAAGCAGGATGAGTGCGATAAGTAATAAAATGAGTGGTGCTCTTTGGTTAGCCCCGAGTACCCGTCATGGCCCCTAGTCGGGTCGTGACAAAAGTGGTATCAGAGCAGTTCAGTCCTAGGAAGTGTCTACGAGCCGTGTCTAGTAGAGTCTTGTTTATGGTGTGTTGCGCGCCACACTAATATACAGGAGGCTACAGGGCAATTAGGAAAAATGACCATTCTTCTTCTTATGAGATCGTGCGATAGAGACGTGTATAAGATTTTCTCCTCCCTAATAGTGTGTTATTATTTCAGAGATGCCGCCAAAGGGAAAAGCTACAGCCGCCCAGAAGGGCAAGATTACGATGAAAAGGCGGGTAGAAGGGGAGCCGCCAATGAATGTAGAAGCGGGTGAATCACATAATGAGGCTCCATCTAATACCTCTTCTACTCCACCTATTATAGAAGAACAAGAAGGGGCTTCAGCTCCAGCTCCTATGCCTCCAGTTCCTTCACCGGCTACTTCAGGTTAACAAGTGACCGAAGCAATTCATCTATTGATGCAGTTAGTTGCCGCCCAGGCACAGCGGCAGGGTTCGGGATCAAATGACAGGGCCGTTAGTACTAGAGCCCGTGATTTCATGAGTTTGAATCCTCCGAAGTTTTTCGGTCAAAGCCGGATGAAGACCCGCAAGGTTTTATTGATGAAATGTTGAGAACTTTAAGGATTATTCATGCTTCTGAGACTGAGTCTGTGGAGTTAGCATCTTATAGACTCCGGGATGTGGCGGTCTTGTGGTATAATAATTGGATATCATCAAGGAAAGAGAATGTGCCTCCTCCCGTTTGGCAAGAATTTGTAGATGCTTTCATCCGCCACTATTTTCCACTCGAGGTCCGCCGAGCTAGAGCGGATAGGTTCCTAAATTTGAAGCAAGGAAATATGAGTGCCCGGGAGTATAACCTTCAGTTTAATTCATTGGCTAGATATGCTCCGATTATGGTGGCCGACATGGGAGATAGAGTGCACCGATTTGTGAGTGGCCTATGGCCACATTTGTTCAAAGATTGTTTAAATGCTTCATTGCAAGACGAGATGGATATTTCCCGCATTCAGGCCCATGCCCAGAACTTGGAAGAGCAATAACACCCACAAAGAGGCGAGCGTGATATTGATAGGGGGCAAAGTAAGAGGGCCAGATCTATGGGTGCCGGTAGCGACTATAGAGGGGGATCGAGGCAGTCATATTCTAGATACTCAGGCCAGTCGGTGACTAGTGCGCCTCCACGATTCGCAGGTAGGAGATTTGACCGCTCCATTCATTCAGGGTAGGGTCAGAGCTCGAGAGCTTCGGGTTCCCAGTTTGGGGGTGATTATAGCCAGCGGAGACCACCAGCCCCATGATGTAGTCAGTGCAGAAAATTACATTCGAGGCTATGTCACCAAGGCACAGATGCTTGCTATGTTTGTGGATAGACTGGGCACGTGATGCGTGATTGTCCTTCGAGGTATGGTAGAGTTGGGGTTCAGCCCACAGGATCAGCAGTTGGTTCCTCTTCAGTGCGCCCGGTAGGGCTGACTCCCCAGATTCTAGCAGGCCGAGGTAGAGGCAGAGGGGGAGCATCTACTTCAGGTGCCACTCAGCCCTGTAGTGAATGAATTTCCGGATGTATTTCCAGATGAACTTCCAGGTCTTCCACCGGAAAGAGAGATTTATTTTGCCATTGATGTGTTGCCGGATACCAAGCCTATTTCTATTCCTCCTTACCGAATGGCTTCTGCAGAATTGAAAGAATTAAAGGCACAACTGAAAGATTTGCTCTATAAGGGGTTTATTAGACCCAGTTCATCACCGTGGGGAGCACCAGTCCTATTTGTGAGGAATAAAGATGGTTCCTTATGGATGTGTATCGATTACAGGCAGTTGAATAAGGTGACGATAAAGAATAAATATCCTCTTCCGAGGATTGATGATTTGTTTGATCAATTACAAGGTGCCAAGTGGTTTTCTAAAATAGACCTAAGGTCAGGTTATCACCAAGTGAGAGTGAAAGAAGAAGATATTCCCAAAACAGCCTTCCGAACGAGATACAGCCATTATGAGTTTCGGGTGATGTCATTAGGTTAACTAATGCCCCGGCAGTGTTCATGAATTTGATGAATAATGTATTCAGGCCTCTCTTGGATCTATTCATAATAGTGTTTATTGATGATATTCTGGTATACTCTCGCACAGAATTAGAACATGCAGACCATTTACGTATTGTCCTTGGAATTCTTTGAACTCGAGAATTGTATGCAAAGTTTTCAAAGTACGAGTTTTGGCTGAATTCTGTGACATTTTTGGGCCATGTTATTTCAGATGATGGCATTCGAGTTGATACTCAGAAAATAGAAGCTGTGAAGACTTGGCCAAGGCCTACAACGCCTACAGAAGTCCGTAGTTTTCTGGGCTTGGCAGGTTATTATAGAAGGTTTGTGGAAGGATTTTCCTCCATTTCAGCCCCAATTACAAAGCTAACCCAGAAATCAGCTAAATTTCAATGGAATGACGCTTGTGAACACAGCTTCCAAGAGTTGAAGGACAGATTAACCTCAGCTCCAGTCTTGACACTCCCAGAAGGGTCAGATGGTTATGTTATATATTGTGATGCTTCTGGCATTGGGCTAGGATGTGTATTGATACAACACGGTAAAGTCATTGCTTATGCTTCGAGACAGCTGCAGAAACATGAAAAGAACTACCCAACTCATGACCTTGAATTGGTTGCAGTTATTCATGCATTGAAAATGTGGAGACATTACTTGTATGGTGTTCATGTTGATATCTATACAGATCACAAGAGTCTTCAATACATTTTCAAACAGAAGGAATTAAATCTGCGGCAGAGGCGGTGGTTAGAATTATTGAAAGACTGATATGAGTATTTTATACCACCCCGGAAAGGCAAATGTAGTAGCTGATGCGCTTAGCCGTAGATCAATAGGCAGCCTATGTGAAGCTCCTCCAGAGAAGAAAGAATTAATTCATGAGCTCCACCAACTAGCTAATCTAGGAATTCATTTAATTGATTCAGGTAGTACATGAATTAATGTCAATAATCCCACTGTTTCATCCCTGGACATGGAGGTAAAAAAGCGTCAATATGAAGATCCCCAGTTGAGCCACTATAGAGACACATTTCACGAAAAAGAGAAGTCTCCATTTGAAACTTCTAAAGAGGGAGTTCTTAGATACCGAGGCAGGTTATGTGTTCCGAATGTTGCAGAATTGCGCCGTAGAATTCTAGAAGAAACCCATTATTCTCAGTATTCTATTCATCCAGGTGCAACAAAGATGTATCATGATCTCAAGCTAATGTATTGGTAGGATAGAATGAACAAAGATATAGCAGAATTTGTAGCTCAATGTCCAAACTGTCAACAAGTGAAAATCGAGCATCAAAAGCCAGGAGGATTATTGCAAGCAATGGAAATCCCTACTTGGAAATGGGAAGTGATCAACATGGATTTTATTGTGGGGTTACCCTGTTCCCGAGGCAAGTATGATTCCATATGGGTGATCGTGGACAGACTCACGAAAGCAGCTCATTTTCTTCCAGTCAAAACTACGTACTCAGCAGAAGATTATGCCAGGTTGTATCTCAAAGAGATTGTGCGACTTCATGGTATCCTGATGTCTATTATCACATATAGAGGAGCGCAATTTACAGCCAAGTTCTGGAAATCTTTCCAAGAAGGTTTAGGTACTCAAGTAAAGCTTAGCACGACATTTCATCCGCAGACTGATGGGCAAGCCGAACGTACCATTCAGACCTTGGAAGATATGCTAAGAGCATGTGTTCTAGATTTTGGTGGTAATTGGGATGACCACTTACCTCTAATTGAGTTTGCATACAACAATAGCTACCATTCCAGTATCCAAATGGCTCCGTATGAAGCTTTATATGGAAGGAAGTGTAGATCCCTAATTGGATGGTTTGAAGTAGGGGAAGTACAACAAATAGGTGCCGAATTGATTCAACAAGCAGTAGAGAAAGTCAAGGTGATCCGAGATCGATTGCTGACAGCCCAAAGTCGCCAAAAATCTTATGCGAACAACCGCCGGCGAGACTTAGAATTTCAAGTTGATGATTGGGTATTCGTGAAGGTGTCGCCAATGAAGGGAGTGATGAGATTTGGTAAGAAAGGAAAGTTAAGTCCTCGATACATTGGACCTTACAAAATTACCCGCAAGGTGGGTCAAATAGCTTATGAATTGGACTTACCCTTAGAGCACGAGTCAGTCCATCCGGTTTTTCATGTCTTAATGCTCCGTAAGTGTGTTGGATATCCTACTAGGATCGTGCCGGTAAATGATGTCCAAGTGACGGAAAAGCTAGTCTATGAAGAAGTGCCCATTGCCATATTAGACAAGCAAGTACGGAGACTTCGAAATAAAGAAGTGGCCTCAGTTAAGGTCTTATGGAGAAATAACAACCGAGAATAAATGACTTGGGAAGCAGAAAAAAATATGAAATCCAAGTACATGCACTTATTTCAGCCCCCGAAAGAGATCCAAGACGAAACATCAAGATTATGAGGTATGTATGTTTTCTTTTTATGCATATGGGTCGTGTGTGGCCAAACTATATTGCTATTATGTTGTGGCCCTGTGAGGCATTATTATTATGGCTGTTGTGACAGGATGGTAGTGTCATATTACAGGGGAAACTCTGGCAAAATTTTCGTAGAATTCCCGAGTGCTTAACATTCGAGGACGAATGTTCCAAAAGGGGGGAAGAATGTTACACCTCGAAAAATTTCCCATTAACATACAATGAATAGACTAACAAAGGGCACGAAGTATACGATGTCTTAGTAAGTAAGAAATAACATTTGATGATTTTAAATGATATTTCAAAGACATTCGAGGTAAGAGACGGAAGTTGCCAAGAAAGGCAAGGTATATGCTATGTATCGGAAGACGATTTACGAGTAATGAGTTAATGCTGGCTTAATGATGCCTTGGAGAAGGATTATAATGTCCCTTAGTTTGTTAATGAAGTGTTAAACAAGTGTTAAGAAGGTTCCATAAGGATTGGAGATCAAACGAGTCGACGAGAAAGAGTTCGAAAAGACTGGGCATTATACGGCCCAACATACTGGCAGTAAAAAACATATTGGCCGTATGTTGTGACCAGAATGGGTCTTTCACTGGACCAGATCTACGGCCATACATACGGCCAGTATAATTTATACGGCCAGTATGTTGGTCCGTAGAATCTGGTCGGGACAGCTTCTAAAATTAATATAAGGACCCCATCCCATTTAATTCATTTCATTTCTCCTATCCACACTTCAAGAACATTCTAGAGAGCTCTCCACTTTTCATCCACAAGAACTCAAGAGAGATTTGTGATCAACTTTATCAAACCAACAAAATCAAGTGTATGAAACTCATTGAAGTTCATCCAAGCCAAGAAATTCCAATGGAAGTGAACTAGGTTTTTGGTGTAAGAGGAGTATTTCCACTCAAGGCTTATTCCTACACTATCTAAGGTAAGTTTTATGATCTTTCCATGTTTTTTAAGGTAATGAGAGGTTGAAAGACTTAGATTATGAAAGGAGATAGAAAATGGGTCACAAAGATGAGAATAATGAGATTTTGAGTAGTAGTTTGGAATGAGGCATGAATATTAATATGTTGTGATTGTAAGTATGTTATAAATGACATTTAGAACATGGGATAAGCATTATATGTGAGAAAACATAATAGTGAACTATGACCATGATTATGGAGGAATTGAAGTGAAATTGTGAAATGTGAATAATGTAGATGAATGATGATTGTGGCTTATAATATTGTGAATGTTGTTATAGACGTTTGGGAGTTGATATGGAATATGGGGAAAGTTGTATAAACAAAGGAAATGCTGCCCAATTTTCTCTAGCTTTAGTTGGGCATGTTCATGTAATCGATTAGCTAATGTTAATACGAACTCTTTTGAAGGTAGAAACGCGAGCATCGAAGGAGAACGATCAAACGATAGAATAGCTAAACGAAAGAGGTATGTAAGGCTAATCCTTTCCTTCTATGGCATGACTCCTATGGCATGAATCCTCCTATTTTCCCATGATCTTCCTAAATAAAGGAAACTATGAGTCCATGACTGTAACGAGCTATATATGTATAAGATAAAGAAAAGAGATACGATACGAGCATGATAATGATGATGATGAGTTTAAGTACAAAGAATCTTAAAGTGAGGTATGATGTCCATGAGGTTAATGATCCTAAGTATAGTTCCCTTGATGCTTTTCCTTATGTGCACTCACCTTAAAATGTTAGTCCCTTCAAGGTGAGATATGACGATTATGATCACTCTATAACGTAGTCGGGGGTTCACGACCCCATGTCACCCCGACATAGCCATGGTTACCTTCAAGCTTTAATGTATGTTTAATGATGAATGTATGATGATGCTAAGTTTATGATAAGGTTATGATATGCCTATGAGATGTATGATAATGATAAGTTTATGTTGATTGTATGACGATACGATCTCACCGCGCCTAATTGGCCAGGCATGTTACCACGAAGTCGGGCTGCATACGATTCCACCGTGCCTAAATGGCTGGGCATGTCACTGCTAAGGCGGGCTGCTATGTTTACACCGAGCCTAGAGGGCCGGGCATGACACCACTAGTGGGCGACATATGATGGTTACCCGGACGCGGGTTAACGATGATGGTATATGTGCTACGATGATATGTGTGTTATGATAATAAATGTAATAAATATAAAATGCATTTACTCTTAAAAGTTAAGCAGGTTATTTCTTCATCTCATGCCTTATGATTTCTCTATTATGTTCATTTCATTCATGTCTTACATACTCAGTACAATGTTCGTACCGGCGTCCGTTTTCTTTGGACGCTGTGTTCATGCCCACAGGTAGACACAGAGGTGATCCAGACTCGTAGGAGCTACTAGCAGACTTGAGAGCACTCCATTGTTCCGGAGGTGCCATTGATTTATTCTTTTGTGTATATATATGTTTTGGGCATGACGGGATCCTGTCCCGTCCATATGTCTAGTACTCTCGTAGAGGCTCGTAGATACGCATGTGTGGGTAGTATGGTCTCACGATTTTTCCCACGTGTATATATGTAGTGTTTTGACAGCCGAAGGGCTTTTATGTATATAAAGGAAATTATGTTCAAAGTGAAAATGGTTTTCCTATGATCATGAGCATGAGATAAACAAATGAAAGCAGGATGAGTGCGATAAGTAATAGAATGAGTGGTGCTTTTTGGTTAGCCCCGAGTACCCGTCATGGCCCCTAGTCGGGTCGTGACACAGATACTAGTTCATACAGATTCATGCATATAGTCATTCCAGCTTATGAGTTCAGATCTTATTCATGATTTCTATACATATATACATGTTATCTTTATGCCTTACATATTCATTACATTATCGGTACTGACTCTCCGTTGCTTGGGGGGCTGCGTTCATGCCCGCAGGTACAGGTAGACAGGGAGGTGGTCCAGCTTAGTAGGACCCTTATCCAGCAGAGATCAGTGCACTCCATTCGATCCGGAGTTGCAGTCTATTTTGGTAGGCCATTCTTTTAAGATGTATTTAGATGGGTACGACGGGGCCTTGTCCCGTCCTTTCTACAACTTTATTTCAGTAGAGGTCTGTAGACAGTTGTATGTAGTAGTCAGATGATGTAGCCTTGTCGGCTTATATTTTTTTTTGTACAGTAGATATAACAGCCTAGCTGGCTTACACTGTTCTTCCGCATGTTATGTATATATATATACGCAGATTGTACAGAGATCGAATGTTTCCTCTTTATGAGATTAGTTTGTGCCATTTATGGGCTATTGATGTACAACATGTTTTAGATATGAGTTAGGGGTGTTTGGTCGCTAGAGGTCAGACTCCTCGTCACGGCTCATCGGTTTGGGTCGTGACTGGAGGTTTGGAAGAAGAGCTAGTTGTAAATGGTTACACAGATGCAAGCTTTCAAACTGACATAGATGATTTCAAATCGCAATCAGGATATGTGTTTATATTAAATGGAGGAGCAGTCAGTTGGAAGGTTCTAATGAAAGTATTGTTGCAGATTCTACAATGGAAACTGAGCATATAGTTGCATAGGATGCAGCTAAGGCGGCTATATGGATAAGGAAGTTCATCTCTGAATTGGGAGTAGTCCCTAACATTGATAACCCTCTAGATCTTTACTGTGACAATAACGGTGCTATTGCACAAGCTAAAGAACCTAGGTCCCATTAGAGATCCAAGCACATACTCAGACGTTACCATTTTATTCGAGAAATCGTTGAAAGAGGAGATGTCAAGATATGCAAAATACCAACCAATGACAATATTGCTGATCCACTGACAAAAGATCTTCCACATGGCAAGCATGACTTACACGCTACTCTTGTGTTTTTCTCTCTTGACATAATAACACAGAAGCTCGACCATGGTTGTTGGTAAAAATAAGAAAATTTCCAAAGGCAAGAAAGGAGGAAAGAAGAAAGCAGCTGATCCATATGCTAAAAAGGATTGGTTTGATGTCAAGGCTCCATCAGTATTTGGTGTCCACAACATTGGGAAGACCCTTGTTACCCGTACGCAGGGTACAAAGGTTGCTTCAAAAGGCCTGAAGCATCGTGTGTTCGAAGTGTCATTGGCTGATCTTCAGAATGATGAAGACTACTCCTTCAGGAAGATTCGTCTGAGAGCCGAAGATGTCCAAGGAAGAAATGTCCTGACATACTTGTATGGTATGGACTTCACCACAGATAAGTTGAGATCACTTGTAAAAATGGCAATCATTGATTGAGGCTCATGTTAATGTTAAGACAACTGATGCCTACACCTTGAGAATGTTCTACACTGGCTTCACAAAAAAGCGTTCATACCAACAAAAAAGAACCTGCTACGCACAATCAAGCCAGATTCGCTGCAAGATGTGTGAGATCATAGTTAACCATGCACAATCATGTGATTTGAAAGGCTTTGTCCCGAAGTTCATTCCTAAATCAATCGGCGGAGAGATTGAGAAGGCAACTTCAAGCATCTACCTATTGCAGAATGTGTTCATTCGCAAGGTCAAGATCTTGAAGGCTCCTAAATTTGACCTTGGAAAGTTAATGGAGGTTCATGGTGATTACTCAATGTGAAGGTGGATAGACCGGCAGAGGAAGTTGCAACCGAGCCAACTGAAGTAGTTGGAGCTTAAATATATTATGATTTGCATAATCTATTTAATGAACTTGCTTGGCTTAAATTGTGTTTTTTTTGTCATTATTAAGTGAGTCAGTAGGTTGTGTTCATGTACTTCTTATTTTGTTTCTTGAGAGTTTAGGAAAGAAATTTTATACTTTAAAAAAAAAACATGCTCTAGACCATTGTATGGACCTTATTTGTTAGTTATGTCTTTGATTAATAAAAGAAGTTTTATTTATGTTTCTTATTTATGTTTTATTTATATTATTTATGTTTCATATATATCCCTAGTTAATCATTTATAATTTGATTATAATGGTAAAAGACTAGTATGAGCTTAATCGATAATTATGTTTATGGTACAAATTAAACTCATAGGTATTTGTTAGAGAACAACATACTGGATAGACCCCCGTTATGGGATCACTGCATGAATCAGTGTCATAAGTGATTCTCATAATAATTATGTCAATTAATCCCCACACCTGAGATTATCATAGTATCCTACATAAGGAACATTTTGTTTTGACATTCACAAACGTTATCTTTAACCGGATAATCATAAAGTGTATGATTGAACATAATGTGAACTCTGTGGAGGATAGTGATTATTCAAGATGGAATTTATCCCTCTCTTTGAGAGAGATATCTTTTGGGTCCCTCGATTAGTAAGACTGAGAAATGCATGGCCGTGCTCAGATGAACTTAAAGAATTATCAGCATCATTTGACTTATCAGTTTACTAAGGGATCGAGAAATTACATTTGAATACTATAAGGATGACATTATACATGCCTTATGTTCGAATAAGATATCATGTGACAAAAGGACTCTGACATATGCTATTTAATTAGGTTATTACGAACTTTAAATTATTTTTACTTGGGTTAGTCATAATGTCTTGCTAGAGACCAATTATGATTTGTGAAATTAATATAGCATTAATTATACTGCCAACGTAATATAAACCTATTGGGTCGCACATCAAGAATGTGATGAACGGATTGGGGTTATTTTAGTAAATTTGTATTTATATATTATGAATATATAAATTCGTATTTCTGTTATTGCATTATTTAGCTAATGTAATCCGAATTTATTGTATGGTTAAACTATAATTCAGAAAACAGTTACCTAAAGACTGAAATATTTAATCAAGTTAGGACTCCTAAATAGTTAGGATCTTAATTAATTAGATATCCTAATCAGCTAGGACTCTACATGAGCTAGGGTTCGTATTATTAGGATGAATGTATCACTATTAATAGTGAGAGACATCAATATTTTAGAAGAAAAGAAAAACCTTTTGCGTAGTTATTTTCGAAATAACTATGACCTAAATTCTGGTAGCCGACTTAAGCTCTGCAACCCGAAATTATATACCAAAACTCGAAGCTTGCACTTCGTGTCTGTTTGTGATCATTCGTGTGTGGATACTAGTAAAGGGTGATCGTTCGCTTTCAAGTAGCACCTATAGTTCATTTTTAGCAGAAAGTATATCGAAGAATCATGCATCAAAAGGTAAGTTATCTGATCCTTTTGTCGAATTAATTGGAACACATGGATTATAGGAATTATGCAATAAATTTTATGTTCCACTGCTATTATGTACTTACGATTAGGGCTGTTCAAAACCGAACCGACACCGATAACTCAACCGTAAAATTGGCTTATTGGTAGTGGGCTATCGAATTAGCGGTTTGGGAATGAATTAAAATTTTATAGTTAACAGCTTATCGATGCAGGGGCAGATTACACAATTTTCTTATTGGGCAAACCGTTAACCCGTTAAGAATTTATCATATATAAAATATGTATTGTAAACCTAAAAGACTAAAATCTAAAGCTAAAGCACTAAAGTGAAAAGTCTGAACCATTAGTAATTATCTTCGGTAAACTCTTCCATTAACAATAAATTATTATTATTATTATTTTGTGTTGGAAGTTATCATTGCAATAACTGTGGTTCCAGAGAAAGGTGGTGAAGTGATCACCATCGGAAGGGTTGAGATTAAACTTGTGAATTCTTAGCTGTTAAGTCTTGCCCTGTGGCTATGGGGCTTAATTGGCTTCCTAGTTGTTAAATTATGAATAAAACGTTTGTCTTTCAAGGCAAAAAAAAGATAGTAGTAACGTAATTTAACCGATACACCGCCTAATAACCGTCCGATAATTGCTAACCCGATACCGAACCAACCGATATCTTATCGGATTAGTACTTTTAAAAGCCGATAACCGTTAAGCGTAATTATCCGCCTGATAAGCAGCCGTACTTACAATTGCACAAATTCCCTTGAACTTCAACTAAGTACAAAATTTAATAAACTTTGAAACTTGGGATTACAAACCATAAATAATTGTGCGACTTAAAATTATTTCATTACAGACAAACAAATTTAAAATCAAATTTTAGATATACAAAGATAGCGTTCTTTGTTAAAAACTAAATGAAAAGTACATCACACCGGTAGGATAGAAGTAGCAAGATTTAGCTGCTCTAGATCCGTGTATGTCGTATTCTTTTACTATCCAAAAGTAGCATTCGAAATTCTTTTTTGCAAGTATAATTTTAGTTACAGTTTTCTCGTTTGATGTTCCCATCTTTAAGTTTCAAATATTTAATTTCACTAAAGACTATTGGGCTGTTAATCACGCTCTGGTCTCATAGCCACATTTGGGCAACTTGCAGGATTGTTCTTTGCTGGGGTGGTCTTTAAATTTTGCCCTTCAGGCAGAATTCGCATGGGCATTCTGCCTCAAAATTCTTCCTGAGGCACAATTTATTGCCTTGCGATTTTTTTTTTTTAACTGAGCTGAGGTTCGAACTCACAACCTCGGGTATTAGACGAAGGGCAAAACTGAAAGACCACCAATTTGAAGGGCATAAATTAAAGACCACCCCAAATGAAGGGCAATCCGCGCACAAAAAAGGCCACATTTCATCAGCCAGACAGTTCGAAATATGTTGTGGCAAGCACATCAAACGACGCGAAGACCCATTATTGTGAACTCCAGAGTCCACTGCATACGGCACTAATACGAAGGAAAAAAAAAACTCATGACTATATTAACAAAGATTCAATAGAAGCAAAACCAAACCATACAAAAATCAAGATATACATGGACTAGTTTCTTCAGCCCTTTTTCTCCATGCTTACATTCTATATGGCCCACACAACACTTGAACTGGGTTTTTTTTTGGTTGGGGGGGGGGGGGGGGGGAAGGGGAGGGTAGGGGTTGCATGGGGGATACTTCCACATCTTCAAATCCAAATCCCCTTGGTTAAGATCTTGTATTCTTTCCCATACTTATTTTTAATGTGCTTCAGCCTAAAATATCAAACTGAAATCATAGGCCGCTCATCATTGCCAACAATCGTAGCCTACACCCAAACTTTCCAGCTCCATTAACCAATTTTGGGACAAAAGGCTTCACAGCTGAACAGACATAGTATGAACAGGAAAATGCACATGAAGAGGCAAAAAGATCTCTCTTCCATAATTAATTATTTATGAGATTCACCTACCTAAGGGCTCAAAGACGACCTGAATTTCATAGTGCGTCTTCTGCCTGCAATAATTCAGTATACACGAAAGACACCATTTGCTTTACGGAGCTCATAGATTCTTTCAAAAATGCATATCCTTCCGTAGCTGCAAGAACCAACGAAGTGTAAAAGATTTACGCCATCAGAGAAAGCAAACGTATTAACAACCACCATGCAGAAAGAAACAACCAGTTACTACCTTTAGTCAGTGAATGAAATTCCCTGGAGAAGTCCTCAACACGTCCATGGACAGGTCTCATTCCACAGATTTGGATCACACAAAACTCCAGGTACAATGCCATTACTGTTATTTGCAACAGTAAAACACACACCCCTTGTATTTCAGAAGTAACCTGCTTCAACTTGTTGGCTTCGCATAATTCAGTGACAATGGATATTCCTTGATCCTACAACCGAAAGGTGAAACATAACCTGTGTCATAAGACTGCTACGAAGTATCTTTTAGGAAGGGTCATGGTACTGTACTAATGAAGTTTTTAAAATAATGCTGATCAATGTTGAGTTGAAAACTAGGTGCAGTTATCTCCTTTTTTTACATTCTACAGCACAAACAACTCGTTGAAACCTCGCTACTGGACTGAGAAAGAGGCAAGAAAGTTGAGCTATACCTCCTTCCTTCCCTGTGGTTAACTGCCTTTTCTTCCTTTTTCCATACTTCAGGAAGAAGAGATCACCAGATTTTGTATTGAACGCATGGCGCAGCTAGGACCCTTTCAAATTCTGTTTGAGCCTATGTTCAAGCCAGACCCACCCCCTTATATTACTAAGGCTGGAAAGAATGCCCACCAAGTTCAGATAAAGGAATGCTTTCCTCAACCATTAAAATAGAGGCTCAACCAAGGGAAGTAGGTGTGGCGTAGAAGGAAAACGCTTTCGGATCGCCCCAGGCAGATTCACTTGAAGAGGAAGTAGAATCATGAGCAGGCTATTGGTTTTCTTCCTCGCTACTCACCTTCTGTCTTCCTTACTTTCTATCTTGTCTAAGCTACGCACAATTACAGTTCTGACTACTTCTAATCTTTCTAGGGGCATTTTTAGTACTGCTTCTTTGATCAAAGCAACAATTATATCACCAATATGAGCATATCGACGGTTGGCAGCTCCTATAATTCGAATACACATGAATACCTCATATGTTCACCTTAATAGAAACTGATCATATTTTAAGATTTACTCTAAAGTGCAGAGCCACCTTAAAAGTGACTAACGTAGCCCAAAATCTCAAAAAAATTAAAGAAACTGGGAACATGTTAATATTGAGGACAGCAGGCTCAATGCTGCAGAAGCAATTAAGTAAATTGATCCATTCTGTTAGCTCCATTTGTTTTCCCTTTAAACAAGACAAGTGGTTAGATTAAGAATGCCCTAGGAGGTCAACCTGCAATCTTAAGCCTAGTCAGGCACGTAGAAACCACTGCCTTCATCAAACTACATCAGAATACTGACAGGGACTTACAATGTGTTTGGTATGGAGGAAAACATTTTCTGGGCAATTCTCCCATGTTTGGTTGATCAAAATGTTTTGTAAAACATTTTCTCGAGGAAAGCAAGTTCCTTAACAATTAGGAAAATGACTTCCCTAATGGAAGTAGCGAAAACAAGTTCCATAAGTGACATACCTAGGTCATTATCTCTCCCCCCACCCACCCAATGCCCCAACCTCACCCCCACCACCCCCGGACCCCCACTCCCCACCCCATAGTGTTATGCTAGATTTGATTACACATAAATGTTCTTAGGATAATATTTTTTTGCTTCCATAGCAAACACTAGAAAATAAGTAAGAAACCCACTTGTTTCAGAAGAAAACATTTTCTAGGAAAATATTTTCCTTCATACCAAACACACCTTAAGCTCAATGCATAAATCATGGAAAAATCAACTCTGCAAAGAAGAAGAATCCGGTGGTGAAAAATAATCTGGGCGTCTCACCTGCAAGCAGTGAAGGATATCAGGCATCGGTAGCTCCGGAAAATGTCCAAGATCGACAAAACCCACTTCTTCAGCCCTTTCAGCAGCATCTTCAGCTTGTTGACACAAAAACTTTAGAAGAAGACAGGTAATTCTGTATATCTGAATAGACATAGCATCTGAAAAATGTGTCTGCGAAGTCAGATTAGCATGCTCATTTGGTTGAGCTTTGATCACAATTGCAGTTCTAGACGAAAAAGATGAATATTTGGGATTTAGACCGCAGCAAAGCGCAGATAAAGCAAACCAGCCATTTTTGCTATTGATAGATGATGGCTTTTTGTGCCACTCGTACTCTTCTCGGAGGGTAGGATGACAAAAGATGGGGGGTTCTCTTCCTGGTGGTTCCCCATGACATGGCGTACCGCAGCTAATAAAGGCCAATAAATGGATGCATCTTTCCCTTAACTGTGACTCCATTTCTTTCATGGCCCTTGACCAAGCATTCCTATGCTTCGCCAGAACACAGATTAACATAACCGTATTTTCACTCTCTCTAAGAGCACTCAATGAAGGATGTGGTTTGAATGCCCGAAGTCTTTTCTTATCATGATCATCTGATGGAAAATCCGGAGGACTAAGATAATATGAAATTAGATCAGCCTTCTCCAACAGGAAGTAAGTCACCACATGTTCCACATTGAAAATCGAACTTTCTCCTAAAGAGTTAATAATTGCGGTAACCACAGCCAAGCTAAGTCCCCAAATGGGTTGAGCCCTTTCATTATTCTCAAAGGTGTTTTCCAGATTTCTCTCCCTCTCAACTACTGAGAGAGGTCTACCATCAGATAGGTCAGCCAACAACACTCTTAACGATGCAAAGAAACCAGCATTTAGAAGCATTTCAGCACCTTCCTTCACATGTGCAATAGTCAAAAGAAACTTCAATATTATGTCAATGTTTGAATAGGAGTTTTTATCTTGAAGTTTTAGAACAATATGCTGCATCGGGAGATGTTTCTGGATGATGGGGAACCAAGTAGCAGGTGTTGAAAATCCTTTGAGTATTTGATCAATAATAATCATAGAGATGGAGCAATGTTCAGTAAGTTCTATACAGTTGCAAATCACCGGTAGTAGCCCCAAGTTCACATTAGCTGCCTCAGGTAAGGCTTCATTATGCTCAATTTCTGTTCGTACTCCAAGGCAAGCATCTCTCCAAGTTGATTTGAGTGAAAAGAGAATTAGCATCAGAAATATCTTCATTGAACTAATGACACCAGTAACCAATGGCCTACAGTTACTCAACACCTTGAGGCCATAACCTGAAGTTTTTAATATGAGAAGGCACGTGGATAAAGACAAATGCGTACTCAGAGACCTGGTAAAGCGGAAAAGCAACTCCGCTTGAGCTGCAAGAATTTCCACTACGTCTTCACTAGCATCAGAAACAGGAGGTAATAGCTCGATTGTGCGGTGGAGAGACTGACATATATTATCAATGCTAGATGACAATGATTTTTCAGGAATTTTTCTGCCACTTCTAGCCCCATTGTCAAGTGACTGCATAAACAAGGAAACCATGTCAATCATAAAGCAAAATATATACACTTACCCTTTCCTTGGACAAAATTATAGTCACTGCAAGAATTTTGACATTTTTATATAAAACAACTACGCCTCAATACAAGCTCATAGTGTTATTCATTTAAGTTCTTCTTAGAAAAATAATATACAAACTGAAAGTGAAAATGAAGTACTAAATTCAGTATTTTCTAACGGCATATTAGTTTGACAAGACTAAAACACTTCTAGAAAACATAGGATCTAAAGTAAATATACTAACATAACAAGAACATATTCCCAACTTATTTTGCATCACCCGCATAGATCTTTTTATTCCAGTGTGCCCTGCTTTTCTCTAGGTCTGCATGGATTCCAAAACATCACAGAAATCCCTTCGACGTGATTTTAGGAAGATGCAGAAATAGTACTTCAAGATCCATTACGTGTCCAAAGGCAAGGAGCGGGCGGCGCATTGTATGAACCAGCGTGCGAACCATGTGAATCAAATATTGTATTCATGATTCACACTCATATTATCTGTCATTCAATCCATTTTTATCCGTATTAAATATGGGTGAGTCAGATATTTTATCTGCTTTGTCTAACCCGTTTTCAACCAGCCCATATCTGATCTGAACCACCTGTTTTGCCAGCACTAGTTACAACACTAATATGCCTATCTGTGCTACTCAGAATGCAATGAACAATTCAAAGTAATCACACTTACAACCGCAGTTGCATGCTAGCCATACTTTATGATAAAGTGAGTGTAGTGAAATACAAATCAAAGCAGGAATAGTCTTCATAAGACTATCCAAAAAATCAAATACCAATGACGCTTTCTGATAATACAATCTGAACAGTGACAAAGCTTCATGACCATGGTACCCCGTTTCACTAAAGTTTCACAATCTAAGGATCTGCTAAACTATTTGTTACCATCTCAAAAAAAAGAAGGATGTGCTAAACTATCTGAATAAACTTTACAATTTTATAGAACTTATTAGATTTAAAGGTTAAGTAGTAAAGTAAATGAGTTAAATCTAGAAGACAGAACGTTGAAACTGAACATGCAACTAAAAATGAAGTTCACAGCATCACCATGGATAACACTGTTGCCAATGCTTTTCAAGAAAAAATAAAGCTTATAGGACTGAAAATCAGCAAGGTAAATGACCCAAATCTAGGAGACTAAATAAGAAGTGTAATGCCACTGAAGGCAAAACTCACATTATCATTATCAGATATGGAGAGAGCAGTTGTCAAAGCTATTAAAGCTGAAAGCTTGGATCTTGTGAGTGACACCATGACATTCACATTCTGCAAAGAGAGCAACAGCATTTCTGCAACTGCTTTAGATGGTTTCCAATCGGAAAGATCCCACAAATCAACTGCCATGTCCCCTTGCAGACGGTCGGTGTCATATAAGCAGACACCATCAGTTTGAGGAAAAATGTCCTCATCGTGCTTATGGTGATATGTTTGCAAGAAATTTGACTGTAGCAGATATTGTGACAGCTCCTTGAATGGTATGTGAGAAATCTGTCTGCCTTCAAGCTCTCCTTGCAGATGATAGAATAAATCATTGAGAATTAAGTCGTCCAGTTCATTTCCTCCACTGGAAGAAAACAGAATAGAAGGACAAAAGAGTAAGTTTTGAGTTTGGGTAAATATTATAAGCACTTGTAGAATAGATTGATCCACTGAATACAAAAGGTATTTTTGCATTTCAGTTGCTTCTAAAAATATTTTTACATTGTATAATCACACGCATGAAAGGGGAGCCATGGAGCAACAGCTAAGTTATTCCCATGTGACCTATAGGTCACGGGTTCGAGCCGTGGAATCAGCCACTAATTCTTGCATCAGGGAAGACTGCCTACATCACACCCCCTTGGGGTGCAGCCCTTTCCCCGACCCTGCGTGAACCTCGGATGCTCCCCGACTGCCCCTTTTTTGTATAATCACACGCATTTCTCATCGAATAAAATTACCACTTAACCAATTAGTGATCATAATTGGTCCATTCTGCCTCAACTCTTAGAGTAACAAATTGTTATAACTTCCCAACCTATTAACAGTTCACCTCCAATAACCACTATGATCAGGATATCCCTCTGATATAATAACTGAGTACTAATAAACAACAAACAAACCACTTCCAGAACCAGTCTCACTTCAGCAAGGTATGACAATACCAAGCACTTACCTGTAACCACGCTCTGCATAAATAGCCATCAACTCAGAAAAGGCTGGCAACTTCCTCAACTGTAGAAGGGAAAACAAACATAATGTAGAAATAAGTATCTTTGTTAAAGATATAGTGATGCTATTGTAACAAATGCCAAAGGCATGAAAGTGTGAAACTGCAGTTGACGTGTTCAAAAAATTCAGATACATCAGTTGCTGTGTTTATGAATCAGTTCTGTGATTAGAGTAAATAGAAAAAGAGGGAAGGGAAGGCGACGAGATATTGTATGAAATGCTGCAAATAAAAGAAAAGGATGAACCTTTTGCAACAAGTTAGTAACTTTATCAACAAGTGAAACAGACAAACTTCCTGTATCACCGTCTTTTAATTTACACATCACGCGCACAGCAAACAAACCAGCAGCAACCTGTAAGCACTATCACTATGATTAGAGGCATACTCCTTTGATGCATGAACAAGGGACATTAAAAAGAAGCTTTCTGGAAAATACTGAAAAGGCCTCATATTGTTAAAAAGAAGATAATAAGCTGTTTTAAATATCCCCCTCTGCTCAGAATGTGATATTTGAGCAAATTCAGAATAAACCAATCAAAAGCACAGTATGCGGAGTTTACAAGAAAACTGAATAGGCCCTAGAGAGTTGAAAAAGAGTCTCACAATGAAGTGTTAATTTTGCCACAAAAGAAACAGAGAGCGGTACAGAATGTTTGACCTCAACAATTATGCTTTTGAATTATCTCCAACACTACTGACAAACTTATTGTACACTGAGAACATTCATATAGCATATGCAACTTGATTTCAATGGAAAAAAGATATTTCTCTCTTAAACACACAACATTTTGAGTGTGGCTCCCCTAAAAGTACCTGAAAGCAAGTAACAATTCACCGTAAAAGCAGTAAGTCTCTCACTAAAATCATACTCCTTTTGAGATCTACAAAAAGCTAAGAGTCTCAGGGAAGATTAGAGAGATCGGACTCAAGGGTTTAGTGGCAAGTTAGAAGCTGAGAAGAAGAGCAGTTCTCCCTTCACTGCTACAGATCATTGTTGTGCCCCTTTGTTCTGAGATAATTAAATAAGGAGTAGCACTTAAGAAATAATCTATCAGAACAAGCATTAGATGGTCAATCAATAATTTATCCCATTGATGAAACCAATCAGTACTCATGATGAGATTATAGATATCATTCTGTCACTATAGATTCATTCTGATCCAGTGTGGAATAAAATTGAAGGCTCAACACCTCTAACATATTAATTCGAACATTCTTTTTTATTCCTTGATGGGTATTCTAACTCGAACATTCTAGCTCTAACACTTTATTTTGCAACATAATTAATCGTTATACTAATTTGTTTCGCCTCCTCAAGCCTCTAGTCAAGAAAATTACAACCTGGCTTAGTATTCAAGAACCTATAAAGATTCAGCTTCAGTCCAAAGGTCTAAATAGCAAACTGAAATAAAATGCTTCTGCCATTATTCACATTCACTATCACAATGAAGTTGAACATCAGAACTAGCAATGGCGTAAGCTAACATAAACCAGTGTAGAGACTTAGTTACTACATACAACCGAAATTAGATAACAAGAGTACCAGGAAATACAGCTCACCCTTGCACGCAGCTTTACAGAATCATCATACTCAAATGAAACAAATGTCTTGATAGTCTCCGCATCCAATGAGCTCCCACACCACCCTCCAAAAATATCCTTCAGGTTACATGAACTTTCAGCTGTTGCTACTTTAGAGCCATCTGACTCATTATGTAATGATTTGGAAGATTCTTTCGTCACCAACTCAGAATGTAAAATCTTTTTCTGCTGGAACATCTCATAGGCCACTACATCCAATACATTATGCTGACACTGATATCTGTATGCCAGATTTTGGAGCTCCAATTCTGTCGCGCTTTCAGATTGACAACTATTCTTACCTATAGAAAGCACGACAGAATTCAATAGCTTTTTCCAGAAGTCTGAATTTCTCAGTTGCTTCAGGAGATTTGTATACTGAGCAGCTCCTTGCCATAATGCTTTTAGGAGATATAGCACATTACACATTATACGCGATTCGCTGAAAGAAACCAAAAAAAATCTCTTAAATGAAATCATGAAGTACCTCAACAATTAAACGTCGTAAGGAATACTGACACATTTTATGGCATAATCAAAATGACTAGGATCCTTACATCATCACGAGATCATCAGATCTTTTAACATAAATCCATATGGAATCAAATACGTTAGCAGCATTGCACTGTAGTGCATCGTTGTTGACTGGTTGATTGTCACCATTGCATGATTCAGAAATTGGATTTTCTCCCAAAGCGATCACAGCAGTAAGAAAAGAAGCCTGCCACAATATGATTCAAAATTTTGATACCAGAAAGGACAACATTATGGTCTTTTTCATACCCAATTCAGCACTTAAAACAAAATTCATTAAAGGATTAGACATTAGTTGTCAACAGTAACAAAAGATTAAATTAACATGTTTTAGTGACATCTAAATTTAAAACGTTTTACTGACATCTAAAATGATATGAACAGTTTCTGTGAGAGTGGCCATTGGAACAAAAAGAATGGCTAATAATAAGCTGTCGTACAACACATTCTAAATAGACTTAGTCACAAAATAAAGCCCATACACCAAATAAGCAACTTTTGACAACTGTGAAGTAAAGTATAGTTTAGAGTACGCCAAAGTGACGTAATATTACATGGCAGAATACAGAAAATTTTATGCACGCTAAATTTTTAAAAGTCAATAAGCTTTACAATGACAATTCAATATTAAATTAATGACAACATTAAAAAAAAAAAAAAATTCAGTGAGGGACATCAGTTATTTAGTTATAAGATATTTATTCAGATTTCAGCTTTACCAAACAACCCATTGGTAGAGCTCTTGACAGAAGGGGTAAATAAAGCTCGTGACTGGTTTGTATAAACACACACATTATAAGATACATCAATGTGAAGCCGGAGTTGACATTCTCCACCCGTTGCTTAAAATAAAAAGAAATGGGTACAAACAGCTCTTTATTAACTTTCACTCCATTGGAACAACAAGAATAGTTATAATCACATGAGCAAGTGCTCCAGAAACTTTGAATGAAGATGAATGATATAGTCACAAACATTTTTTAATGACCTTAAAATTGATTTAAGAGGCATTACGGTCATAATACAGCACACTGTCCTTCACTCGTTCCTTCAAATAATTGGCGGGATATTTCTATATCAAGGTAAAACTTGGGGCAAAACTAATACAACGCCTTCCATCTTCTACATTTTCTACTTTACCCATGACCGTTAAAAAGATCTTTCAACTTGGATCAAGCTTGACGATCAAGGGCTCTTGACTTTAGGTTTGAAAATAGCTTTAAATGCTACTGGAAAATAGGTCATCCACATATACTAGATCCCATGGTCTGGCAGTAATGCAGTATTATTATGAGCTAAAAAAGAAAGCAACAAGTGGCAAGTTACCTGATAGCGTGCAGCAGAAGTAAGCATCTTGAAAGTAGCAATTACGAGATCCTCACTTTCTACTTTCTCTTGATGAAGAATGCAACAAATGGTATTTTTAAAATTACAGATCTGCAAATGCATTTGTTGAGATCAGTTAAAATAGCTTATTTTCATTCCTCAATATTAAACTTACAAGAAAAAATAGTCCCAATATTTTAAACCTAAACCTGCTTGTCATCCAGACCGAAATATGCATTGCTAAGCGCATATGACTGCAAGCCGTCTCCAATAATAAACAACCTAGAGAGCAGTCTTGCAGCACCCACCTGTATCTTCTGCATTGGCAGCAGATGTTTGTCAGAATTTAGCACAGTTTCAATCTATATCAGACCTTGGAGTGACATAACTGGAATCTATTTCTGGTTTCCTTTTGAATGCCAAGAACTCTATTTTGACCAATCTAAGATTATTTCTTGTAACTTTTAATACAGCCCGGAAATAAAAAAGTGGGGAGAAGTAGATAGATGCAACTTAAAAGGTGCTGCAACCTATGATTAAAAAAGAAGAGTGCACAGAAGAGAGCCGGAGGCTCAACAAAATAAAACCCACACATGTGATAAATGGTTTAGATTTTGCTCATTTTCAGAAACATGTTTAAACCCCCCCTCCCCACCCTCCTCCTCTCATAAGGACCTTGATGCAGCACATGAGTTTTCTTCCTCAAATAGCTGAGATGCAAGATCAAGTTCTTTCTGTAGTTTACACTCTTCTGAAGTTCACAATTAAAAAAAGAAAAAAGGTTGATTTCTCAATCTCAGGGGCATCTCTTGGACAATCCATAGCAAGATTGTTGAGACTCTTTTTAGCTGGGAGGAGGCTGGGATTGGGACAAAGAGTAGAAGAAATTGCACAATCATCCCAGCATGTATATGGTGGACAATCTGGAAAGAAAGGAATGCCAGATGTATTGAGAATAGAAGTAGTACAATTCAGATGATCAAGCTCACCTGTGTTAGGCTACTTTGTTTTTGGTGTCCAAATGCATACCCTGAAGATACAGAGATAATCCTAGATGTTCTTGATTCATTTTAGGATTGCAGCTATGCTTCAGTGACTCTTGTTTAATTTTTTTCTCTTCTCCCTCTTCTCTTGTAAAGGGGTTTTCAGTACTTCCCCAGTACTGGTCTATAATACAAAATGTTATTTGTTTAAAAAAAAAGGTTGATTTCATTTTAAAAATATAAAAACAAAACCATTTCATTGTTCTTTGCAGTCAGCATTTAGGTTTCATAAGAATCTTGTCACATTTCATTGCATAATCTAGTGTTTCTAAATACTTAGTTGAGGCACGTTTAACCTGAAGCTACGTGACATCCCGCTTAGATATTATTCAGCAGTATTCAAAGCGCTAAGGCATGCACTTCATGGAATTGTCTTGAGGGTAGCACTAGACAATAAATACAACAACAACATACCCAGTGAAATCCCAAAGAGTCGGGTCTGGGGAGGGTAGAGTGTACACAGACCTTACCCCTACCTTGAGAGATAGAGAGGCTGGTTCCGGTAGACCCTCGGCACAAGGACAAGCAATTCAAAGCAATGGCAAAACACTAAAAAAAAAAAAGTGTGATAAAACTGTCTGGAAAAAAGGAGCCGGAACTACCACAAAATCATACAACAATCGGAGTACAAAAACAAGATATAGTAGCAGAAATCGATGGACAAGAAACTACAAGAATAATACTACGACTACAACTTGTTGCTACTCCACTTTGCACTTGACACTTGGTCCTGATCTCAAGTGAAAACTAGGATCAAATCTACGATTCTGCTCAAGAAATAGAAATGGGTCTTCGGAGTTTGGTCTGCTTGGCTCTGTTTACAACGACCACTTTCAACAACTCTTTCCCTCAGCCCAGATGGGAAGTTTATTTTTGTCTATACAATAATCACACACGGATGCCCCAGTGCGGAGGTGTGAGAGGTTGGCCATGGATGGTTTCAGACGAGGTAGGGGTAGGCCAAAGAAGTATTGGGGAGAGGTAATTAGACACGACATGGCGCAGTTACAGCTTACCGAGGACATGACCTTAGATAGGAGGGTTTGGAGGACCCATATTAGGGTAGAAGGCTAGTAGATAGTCTCATTACCCTGCCTTATTAATAGTCGCATTATCGTAGTATAATTTCTTGTGCTCTAATTTATGCTATTATGCTATTATCTGTTATTTCCTGTGCTTTGATTATTCTATGTTATCTGTGTCGCTTGCGTTACTTCATTTCCATATCGCTTTGAATCTCTTAGCCGTATCTGACCTCTTTTTATGTTTTTATTGAGTCGAGGGTCTCTCGGAAACAGCCATCCTACCTTGGTAGGAGTAAGGTCTGCGTACACTCTACCCTCCCCAGACCCCACGTTGTGGGATTTCACTGGGTTGTTGTTGTTGTTGTTGTTGTAATAATCACACACAGCAGGCACACTTCTCCACCATCAAGGACCATCTACTTCTCTGTAACACACCCAACGGCCAACAACAACTTTGATTTCCTCTTCACCACTAGAAACTAACATCTTATCTCACAGCCACCACCACTCTGCCGCAAACCAAAGTCAATAGCTTCTTCTGTGAAAGCACTGTCAACATCTTCACCATAACAAAAAGAGTGACCTCGTCTTTAAAAAAATCCACTCCCTTACACTTGAGATTTTTGAGGTTGAGGTTGAGGTTTCAATTTTGAGAGCTCTTTGACAGCTTATGTCTATGGATGAGGTGGTCAATCAATTCAAAATTACCACTACAGATATAACTTGGCAAATTGAGACAACATGCTACCTGACTGAAACAAATACAATGCAAAGTGAGATTAGACTAATGCAGCTATCAGGCTTGGAAATGAGGCATCACTGGAGAAACAGGATTTCAGTTAGAGGGGAATTAGCAGTGTAAACCATGAAACACAGGAAGAATAGGGACTGACAGTCTTCAAAACCTTAAAACAGTTAGAGGCAGTAAACTAGTGAAACTGTATTATTGCAACAATTGCAAGGGTGACATCAAAGAGAATGTATTAACGCTCTAGGTAAATGATCAGAAAATTCCCCAACTCCATAGAAATGTGGCAAAACAAGAAAGCAGGTGCTTTTAATTAAATAGTGATGAGAACATACAGGATTTCGGAAGAATGACATCAGTGATATCGCAGCAGTAACCAGCGGCACTGGTTTTGTTGTTGGTGACATGATTGCCTGATAAAAGAGAGTGAAACTGGGCACATCCTGAAATGAAGCACAAGCAGGTCTTAGGTTTTGCTGTTAAACATCTTCACAAAGTCAAACAAGATCAGGAATATCTGTGACCATCGGTGTCTTGAAACTGAACTTCAGTCAGCCTATGTGCTGTAAAGTATCTGTCTAATAGACTGATCCCAGCAGTAAAAGAAAGCAGAAAATAGTATTCTGGATTCTAGAAATACCACAGATGAGAGAAAAATAACCAACTCAATCAGGGTGTAGGTATGAAGAAAATACTAGACAAAGATCGTAAAATCCAAGTTGAACACCTTCCGCTTGATTAAAGATTAGAATATACGCAGATCTCTCCAAGAAAATGCAAGAATTACTGGCATCTAGTTTTGTTGACAGCAAACTCTATCTGGATTTGCAGAAATAATAAACTCCAAAAATTGAGCTCAAACAAGAAAAACGCATACTACGTCACTCTCATCCTCTCACCCACAGAAAAGCATTCATTCCAGGATGAATTTCTCAAGCATTTCTGTTCCTATAGAACTAAGCTAAAGTAACAGACGAGGAAGAATTTGTCTAGTCAGTTACAGACGAAGAAGATTTTGTCTTTATTCAACTTGAGGTGGAAAAGAACAGGGGCACAGGGATAGAATCTATCTATTATATTATAAAAAGCACGAATATAAATGTTGGTTGACCAAATTGAACGACTTTCATACACTTAAATATTTCATTACTTTGGACAAGAATATACAAGGAAAGGACACAATTGGAATAATGCACGTTAGGATAAAAATTGTAGTAGTCTAGGAACTTAACTCACAGTAATAAACTCTAATCCTATTAGGAACTTAACTCGCGTTATCCGAATTTTTCATATTAATAGAACACCAAATTTCATTAAACGTTATCGTTCTAATTATAAAGTGTAGATGTTAGCTTCATTAGTATCACACGTACTCTAAATATTAGCCAAATACTTCGACTAATTTAGGGTTCCAAGTAAATAGTGAAATGATTATGAATTTGAGTTGGAAAAAATTTGAAAAAACATAGTTGAAGATAACTAATGAAGCTTACGGTGATTATTTCACATTAAGGTCTTCCGTAGGAGCAAATTCTCTCTCTCATGAAAACTGATATTAACATCTAAGATGGAATGGTTTCTTATCTTCTAAGCTATGAGTTCTTGGTTGTTGGTCTCAGATTAAAATAAGGGTGTAAGGTCAGACGTCCATTTCTTTTCTCTTTTTCATTACAATGTTCATTTTTGTTAGACAATGCATGCTTATTGCTTTATTGGGTTGTCTTTGTGTAGATAAATAGATATCACTTAGATTTTAAGCTATTGCACGTTTGGGATTAATTTCGAGTTTGGAATTATAAAAATAGCTATTCCTATAGTTTCAGTAAAGAATGTAAGCACTATTAAAGTAGTTTAATCATAAAAAGATCAGTTATGGTTAGGATTTTGTTATTGAGTTTTTGTTATTCCTTTGGTTGCACAATATTGAATTACTATTTCCTTTTTCTAGAACTACTAATATAAATGGGAAGGATTGATACCTCCAATCTTCACCAGAAGTCTCGGATTCGAGTTCTCGATTTGAGGTATTCAACAACCGTGCTCTAATTTTTACTGCCTTGCGATATTCTTGAGGTTTTAAAAATTAAACAATTTAATAATCACTAGAAAAATCATTATTTCAATTCCAATTAAGTGAGAATTTGATTCTATGACGAAAAATCTCTTATTAGGCAAAACCTACGAGCATCAGCTGAAAAGTAATCTGGTCATCCTATTATGAATTTTTACAAATTTTGAAGCTGAAAATCTAATAAAAAATTCTTATCTGTAATTTAAATTTATTTTTAATATACTTAGTACGGATATACTTCATAGAGGCTGTAAGTGTAGGACTTCTATATTATATTGGTATAAGTGTTTGATTTTAAAATACATGTGGTGCATCCAAATTGAGTCATATTATGGGTAATTAACACTATATTTAATGTCGGATAGAGACAAAATGCACAAAACATGGGAAAAGGGGGGAAAATGATCTTCGTAAGGAAGTAAGAAATTCAATGAACTCTTGTAAAAATTTTGATATCCCACATAGACGATCACTAAGAAAAATAAAGGTACATAAGATTAGGAATGAACTATTTAACTTATCCTGACAATCAAGAGAAAGGTATAAAATTTCATGTATGATGGAGATGTGGATCTAATTTTTAAGTTGCAAAATTGAAATCCACTATGTGTTGAATTTATTTGCAACGTGTATTTGATGCAGCATCTGCATTTAGGACTAAAATCAGTAGGATTGAAATGCTATGATGCATAATGATTTTAAGGACCAAAGCATCCTATAATTGAATTGTTGGCTAATATGCAAATTCACTTTGGATAACTATCTAATTATAATTCTGATATTTGACAAAGCATCTTTTGATTTAAAGCACTTGTTAATAATTTAAATGGTATTAACGTGCAAGGCACGTGTAGAAACTAGTTCTTTCCAAATGCATGCAGACCCTTGAAGAAGTTTCAAGGTAAGAGATGCAAGATGCAAAAAGTTTATGAAGCATACCCTTGAGAGATCAGAAAGCATACTGGAAAGAATATCCAATACCAAGATAATAGCTTGTTGTAATCCTTCGATTTCTGTTAGCCCATAAAGCCGGCTAAAATAGAGCTTCTGTTAAAGAAAACATAAAGCAACGGTATCAACTGCTACATGCTGGCTGAAGATTCAGTGCATATTAGAGTTTATTAGCATATTCAAGGGAACACAGTCTGCGAGATTCACCTCCAGGCCATCTGAAGTGGTACAAACAAGTCGAAAGAGTGCATTGTGGATTGAAGAATCACCAAGTAATATATCCCTCACCACTTCACCAAGTTTCTGGATATATGAAATTGACAGAATGCATTTCTTCAAGACTTCAAGCACCTAAAAGCAAATAAATAATGAATCCCAAATTTCTTGGCTTTCAGACAGAAATTATTACATTTTAAATGATTATGAAGTCAAATTTGTGAAACGAAGAGAATGATTCAATAAATCAGTACTGGTCAATATTCCGCCATCTGAAAAAGATGGACTAGAATTCTCACAGAAACCTTCACCGACAACAACCAAAACCACATAAATCAAGGTGACCGTACACCTTTTCATATGAAATACATACATACATACATACATACATCCTATGAGTGTCTTGGTGGCCCGGTAGCAGCCTGAGAATACTGTGAAGAATGAGAAAAGAATATCTGCTAACTGATTATTTGAGTTGACGAACCTGTAACAATGCACCCCGATCTTTGGTCGAATAAAATGGCAATCTACTTCTGTACAGCCCCGTAATATTTTCCTAATTACTTCGAGCTAATCATAAGCTATAATTGCAATTTAATTAGTCTCGAAGTACGTACAGGCCTACACAAGGATAGAAAGATCCTTATACTTGGAGTATGTACAGCACGAGTCGGAAGTGGTTTGGCTTAATGGGAGTGACCAAAAGTTGCGCAAAGAAAACGAGAAAGGAAACCTACAAGGGTTCTCGTGACGGCCTCTCAGCGCTAGGCAAGGAAATCTCAGGTCCCAGGAGGTCGCAAGGTAGTGCAACGAGACCTAGGGACCTTAACAAATTATTTGGTTCAGTTGCGTGTCAAGGTGTGCCCTTCGCGCGCAGAATATAATAATCGAAGGAGTATTTGGAGGGTATTATGTAGAAAACACCATTTGGTATTAGTATTGTACAAGTTCATGAAATGGGTATTATTTAAGCAAGGGTTGAAATGGAGAAGAAGATGTATACTGGAACTTCATTTGGAGTTTGAGTTGAATAATTATTCCACTAACTTCACTAGCTTAATTAATCAAATTGTTGGAGTTGAGATATGAACTTGATGACAAATTGGATGTTTGGTGGGTTGTAGCCAAGTATTGGGTTGTGCTGAATCCCAATAGATATAAATTGATGTTCATTAGTTGAATTATGATAGATCCAACATGTTTGGGTCGCTGTTGAGTACTTGGAGCTTATGTTGGAATTAAGGGGCGAGTTGAGGTATGTTGAGCCTAACTCCCCTTTGGGTTTTAAGAAGTTCATAGGCTTTGGAATGAATGTTCTAATGAAAATTCATGCTTGTAGGGGCGAGCGGGTACGTATTTCTCCATTATTGATAATGAAATATTTAATGTGATATTCGACGACAAAATAAGAATTTGACCAAGTGTTAATTCTTGTAGACTCGAAATGATCATGTTTATGCAGTATATACTCATCATTACTTGTAACTTGATTTAATACGCTTCATGAGTTTTAGATGATTCTAAAGATGCTATGAACATTATGTTTACACTGGCCTATAAGAGTTAACTTTGAATGATATAATGTTCCAAGTCGCATGGGCTATACTTATGAAATGTTATCGATATTTTGGGAGTTACCTTGACATTGCGATAGGTAGTTGAGTTGTGCATGACCTTTCTACTCTGAAAGCATTTGCCCAATTTGGAATGTTAATTGTAAGCCTTTATAACCTAATGAGGGTAGTAATGTTAGCTAGTTATGCCTCAACTTAAAGATGAAAGTAATGGTGTAGCATGTGCCTCTGCATGTCCTAGGGATGGCGATGTAGCGCGTTATCACTCGTAAATGTCCATGTTATTGGCACTACCTGTAATGTAAATAATCTAAAATAATATTATGGGGCTAAGGAGCCAACCCTTGATTCTTTAAAGGAATTAAATGTTTTGAACAATGTACATGATTTTTCTCACATGATCTACACTTCGACATATGTTGCACATTTTCTAAATCTTGTCCCACCGACTGGTGTAGGTAGGTGACAACACATACCGATACTAGTTGATTTGTATTGGGGCTTTCTTTTCCTGTGATTTTATTCACAAATACATGTTTGGGAGCTGACGGTCAAGCAAGCTAGGGTCGTCCTCACTTTGATACACCTCACCTTATGACATTACACCTCACCTTATGACATTCTTTTGGTATAGTTGGGGGTCATGTCATCCATGAGTTTTCTCATTCATTACGTCATAGAGGCTCCGTAGACAGTGGGTTGTATTTCTGGTTTTTCATGGGCACTTATATGGCATTATGAATGACTTTTCTTTGCTAGTGTATTTTGATATACTTCATGATGATATAAATGTTGTTTATCATTCACTCATTAAATATTTTAGAGTTTAATTGGTCACATGAGCATATTGGTAGCATTAATGTCTATAAATATTGGTTCGCTCGATGCGAGTTTATGGAATTAAGTGCCGATAACGTCCACCTATTTTATGGGGCTTGACAACTATATGCTTTGTTCTTTCATGAAACACTAGACTCGAAGCAATATGCATAGCTTTACCAGTGTTGTCTAAGCCGCGCTTAAGCCCTGAAGCGAGGCACAAAACATGTTGAGTGCTTTGCCGCGCTCAATGTGTGGTTCAGCGTCGTTATCAAGGCTCTAAGACATAATTTTCCTTGCCAATAAGCGTCTCCTGAAGAAGCGACACTAAACAATTAAAATTTAACTTTATTCTAACAAAAATTCAATTCTTTGTCCATATATTTGTTATTAATGTAAATAAATATTAGTCTTGGACTAAACATATATATTTATTTTTTCTCCATTTGCGCCCTTTTTCATTAAAGCTCACACTTTATTTGCACTTTGCGCTTAAAGCCTCAACAGACCTTAGTGCTTTTTTTGTGCTTTTCGCTTTTAATAACACTGAGCTTGACAATTTATTTTTAGTTTAATGTATTTAAAGAGATTTTTATATGTACATGATAAGAAAATGGATATTAGGCATAACTCAACCCGAAACGCTAGCTCAAGATTGAGAATTTCTCAAGACCATATAAGGACACCAAGTTCCCCATCCACAACCAGTAAAGCTTGATACACCCGCACACCCGAGCCTGCCAACAGGAGCATGAGCAATATAATATGGGGGTTAACATCGGATAAACCAAGAATTAGGATGAGTTTGGCTTTATATAAAGGGCTATATTCACCCATCTCCTCATCAATTTCATGGATAATAGAATGAGGTGTCCGCACCACCTTTTGGGAGTAAAAACAAGATGAAGAAATTGTTTTGCTTTTGCATGAGACTAGGAAAAAAAATCATTGAAAGGAAGCAATCCTTCTCCTTTTTAAACAAAACTCAAGGAACTTTTGGACAACATAGAGAACTTTTTTAGCAGCAAAATAATTAGAAGAAGTAATAGAACATGGAGAGAAAGAATTTTCAGCAGATGGAGGAAGAATGGTCCGACTAGAGACTCAAAACCTTGGCTCTAATAAAAAAAAATCAGAGGGAGAAAAAAAATTGAAAGAAGGGACTCGAACCCTTGGCTCACTAGAAATTCAAGATTAGAGGAGGGTGTTGGTTGCATAGAAAATTGCAACCTGTTAGCCCAAGAGATAGTGGACAAGAAAGAGAGCATTCTATTCTTTAGCAGAAAAAAGTATTCGAGGAAGAAGTATAAGAAGAGGAAGAGAGAATTTTTAGTGTGGTGACTCTAATCACGGGTGGGTGTTCAGGGAGTTTAGATTGGATAACATTGGTTTGCATTTTCAATTTTTGGATTCGAGAAATTACAATCCAAATCCATTCCGAATACATTCGGAATGGATGATTACTTTTAAGTTCTTCAGATTAATCAGGTTTCATTATTTTGGACTTTGCAATTTTGATCCTATAAGTTGATCATTTTGGTTGTTTTAGGTTAGTTTTAAGCCTATAAATTGACTTCTTGTTCCGCAGATCAATTACTATTCTTTGAAGGTTAAGCCCGTTCGAAGGCAAGTCATGGTATTCGGGATTGGACATCGAAATGGATGCTCCTTCTTACAAAAATGAACCTTCAATGTATTCATGTAAAATTGTCTTAAAAATTTCACATGCCCACCACAATAATCCAAATAAAATCCTGCAACTAATGAAACCATTATTAGGATATTCCTAGTAAAATAATCACTAAGGCCTTAGAATTAACAAGTCCAAACATAGTAAAACTATGTCCAAACAAAAAGCCTTTTGATAGCCAAGGTGAACGACGTAAAAAAAAAAAAAAAAAAAAAAAAAAAAAAAAGGAACAGCATAACCTGTGTAATCCCACAAGTGGGGTATGGGGAGGGTAGAGTGTACGAAGAACTCACCCCTCTCGTGGAGGAAGAGAGGTTGTTTCCAAAGACCCTCGGCTCAAGTAATGCATATCAAAGAAAAAAATCAAATGTAAAGCAAACATGGCAAATAATAGAGAAATCATTACATAGCATTCAAAAAAGGGACAGCAACCACAACAAAATAATGTAATAACTGAAGCAAAGAAACGACTAGTAACAAACATCAAAGGACAACCTACCACCCTAATCCTCGACTTCCATAAACTCCTATCTAATGTCATGTACTCCTTGAGCTACATCATTTCCTGTCTAATCACCTCTCCCTTATACTTCTTTAGTCGAACTCTACCTTTTCTTAAACCCACCACTGCCAGCCTCTCACACCTCTTGGGGCATCTGTGCATCTCCTCTTCACATGCCTGAACCATCTCCGTCTCGATTCCCTCGTCTAGTCCACTAAGGAGGCCACTCCCACCTTGTCCTAGATATCCTCATTCCTACTCTTACAATCCTACTCTTATCTCCCCTAGTATGCCTACATATCCGCCTCAGCATCTTTTATTCCACAATCTCATCTTCTGAGCATGAGAGTTCCCACAACTCTGTAGTACTTGCCTTTAAGTTTTGGTGGTACATTCTTATCGCATAAGACTCCTGAGGCGAGCTTCCATTTCATCCACCCAGCACCAATACAATGTGTGACGTCATTGTCGCTCTCTTTATTTCCTTGGATTAAAGACCTAAGATAATTGAAACATCCTCTCTTAGTGATGGCCGATGTATCAAGCCTCACTTCCACTTCAACCTCATACAAACTTACACTCCATGTATTCAGTTTTGGTCCTGCACAACCTGAACCCTTTAGACTCTAGGGTTTTTCTTCACACCTCCAGCCTGGTGTTAACTCTACCGTGAGTCCTCATCAACAAGAACTATGTCATCCTCCCATTGTCCTTACCCAAGTCTTGGCTCCATCGTACATGTCCTTAATTGCCCTAGTGTATGCCACTGGTACACCTCTAGCCTCCAAACATCTCCATAGAACCACACTTGGGACTTTGTTGTAAGCCTTCTCCAGGTCAATGAACACCATATGTAAGTTCCTCTTCCTCTCACTATACTGCCCCACCAGTCTCCTCACAAGATGAATGACTTTTGTAGTAGAGCTCCTCAACATGAATCTGAACTAATTCTCAAAAGTAAATACACCCCTCCTCACCCTCATCTCACACCTCTCTCCCATACTTTCATAGTATGGCTCAGCAGCTTGATCCCCCTATAGTTGTTGCAATTCTGAATAATCATGGTACCCCATCTCCATTCTTCATGCATTTTTGTCATCTTAAAAATGACAGTAAACAATTTAGTCAGCCACTCTAACACTGCCCTGCCTGCGCTCTTCCCAAATTCTACCAGAATCTCATCAAGCCCCATCGCTCTACCCTTGCTCATCCTCTGAATAGCCCCCTTGACCTTTATACACCTACAATTCCCAAAATCCGAACGCTTATCGGAGTGCTCCAAATCACATAGCACAAAGTCCCCCCCCCCCCTCCCCCTCCCCCCCTCTTCGTTCAAGAGTTTATGAAAATAAGTCAATCATCTCCGTCTAATGAATGTCTCTTCCACCAATTCATTGTCTACCTCGTCTTTGATGCACTTGACATGGTCAAGGTTTTGAGTCTCTCTCTCTCTCTCTCTCTCTTCTTTTGGCTAGCTTGTACAGCTTCTTATCCCCGCCTTTGTCCTCTAGTTCCGCATACAAGCGTTCGATGGTTGTTGCTTTTGTCGCCGTCACCGCTAACTTTGCCTCCTTCGCCATCTTATACCTTTTTGTATTCATCTTGAAAATGAACAAGTCCAAACATAGTAAAACTATGTCCAAATAGATGATACTACTAATAGTTTATATTCAAGTCAACCACTACTCAATCCTTATAGACTTTGTGCAATTTAAACAATAATTGATATGCTTCATTAAGGACCTAGTGCCAAAATCCTAAAATAGCAACGAGAAACATGGCCACACTAAATGCATCTTAGGTAGCACCATCAATTAGCCTAATAGGGTGTGTTAAATAATTTAGTAGGGTATTGGACTCAGTATTGGGTATATGTACTTATGTACAATGTGCCAAATCATCCAATTCGTAATTTGAAGATCCACATGAAAATCCTAAAAGTTTGGATTTCGATTTGGATTTTGGTTTTGCCCACACTTCGCCCAACCCTAGCTCTAATAAAAGAATTTTGAGGGGCTCAAACCCTTGGCTCTGCTAGAAATTCGAAATCAAAGGAGGCACTAATCGCGTACAAAGCATCAACGTTGGTCTCGAAAGAAATAGTAGCACCATAATGGTCGTAGGTGAGATGAACAATGCTTGAACTGAGAGGAAGAAGAAAATCATTGGCCGGATGGCGGCGAACATTAGCTAGTTCAAGATCCTAGCAAATAAAACAGCTCAATAGCCACTAAAATTGAGCATCAGCCACATCTCATGCAATCAAACTTTATACTTATCGCACCATTTGTCTTTGAGGAAGGAAGATTGACGTACGAATCCGTTGTGTAATATTGATTCAATAGCATTAAACTACTTCTTAGGTCTAAAATGTATCACTTTCCACTTTTTCAGAGTCGGTATAAAATTCAACTAGGAGTTCCTTAAACAACTTTTTGGGTGCTTGAAAGAAAAATTTTGCGAGTACTTTCGTCTACTGTCTAAATCTCTTAATATAATTCCCAAAAATTCTCTTCAGATCAGTAACGTTCACTCTCAAAAAGCAAAAAGTGACAACCAATTTTTAGTGGAAGGATTAAATGAAAGAAACTCGACCTTCCTCAAATTTGTCCAATTAGTGAATAATTATTCTTGTAATGGAGCTTCCACAACCCTGCTATTCTATAGAATCCCAGTAAAGGAGACAGTAACAAATACAGCATCCAAAAAGATTGTTAAAGAAAATGGCTTGCTTTACCTCCAACCAGGTCTATTTTAAGCAGAAAATATCATATTTTAAGCAGAAAATATCATGTCATTAAAGCAAGCTTAGCCTTTAAATTATAGGAAATTAAAGGAATACCTTCACCGTCACCTTCCAGCGAGCATGCTTGATTTTATAATTCCAGAATTCATGATTAACAAGGACATACTGAATGGAGAAAATTACAAGTCCAAGGACAACATCATTTTCCATTCCAGAATCCATAAGCTGCATGGTGAGGTCTAGCACTGGATATCAAAAAAATAGTGTGTAAGGACCTACAGGAAACGACATAAAGAATCTAGTGGCACAGTAGAAGAAAATAGGCCACCATGATTAATGGCCAGAGAAAATGACTTTGACGAACATATTGGATTAGAAACAACAACAACAACATACCCAGTAAAATCCCACAATGTGGGGTCTGGGAAGGGCAAAGTGTACGCAGACCTTACCCCTACCTCGGAACATATTGGATTAGAAAAAAGAGGCAATATATTTATGCTATCAGCAACAGAAGAAATAAACTCCCTTGGCATAACAGCAATTAGAACACCGATAACGTTACATAAAGTACAAACATGTCATACATAATTGTTAAACATCTATATTATATTCAAAGCATGAACTCCCTAACTTAAAAATTAAATTATGAAAATACCCTTCTAAAACCTAAATATGCTTCTACTTAAAAAAAAAAAAAAAAACACACTACAAAAGCAAAAGACATTATGCTGACCAACACCCCAAAATGAAAAGACACGATGCTTCACGGTTTGAGAAAAAGACGCATAGTTCACAAACACACCTCCCAATGATCATCCATCATATATTTGTCATATGTCTCTCTACATTGGTACTCATGGAGAGGTCAACTTCCAATTTAACAAGTAAAAATTTATGTATGTCTACTTTTGAAATTTCTGTAATTTCCTAGTAAAGTGTTGCCTTTTAATGCCTTCATCGGGTACAAGTAGGTTGGGGTGTTCATGATTTTGTTTGGATTAGCCTTTGATTAAAACCAAAATCAAATCAATTTAGTCAATTTTTCAATTATGAAAATCAAACCAAACCAAGTATAATAAACATTTGTCGGTTTGGTTGTTGTCGATTTGGTTCAGTTTGATTCGATTTTTATGAAGTGTAATGGTATTTCTCTCTTCTTCTTTTTTTCCCTAAAATTAGAAAAGAATTTTTTATTCTTTGCTAACTTATAATCCTTTACAACCTTTTTATTATGGTGACTATAATTTTCTTGAACTATGGAGAAAAATGTCTTTGGATCTATAAGTTTTAATTAGGTGAAGACAGTTTATAAGAAATATAAAAAAAGTCCAGGTAAAAATCTCATTGACATTTTTATACATGAATTGATTTTAGTTCATGTCTTTCTTTAAGAAATTGGCACAAAGCCTAAAGTCCATTAGTTTACTAGAGATAAATTAATGATAAAAAAGTTTTTGATGAAAATTTATACAAAATATTTAAAAATACTTTAAGAAAATTATGTATATAATTTTCGGTTTGAATTCTTTGGTTTTTTTTTTTTTTTAATAAACCAAACCAAATATTGTGGGTTTTTTAAGTTTAAAATCAAATCAAACAAAACTCAAAAAATATCAATTTATATAATCGGTTTGGTTTGATTTTCGATTTGGATCGATTTTGAACCAAAATAAGACCAATGAGTGTAATTTGTTCAGTAAGATGCCATAATTGAGTTATTTTTTCCTTAATAAAATTCTGACCTACTTTCCACTTTTTTTTTTTTAATTTAAATGATTTCTCTCATGTTATAAATAATTTGTTTGTTTGTCTAGGGTAGTCAAGGGAATGTAGTTTGATTTATTGTATTCTATTTTGTCTTTTAGACTCATGTTATTGAAGCTCCTCTAGAACTAGGCATTAACCTTGTTGAGTTCCTGAGCACATATTTTAGAAATTAAAGCTAATCTTATTTATTTGATTGTCACAGTATACTCTCTGAGAGGGATAACTTTATGTTCACTTTCAAAAGGAATATTGATAACAAAAGTCCTGATCATTGTGAAGCAACCTAAATGGATGAAAGAAACATACACTAGAAATTTTGTCTAAGAAAATATTAGGTGAGACACATCTCATTACATGTTTGTACCTCATATACTTAAAATAAGTAAACGGTTGCATGTTTTTAATTTAACTTTGATTGCTCATATTTATTGTTTCAGTTGATATCCAATCATTTTAACCTCAGTTAACTAAACAAATAAGGTAAAAATACGTATCACTTAATCATAATTCAGTGATAATCTTGTGTATGAATGACGCATATCTTGCATTCATACTACATGCCAAATAATATTGATATTATTTACAAAAAATATATACTACATGACTTGGCATACACGTGCAACGCACATGTCGAGAAACTAGTAAATAAATAAATACAACTAAAGAACATGCCTGAAAGAGTCAATTGACAATCATTCTGCTCACAGTCGATCCAAAGCATTTTTGCGAGCCGCCCAGAAAGCAACCACGATCCACTAAAGCAGCCCAAAAAAACACAGAATAAAGTGTCAAGATAAGTTTGATTTTTCTAGAATTAGAGAAGTTTCTTGAAGCAGGTAAAGAGATCAGACTAAGCAGCGAACTATAAGAACAAAACTATGTTATCCACAGTATATTATGCGCATCAGCTTTTTGGTAGATTGCAGACAGCTAATACATCTGACTGAAGATAATTGATTACAAACAACAGTAACACAAAAAGAAGTAAACCACACAAAAAGCAAACTGCAAGTCAACAAAAGGAAGATAGTAATAATAGCCCATCATCAATAAAGATCAAAACGGAAACTAATTTACAGAACTAAAACCCTAAAATTATTCTAAGTTGCAAAAGACTTCAACTTTGCAATGGTTGGGAAGCTTTTACTTTATTATAAAAAGGGATCATGCCCTTTGAACAATAAACTTATTAATACTTTTGAGACAGCAGAACGGTTGAATTTGGTTTAGAAAGCCTCTCCCCATTGAAAATTGATTTATAGTGAGCAAAATCTGTTTATGAGTAGCAAAAATACAAGAAAGGCAGAAAGAAACTCGATACTCAAAGTGTCCTGCACCATAGCCTTGTGCACCACGGGTGAAAGGGTTTGGCTTTGCAAGCCTTGCCATACATATTCAACCCACTCCAGGTCCAGGTGAGCTTGGTTCAGATAGAGTGCATGAAGGGAAAGCTCAAAGACAGCCAGAAATCAATTCAAATTATACTATTACTCAAAAGGTTATGGTCATAGTTGTTTATAGCAGTCAGAAGCCACTAGCACAATCTTAATCAAATTGTACTCAAAATTACTCAAATGGTTACGGTTAAGCAATCACAAGCAACCTGATAAAATATACCAGATTGTGCCCACAAGATTCACTAACGTTTACTAAGATGGAAATTCTATATGAAGTAGGAGCATAGGTGGATCCATTTCACCTCGACAAGCCACTGGAGCCGATTTTGAAGGGATTCGTTTTAAAAGCGACATCAAAGATATTTGCCTGGACTATCAATCTAGAAACATGATACGGTGAGCTGCAATAAGAAAAAGCAAGAATAAGAAAATCTAACTAGAGAAATAACCGTGAAAATAGTGACAATATGCCTCATGGTAGATTCTGTTATCTATCCAACACTGAGATATACAAAACACAACAACAACATACCCAGTAAATTCCCACAATGTGGGGTTGTCTGGGGAGAGTAGAGTGTACGCAGACCTTACCCTCACCTTTCAAGGTGAGGAGGCTGTTTCCAAAAAGACCCTCGGCTCAAAAGCGAACGAGAGAAAAAGACAAAAGGTCAGATAAGGACAAGCATAACAAAACACTATGAAAACGAGAAACAACAAAAGCGAGATAGTCATGATAAACAGTAGCTACCATAAATAAATAAAATACTCAAAGTACAAGACCTAACAATATAAGCAGAAATCAGATGGCAATAAACGAATGAGCAAACTACAACTACTAGGACGAAAGAAGTAAGCGAGATTACCTCCTAACCTTCTATCCTAATCTGAGTCCTCCACAACCTCATATCTAAGGTCATGTCCTCGATAAGCTGAAACTGCGTCATGTCCTGTCTCACCACCTCTCCCCAATACTTCTTTGGCCTACCTCTACCTCTCCTGAAACCGTCCATAGCCAACCTCTCACACCTCCGCACTGGGGCATTTGTGTCTCTCCTCTTGAGATGTCCAAACTATCTCAGCCTCGCTTCCCGCATTTTGTCCTCCACCGATGCCACTCCCATCTTGCCCCGGATATCTTCATTCCTAATCCCATCCTTCCTAGTGTGACCACACATCCACCGCAGCATTCGCATTTCCGCGACTTTCATCTTCTGAACGTGAGAGCTCTTGATTGGCCAACACTCCGCCCCGTACAGCAAAGTCGATCTAACCACCACTTTGTAGAACTTTCCTTTAAGCTTTGGTGGCACTTTCTTGTTACACAACACTCCAGAAGCGAGCCTCCATTTCATCCATCCTGCACCAATACGATGTGAAACATCATCGTCGATCTCCCCATCTCCCTGAATAATAGCCCCAAGATACTTAAAACTTCCTTTTTTCTGGATGGCCTGGGTACCAAGCCTCACTTCCTCGTCAGCCTCATATGGTACGCCACTGAACTTGCACGCCAAGTACTCTGTGTTGGTCCTACTTAACTTAGATCCTTCAGACTCCAACGTCTGTCTCCAATCCTCCAGCTTAGCGTCAACTCCGCTACGAGTTTCATCAATCAAGACTATGTCATCCATGAACAACATACACCAAGGCACCTCACCTTGTATTTGTCGCGTCAATCCATCCATCACCAAGGCAAATAAAAACGGGCTAAGAGCTGATCCCTGGTGCAACCCCATCAGAACAGAGAAGTGCTCTGAGTCTCCTCCTACTGTCCTTACCCTGGACTTGGCTCCATCATACATGTCCTTTATCGCTCTAAGGTACACCACAGGTACACCTTTAGCCTCCAAGCATCTCCAAAGAACCTCTCTCGACACTTTGTTGTAAGCCTTTTTCTACGTCGATGAATACCATGTGCAAGTCCCTCTTCCGCTCCCTATACTGCTCCACCAATCTCCTTACAATATGAATGGCTTCTGTAGTCGAGCGTCCCGGCATGAATCCGAACTGGTTCTCTGAAATAGACACACCTCGCCTCAACCTCATCTCCACCACCCTTTCCCACACTTTCATAGTGTGACTTAGAGCCCGTTTGGATTGGCTTATAAGTTAGCTTATAAGCTGTTTTCAGCTTTTTTGAGTGTTTGGCTGGCCAGCTTAAAGTCATTTTATGCTTAAAATAAGCTCAAAAAAATAATTGGACTCATTTGACTTAGTTTATCTAAAGCAGCTTATAAGCTGAAAACAGCTTATAAGCCAAAAAAAATAAGTTGGACTACCCCAACTTATTTTTTTCAGCTTATAAGTTGCAAACAGCTTTAAGCTGTAAGCCAATCCAAACGGGCTCTTAGCAGCTTTATACCTCTATAGTTGTTGCAGCTTTGAATGTCGCCCTTGTTCTTATACAAGGGAATAATTGTACTCCACCTCCATTCCTCGGGCATCTTATTTATTTTTTTTATGACATGGGAACCCGCAGCCGCTACCCTTCGGGTGCGCACAGGGTTAACCCAGCTCCTGTGTAATTCTTCGGGCATCTTTGCCGTCTTGAAAATGACATTAAACAACCCAGTCAGCCACTCAAGCCTACCCTGCCCGCACTCTTCCAAAATTACCCCGGGAACTCATCAGGTCCAGTCGCTTTTCCCCTGCGCATCCTATGAACAGCCCTCTTAACCTCCTCAACCTTTATACTCCAACAATATCCAAAGTCGCGATGCCTATCGGAGTACTCCAAATCTCCCAACACAATGTCTCTGTCCCTTTCTTCATTCAAGAGTTTATGAAAGTATGACTGCCATCTCTTTCTAATGTGGGCTTCCTCCACCAGCACTTTGCCATCCTCGTCCTTGATGCACTTCACTTGATCCAAATCGCGTGCCTTCCTCTCTCTCGCCTTGACAAGCCTGAACAACTTCTTATCCCCACCTCAGTCCTCTAGTTCTGCATAAAGGCGTTCGAAGGCTGTCGTTTTGCCGCCGAGACCTCCAACTTCGCCTCCTTTCTTGCAATCTTATACTTATCCCTGTTCATCCGCTTCTCTTCATCATCCTTGTTGTCTACCAACTTCGCATACGCCTGCTTCTTTGCTTCCACCTTCCCTTGGACTTCTCCATTCCACCACCAATCCCCTCGGCGGCCACCACGGCGACCTCTTGAGACCCCTAGTACATCTTTAGCTACTTCCCTAATGCAACTGGTCGTCCTATCCCACATACTCCTCGCATCCCCCCTACTATCCCACGCTCCCATAGCCATCAACTTCTCCCCCATTTCTAGGGCACTAGACAACGTCGAACTTCCCCACCTAATCCTCGGTCGGTCATCCACGACCCTCGCCTTCTTCACCCTCTTTATCTCCACATCCATCACCAATAACTTATGCTGGGTCGAAAGATTCTCACTCAGAATTACCTTGCAGTCCTTACAGAGACCTTTATCATCTTTTCTAAGGAGCAAAAAATCAATCTGCCTCGCAGCCACCGAGCTACGGAAGGTTGCCAAGTGCTCCTCCTCCTTCGGAAAACTCGAGTTGGCTATCACCAATCCAAAGGCCTCTGCGAAATCCAGGAGTGAGACTCCTCCTTCATTCCTGTCCCCGAAGCCAAACCCCTCATGCACATCGTCATAACCCCTCGAAACAAACCCAATGTGCCCATTGAAATCTCCACTTACGAATAACTTCTCAGAAGGCGATATACTTCCCACCACTTCGTCCAAGTCCTCCCAAAAGCGCCTCTTTTCCTCCTCGTCCAATCCCGCTTGCGTCACGTAAGCACTAATGATGTTCAAGGAGAACCCTCCAATAACTAACTTAATCGCCATCATCCTGTCATTGACCCTCTTAACCTCTACCACCTGATCTCTCAGCTCACTATCTACTAAGATCCTTATCCCATTCCTATACCTCGACTTACCCGAGAACCAAAGCTTATACCCGTCCACATCCTTAGCTTTAGGTCCTACCCATTTAGTCTCTTGCACTCAAGCAATATTAATCCTCCTCTTCCTAAGCGTCTTAACTAACTCTATGGACTTCCCCGATAACGTCCTAATATTCCAAGACCCTACTCTCAACCTAGAAGCTCCCTTAACCCCTTTAGGCCCCCCAACCCTAGCCCCCGTCCCCAATCGAGAATATGACTCTAGTCTACAATCCCTCACCAAAGCCACTAAAGCAAATAGACGCTAGTCAAAGGTTGATCTAAAACAAACAAAGGATCAATACTAAAGCACAAGTTAGCAAGAGTCTAAAGGCAGTGAAAATAAATAATCAAGTACGCGGAGCAAGCAAAAGATTATAAGGCTAATAGACAGGGAATGGATATGGGCTACCGGAGGTACCAACTCCAGGTAAATATGACCTGTTCCCCACCGAAAAACCCCTATTTGCCGCCGGAAAGTACTGTTCACTGGCCGGAATCACTGTTCACCTCCAGTACCTGCCGGAAACTTGGTTACCTTTGATGAAACTGACCAGAGACCTCCTGGGGAAGGATTTCCGGTGGTAGTGTAGAGGAGGAAACACAAGAAAAAGAGAAAAGAAAAGAAAGAAGAAAAGAGAAGGGGAGAGGGATCTGGCCGGACCGGTGGTGGTACCTGGTCGCTGGTCGGGGTGGCTTGGTGTGGGGTCGGGGTGGGTGTAGGGGTTGTTGTTCTTACCGTTGGGGGGGGGGGGGGGGGGAGAGAGAAAGAATGGTTCATCTGACCACATAATGCTCATTAAATAACCCCCCCCCCCCCCCCCACCCAAAAAAAAACTAATAACAGATAATGAAAAAGTAATATAGCAGGCTTCTCTTCAAAATTTTAGATTCAGTAGCATCAAAAGGGAGACAGAGAAGTAAATAACTTGATAGACAAAAGGCCTACCATTTTAACATCTTTGCCAAAATGTTAACTCCCGTTGACATCAATGCCACACCAGAGCAGTTAGGAGAAAGACTCTTGATCCAAGAACAAATGATTTCAGCCACATTAACACTGCAGTTGAAGAAGGGATATTATTCGATGAAAAGACTTGCTATTTTACCAACAATTTATGTTTTTTTTTTGTGTGTGTATGTGTGTGGGTGGGTGGGGGATATTACTAGCAGTCTAGCATATAGGATAAAAATTAATTGAAAACAGGAAAGGGGATTGATTAATGATCCTACAGCCATACCGCAGGTGTTCCATTGGTGAGTTCATTTCATCATGCATATAGCCACGAAGGTCCAGAAGAGCAGAACAAACACCCTAAGTCATAAAATATAATCAGCAAGAAAAATCAATAGCCAAAACAACTTGTTGACATACCAAGGAAAACAGGATTACAAAAGTTTTGGGATCATTACGCAGGACGGTTAGAGTGAGAAACCATGGTTGAGGTGACAATTGCATGTGCGAAATGGCTTAGAGATCTGAGTGTCTGACTGAAGGAGAGACACTTGATCTTGTTCTCTTTTTTAATCATTATGGCTACCTCTCTACTTTCGATCTTTGGTTGTACAGAGAAAACTATAACACCTGCCAACTTTCTTGTCCTCTTCTCTTTGGTAAAGCCCCCAGGCAGCGTATTTTTTTGAAACGAGAACCTCGGTGACGCGACATAAAGACTCGTTATTCTTATTTCTTTTATACCCGGAAAAACAAAAAGTTGAATATAGAAAGTTGGTCCTAAATAAAAAGGAGTCAATGATCCCCCTTAGATCATATAAGGAAAGCTTAGTTCCAGATCTTTCTCTCTGCTACACCCTTGACAAAAAGTTTTGTTACTTGGGAAACACGTGCATAGCCTTTGGTTAGCAAGACATAAGAGCAGAGCCATCTATACTTGATAGCAACCAAGATGTATTGATAGCAACCAAGGGCAGCCCGGTGCACTAAGCTCCTGCTATGCGCGGGGTCCGGGGAAGGGCCGTACCACAAAGGTCTATTGTACGCAGCCTTACCTTGCATTTCTGCAAGAGGCTGTTTCCACAGCTCGAACCCGTGACCTCCTGGTCACATGGCAGCAACTTTACCAGTTACGCCAAGCCTCCCCTTCCGTATTGATAGCAACCAAGATGTAAGGAAATCAAACAAGTAAACCGGAAACTAGGTAAAACACAAGGATAGAAGTATAAATTAGATTGGGGAGAACAGAAAGTTAGAAGAAAAGAAAGGTCCATCTGACAATTAAACTAGCACTTAATCATTAGAATTAATCCACAGGGGGAAAGAGAATGAACTCATACGTGAAATCCATTCTAGGAATGAATCCAAGAGTCGCTCAATAAGGGGATACAAGGGACAAACCCTAACACTCACCAAAAAGAGTATAATCCTTATCCACCCAAATCCTAGCTAACCAAAAGTGGAAAGGAAAAGGACTGTTTATACTAGGGCAATAGGTCATTAACTACAGAAGTGTCCCCTAAGTTAGACCCTAAATAAAGAAAGGGGCAAAAATTGCAGAACTAGCTACAATTGGACCGGAACTGCAGTTCTAGCCATCGTTAACATCCACTTGAACATGTTGTCAATTTGAAGTCTTCACTACTCCATGCTTCATTAAAGCCCTTCAAGTCTTCAAGTCCTTGATGGCTACCATAAGGGCCATTAATACAGGAGATGTATTAACGCAATTATTTCAAACATGCGCTAAATACCAAAAAAGTTATACACCCATCCAAAGGTCTAATTGCCAGATAACTATAATTACTAGGGATAAAGATCTAGTTACTAAAAAGTTTGCTGTGTAAGCAGGTTGGTGATCTCACTCCCTCATGTTTCTACCCCTTTAGAGAAGGGAACAAGATGACATTGGGCCTAACTCAACCCTAAAAGCTAGCTCATGAAGTCAAGATTGCTTAAGACCATATAAGGAGACAACATCCCATCTCCTCCACCAATGTGGTACACTTAATACTCTCCAGCACACCCAAGATTGGACATTTGGAGCATGGACAACATAACATGGGGGGCCGAGCATTGGATACACCAAAAATAGGAATGGGTCTGGCTCTGATACCATGTTGAATTTGTATGACCATCTCATTTAAAAGCTTAAGTCGTAGAGAGCACACTTTTTATTTTATTAATTACATCCTCAACACGCCCTTCACATATGAGCCTGATTCTTTTTCTTGGGTCAAGCACGTGAAACTTTTCTTTTTGACAATGGGTGGCAATGATGCTCGAACACAAAATTTCTACCTGATTTAATACCATGTTGAAGTGTGTGACTATCTCACCTAAAAGCTTAAGCTATTAGAGATAGCACAATTTTATGTACTTACTTATGTCTTCATCGTATCCCTTCACATGCGGGGTTGATTCTTTTTTATAAGCCAACCACGTGAAAATTATTTTTTCGATTATGGGCAGTAGTGAAAGTCAAACCTAAGACTCTTGTATGCTCTATACCATGTTAAGAAATGAACATTGGGCCTAACTCAATCCTAATAGGCAGCTAATGAGGATTACTCAAGACGATAGAAGGAGATAACAACCCATTTCCTTTGTTTAAGGCAACGGGTTGTGGTCTCCTTATATTATTTTGGGCAGTCCTCTTCTCATGAACTAATGTTGGAGTTGAGTTAAGCCAAAGGATCGTTTCTTCACATGGTATAAGAGCCGGACTCACCGGTCCATTTCTTGTGTTTCTCATTGTTGGGCCCCGTGTTATGTTATCCACACTCCACTAGTCCAGTCATGAGCGTACGAGGGCATATCACAGCCCACATAGGTTGAGAAATGGGTTGTGAAAATGAGAATACCTCCTTACATTCAACTATGTGAAACTGAACAAAGTTAAGCTTTGCATAGACACGAGAAAGACGACATATCAGGGCTCGTCTTTACAAAACATTTGTTTTGAGTGTTTGACTAAACAAACAAGTTGATGCTATTTTCTTCGAACGTATAATAGAAATGTGGATTTGGTGTGATTACTAAGGTAGTAATTACAAATTACATAGACTTGTTTGTTTGTCGTAACGTAACTACAATGTAATTTCATATGCCACGTTTGTTTGAACAAGCGTAATTACTAAGTTAGATATTCTTAAAATTTTACAATAAATTGACACCAACAATTAAATAAACTTTTTTTAGATAGACAGGTAAAATAAACTTTAATGTGTGACATATACATGTTCATATATAAAATATCAAATTTTATTTATTACTAGGTATTTAAAATACCTTATTGTTAAAAAATATGAACTCAGTAATTATATATTGATAACTACTATCATAAGGAGTAATCAGTATCTTCCCACTCAGGTGAATATAATGAAATTCGTGAATTTTTTTCATCTTTTAAATAATAAAAGAATATGTATTTAGAAAGTATTTTTCTGTAATAGAATATTTGTACTAATAATTAGAAAGGTAAGAAAAACCAATAAGAAAACAAAATTGTTTTTAACAAATGTTCCGAACCTATTTGTAATGGAATAGATAGAGTGTAAGAAAATACTCCCTCATTTCAATTTATGTGACACTTTCCTTTTTAATCCGTTTTAAGAAGAATGATATACTTCTAAAGTCAGAATTTAGAAACAATTAACTTTACACTTTCCATTTTACTCTTAATGAGAATCTTTTATAACCACACAAATGGCATGGCATGCAAGGCTCTGCCAAACCAAATGTCATGGCATCTTTTAGACCACACGTTTCAAAAGTATTCATTTCTTTCCTGAACTCCATATCAATTCAAACTATGTCTCATAAATTGGAAAGTATAGTAATATGTTTGTAATATAAGAATAAAAGATGATTTTGAAAAATCACCTGGTAATTACCCGCAATTCTTACCTCCCATTGGAAATTGGAGAGTGCAAGCCCATCCCCCCACCCCAATTACATCTAATTCCATACAGACCATGTAATTACTTAACCAAACAAACAATCCAAATCTGTGTAATTACACCTAAATCTATTTACAAGGCATCCTTTCCGGATAGACTCTTAGGGATAGTTTGGTTGGTGGGATGGGATAGATAAGGATATGATAGCATCCATGGCAGCTCTGAATCATTGAAGGACATGGATGAAGATTTGGAAGTTCCAAGAAGACACATGACAAGATCTCAAACAAGGAAATTGCAAGACAAGCTTAATGGGTTGCAATCAACAATTCAAAAGTGTCTTGTGATGGAAGAAGAGCTCCAGCCCAATTCAGATTTTTTCCTCAAGTCTTACACCTATTTGGAGGCCCAAATTAAAGTCCAAAGTGAGATGGAATGAGGACCAAATCAGCCCCAAAAGAAGTTTCAAGCAGCCCAAATATTAGTTTCTAGAATATATATTTAATAGTTGTTTTGATCTATGTTGACTTGCATTAGTCTATGTGTAGGTTGACTACGTTGGTCTAAGTGTGGGTAGTCTTCTATGTTTCTAGTGAATATAATTCCCATTTATTGAAGTCTTGACTAGCTCCTTCTTTACGACTATATAAAGGGGAGCTTGTTCGTTCATTGTAATTCAGATTTGAAGAATATAATATAATTGAGAGTTCTTTTGAACCTTTGTGGAGAATTACTTTGGATTTATCTTTCGACCTGGCTAGTTCATAGTTCAAGGTAGTAAGATAACTTCTTTTTGATATCTTTGGTTTCTTCTTGGTATTCTTAGAAGGAGATTAATACACATACTAATTGTTGTCTAACGTTACTCAGGAAGCGGTCAAGATCCGAATTTTAAGTTTGATTCGTTTCTCAAGTAAAGGCGTTTGGTTCATCCAATAACCAATTCGTTGTTACTTGGATCTCTTCAATCTTTAGAACTTGCGTTCTTGGAAGTTCTTGGAACTATTTCCCTGAATTTCCCATATCTTTATTTTTCAGATTATTTTCTATTTTTGCTTCCGCACTTCCTATGTTTTAATTCTAAATTTGGGATCTCCCCAACCTCGTTGTTATCAGGATATCCCATGGGATTATTTTATTCCACCTATATGAGACAACTAATTGCACCATTTTAGTATAAATAACAACATACCTAGTGAAATCCCACAAAGTGGGGTCTGGGGAGGGTAGAGTATATGCATACCTCACCCCTAGAGATAGAGAGGTTGTTTCCGATAGACCCTCGGCCATTTTAGTATAAATGATGGGATAAAATAATTCTGCTACTAAATAATTCCCATAACCAAGATAAAATAATCCCACATTTTATCCTGGGATTATAATCCTTATCCGACAAACCAAACGACTCCTTAAGGAACAAGAGCAGTCATTCCTGCAACCCTTGTTGCAGTTAACAGAAAAGCCTATTAACCATAGTAAGATTTGGACAGCAAAAAGGGAAGCATTAAGAGAACTAAGATTTCATAAGTAGCATAGCAAACATCATCAGCAACCACCAGTGCAAATGAATACAAATTTATCACTCATCATCAACCACACTAAAATCAGTGCAAATGCATTATACATGGATGCACTTGACACAAAGGAACAACTCTAACCGCTTAGATTACAGATGCAATAAATATATGAAAATCACCAGGCAAGGAAAAATTAACTCTGCGTGGATTACCATATTGAAAGTCACAAGTCGGCTCAGCAACCCAAGAGTCATCACGATTTCATTGGTTTTCTCCAAGTATAGCCCTTGGGCCAAATGCAAAAGCAGCATGAAAACCCCAGATTGCGAGAACTACAAAATAGCAAGTTACGATTACTTAAGCTGGATATAAAAAGAGGTTTGAATTTCAAGTTCCTAACACTAGATCACAACAAGTTTTAATTAGCATGAGAAAGAAGAAAGAGAAAACTAAGACAGCTGCAGAGAGATGGTATGTGCGCTTTTACATAAGAAATCCCAAAAGTATATTAAAAGATACTTAAAACAAGCAACACAACACGAGGAACTAAAAGAATGTCCTTTTGACAATGAAAGATCATTATGAACTATTTAAATTGTCCTGTAAAATGGTCAGCAAAAGATAATTATGAACTATTTAAATTGTCCTGTAAAATGGTCAACACGAGGAACTAAAAGAATGTCCTTTTGACAATGAAAGATCATTATGAACTATTTAAATTGGCCTGTAAAATGGTCAGCAAAAGATAAAAAAATGGGAATGTTAACAAAGTGAAGTATATCAGGTCTTATAATGTAAGCAGCAAAATATGCTAAAATTTAAGTATTTCATATTCCTCCAATGATTTTACCTTTTTTCGCGGGGGAGGGTTGAATAAAATCTATAGAATAACTAGGTAAACTTTAAAGCCTTAATTTTGCATGCTAGGTAATCCGGAATGAACCAACATGATGACCGACTAATCTTCAAATAAAAGATTTTTCCTTGGTGTATTCCTATAGATTGTGTTACTTAATCAACGTGATTGTAGGAAACTTTATTTTCCTTTTCCTAGAGTAACTATAGGAATAGCATAAGGCAATCAGTTAAAATTCACTTGTATAAATACTCCTTCTCATTGGATGTAAAGACATATGAAATACGAAAGAAGCCTTCTCTACTTCTCAAATTCAACATTGTATCAGAGCAGGACTCATCCCAATTCTCGTTTTACGATATCGGGTCCCCATATTAAATTGTCCATGCTTCAAATATTCGGCCATGTGCGCGAGGAGAGGGTTTGAAGAGTCCCGCATTGGTGATTTAAGGGTTGTGTGGTCTCCTTAATATGGCTTGGGCAATCACCTATTAAGCTAGCTTTTGGGTTGAATTAGGCCCAATGTCCATTTTTACATGGTATCAATCATTGCTGCCTTTTTTAGGTGAGTTTCCTCCTTCTACGGCACTAGGGTTCCCTAGGTTGAGTTTCTTCCCTTTTCTCTTAACTTTTCTGGCTAGGAGGCTTTTGCAAAGAGGCAGATCTGATTTCTTCAATTTATCCAACTTTTCTTCTATCAGGACAGGTGTGACAACAATTTCCTTCTAAAGTTCTAGCAAATTCTATTTTCTAAAACTGTGGACAGAAAGGCAGTGGACAACAATTCTCTTTCACAAATCAGTGTTGTGAAACTAGATGGGGCTGATATGTATCTTGCTTGGTCAAGGTCTTGTTTGCTCTATATTAAATATAGAAAATTGCTGGTTGTATTAACGGAGAGAAGAAACAACCTACTACATGTAATAATGGTCTATGGTATTCTGAATTCACTTGTTATAACATGACTTTTGAATACTATGCATCCCCGAATCTCTAAGCAATATTTATTGCTTTGAGCCTGCTGAAAATATCTAAAATTCAACCAAGCACACTTACACTCGCAAGGGCACTGATGCCCAGATCTTTGAGGTTCAAAATAGAAGTCATGCCACTAAGCAAGGTGAGTTGACTGTCACTGATTATTATTCCGAGTAAAGTTGGTTATTGCAGGAGATCGATTATTTTTAGGATCTTCAAGTGAATTGTACCAATGATGCAATTCTTTTTAACTAATTGGTTAAAAAGAAAAGGGTGTATGATTTTCTAGTCAGTTTGAACCAAGAGTATGATCAGATCAGGGTTCATGTTCTTGGCAAAATTCCTTTTTCTCTTGAGGATGTGTACTCCTATGTTCAACAGGAAGAGAGTCGACGAGGTGTCATGCTGTATCAGGCTCCAATTGAAATGATTGGGTTAATTGTCTTCTCAAGAACAATCAAAGGCGATCACTTCTGTAAGCACTTCCACTGTGATTATTGTGGAAAGACAAGGCATACAAAAGAGACATGCTAGAAACTACATACCGACCAACTAGAGGCCATGCTGGAAAGCATGTAGGTCCATCAAAGAGTCTGATAATATTGCACAATGTGGAAAAATAGAAGGATACGGCTTCAGGAGAAACTGTCTTCAAATGAAATTCAGTATCTTCAACAAGTCTTGACCAAACTAGACTCACCTTTTGTTGCCACATCTAATAATGTGCAATCAGATACTGCCTTTACTGCTCATCTTAATTCTTGAATTGTTGATTCTAGTGTGAATAGACACATGACAAGCTCCTCCAAAGGTTTACAAAACTACTCTCGTAGTCCCAAAGGGAATTATGTCAGAATAGTCAATCGCTCTCTAACCCCCGTCTCTAGGACAAGTTATGTTGTTTGTACAATATATAATATAGTGTCATCCATTCATGTAACTGAGTTTCTTGTTAACCTGTTATTCGTTAGCTCTATCACCAAAGAACTAAGTTGTAGTATCGAGTTCTTCCCTGATCATTGTATTTTTCAGGATCTTCAAACAAGGAAGAGGATTGGCAGGGTAAATTGCATGATGACTTATACATGTTTGACGGGACTCGAGAATTAGGTCAAGCATTTTTTTAGTAAACAAGAATGTCAACCAAGAAATAATTCAATGGCAGAGGTAGTTGGGGCACCCATCCTCTTTTGTTTTACAAAAATTATATCCTAGTTGTGTTTTTTCCAAAAATGAGTTTGACTCTTTGTTTTGTGATGCTTGTGAATATGCCAAGCATACTAGAAATTCTTAACCTTTGAGTGATAATAAAGTACTACTCTTCGTTTATTCATTCGGATGTATGGGGTACTACTCAAATTGTTTCTTTGACTAAAAAACGATGGTTTGTTACCTTTATTAACTGGCTGCACTAGCATGACTTGGGTGTATCTGTTGAAAGCCCAAAAGTGAAGTTTTCTCCTGCTTTCAGCCATTTCATAAGATGATTTACACTCACTTTGAGGCTAAGCTAAAAGTCTAACGAACTAACAATGACACAGAATACATGGATAAAAACATTGGTGCTTATCTAGAGTTTCCAACTAATAGTCCCTACACTAGTGCGCAAAATGGGGTTGTTGAAAGGAAAAAGACGCATTTGTTAGAAGTGGCAAAATCTCTTATGTTTACCATGAATCTACCAAAAACCCACTGGGGTATGCCATTCTAGCTGTTGCCCATCTTATCAATAGAATGTCACCTAAAGCCCTCAATATTTTTTTAAAGTCAGTCCTCTAGAGGCTTTAAAGAGTTGAGAATAAATATATTGTTCCTCCGAAGAAGTTTGGGTCTCTGCTTAGTTCACACTAGGAATTCTAGGAAACTTGATCCTAGAGCCCTTAGGTATGTCTTTATTGGGTAGTCTCCTATACAAAAAGGGTACGAATATTGTCATCCTCCCTGCCGGAGATCCATCGTCAGCATAGATGTTGCCTTTCGAGCGTCTAAGCCCTATTTCGATATTACACCATTACGTCTTCGGGGGAGAGCAATAAGGTGGAAGAAATGATTCTCCAAGGTTCCACTGTTGAGACCACTAACACGGGGAAAAGTGAAGTTGGAGAAAGAATTCAGGGGAGGCTGTTGAGCATTTGGATAGACCTAATTTGATAACTTACTCAAAGAGAAATAGAGCAACAGAAGCCATTGTAAAATCTGCCGAAGTTGAATCCTCTTCTGCTGGTGAGTTATCCACATTTTCCAATGAGTTATATCTGCCTATCGACATAGAAAAAGAGTCAGATCTTGTACCAAACATCTTTTATCTGATTTTGTCTCTAACAATTCACCATCTCCCTCCTATAGAGCCTTTGCCTTGTCTATTTCTTCTGTGCATATTCCCTGGAATTGGAGGGAAGCTTTTGCAGATCTAAATGGACGCAAGCTATGTCTGAAGAATCACCCTGTCAAAAACTGAAACCTGAGAACTAGTCATTCACCTCCAAACAAAAAGTTAATGGGCTGCGAATGGGACTTCATTCTGAAACATAAAGCTGATGTCGTGATTGAGAGATTCAAGGCAAGATTGGTGGCTAAGGAATTCACTCAAACAACAGTCAAGGTGGGAAATGCTTCATATAATGACTCAATATTATGATCTTATGACTTTCAATTTAAATGCTGCTGCTTTGGTCTTGGATTGATGCACTGGAAACAACTGTGTCTTGAACTTTATAGACTGTTTTGATTGTGAAATCCATTTGTTTTAGATGATTTTGAGAAGGTGGTCTTGGAAGAAGAGGTACCAGATACTTCTATATGGACTAGGCAGATAGATAGAGTGCTCTATGAAAGCTCTTGCTAGAAGATCCTTAACAGTGATGGAGACAACACATGCTGGCCTTAGAAGCAATTATGGAAGTCAAAAGCTCCCTACAACGTCAATTTTTTTTATGTGGATAGCTTCGCATAATGCCTGCCTCACCTAAGGCAACCTACAGAGGAGAGGGTGTCAATCTGTAGCATATGATTCATGTCCAATAGTGTGGAGGAAAGTGGCAGCCATCTTTTTTGACAATGCACAGTACGAAGACAATCTGGTCACTGTATTTTCAACTTTTCAGGGTCTATTTTGCCATGCCGTGTTTAGTAAATGATCTTCTGGCTAGCAGGGGGTTAGGGAATGCGTAAATCAGTGAGGAAATGTGGAATATTGTGCCAGCATGTTGTTTTAAATAATATGGAAGGAAAAGAGAACAAGATGCTTTGAAGGAAATATAGTGGCTATACAGAAGATTAGGTACACTTGCTTATGGTTTTTGGCTTTTTGATATTACCTACAGGATGTTAACGATGGAAATAATATGCTTGACTTATAGACTACTACAGGAGTAGGATTTTGTATAGGTGGAATCTTCTCTCTTTTGCTTTGTACAGAATGGTTCCAAATTTGCATTTCCCTGGCATTAACTTAGTGCCAGATTTCTGATTTAATACAATTAGGGGTCGACCGGGTTGTTTGGTTCGTGGACTAAGTTATCCCGGGATCATAGTCCTGGGATTATAATCCTTGGACTAATTTATCCCACCTGAGAGATGGGATAAAATAACACCAAGTTTGATGGGATAAGGCGGGATATCCAGGATTAAGTTTGGGACTAAATGTATACTTTGTTTGGTTGAAGGTATAAATTTATACCTTTAACCAAACAAAGTATAAATTTAATCACAAACTTGATCCTGGGATCCCACCTTATTCCATGAACCAAACGACCCCTTGCTACTTTACCAGTTCAAAAAAAAGAACCAACACTTCCTATTCTATTCATTCTGGAATTTGAATACAAAACCATATTGAAGGGGGGAAAAAAAAAAGCAATCCGATATAAACGTCCAATAATGCTCTAAACAGTGACGCTTGGCTATGTCCGCAATAGAATTTTGCGAAACCGAAGTCACCAAGTGAATTTTATCAAAGAAAGGTATCAACTAAGAGACTAACAGCAAGATATGCAGGAAAATGAAGATGCATGCAGCATAACTAGCTCCTGTAAAGTACAACATTCGAAAGGGATAGCTAGTGGCAGAAAGAATTTAACAGTTAAGGAAGCTAACAGCATAATAGTGAAATGGAACAAACACCAGTTATAGTTACCTCCCATCTAACTAGAGCAATATTCCTATCAATCATTTTTAACAGATGACCACGGGTTCCACTAGGAATGACCAGACCCTCAATACCGGGAAGGTGTAACGGTTGGGCCGCCATAACAGTCTGAGAAGCATCGTCCACTACGGAACAGCTACTGATGTCAACCGGAGATGACAATCCGGTGGACTTGTCGAGAAAGTTAAATCTGTTCAAGACACATATCAACATTATTTCTCATAACACATTCTACAAGCCACATACATGAAAGGATCCTTCATGATTCCTCGAGAAATACTAAGTTACTTACACACATTCCGCAGGCCACGCTCCTTCACAAAGTGAAGACAACAACTGTAAAAGTTCAGCACTTCTAAATGGGAATTCACCCTCCAAGTTGCAAAGAAGACACCTGATAGGACCATCAACAAAACTTTCCCTATCCCAAAACTGAGTACATAGGGACTCCTGCACCATATACGGCAATTGTCTCCATGAATTAATGAAAAATAATATGATTTTGAAGGCTCAAATACACAACAATCATCCTAACCTCTCCTTGATAAATGTTGCAAAGAATATCCAAGATCAATTTCAGGTTACCATCCCCCAACTGCAAAACAGAAAAGGCATGATAATAGAGAAGATATGTGTTTTCCTTAAAAAACAAAAAATCCTTTGAAATTAAATAACCTGGAGATTGATCTCATAAGATGCAATAAATGCTGATAAAAATGTCCGCAAAACGCTTCTAAAACCAGCAATAGGACCCTGAAAATACTAATAAATATCAAAGGAAAGATGAAATGATATAATGCACCACCTGAATATGAAAGGTAAGCTAAAATATAATTTGCATATATATAATGAAAAAACGAGCTATTCACTCACATCAAAATCCTTCAGTCTATCATTTTCAATAATTTCAAGAAAAGAACTCAAAGATCCAGCTTCAAAAGCTTGACGAACATAACCAATATGATCAATCTCCTGAAACAGCATTAAGACAACCAAGACAATGTCAAAACTTTACAGCTTCCTGAGAAAGCACAAGCAAGTCAATTACGCAAATAAGAAGCGCAACGGACCATCAGTATATTGTTTTCTTCTTTTTCTGGAAGAGATGAGATTAGGCAGAGAAACACTGCCCATGCCAAAATCAACGGTCCTGATTCTTTATTTTCAAAAACATCAAAAGCGGACACAATAGCATCAATTTCTTGCACCTCCGACAATGAAAAAGTAACATAGCCCTGCCTGGATTTTAAAAAAAAAAAAAAAAAAAAAGGTAGCCATTAAGTCAATAAGGAAATAGGACAAACATACCTAAGCAACAACAAAGGAAAATCTTAAGATAAGTTGAAGAACCTATAAGAACATGAGAAAACAAGACAGAGGGTTTGTTTAAAGCTACCCAGCATCATTTGATCTTTCTCTAATGGGGTCAAGTATCCAGCAGAAAAAGCCATAGAATTGCCCTCCATGATTTAAAGGATATATCACACAATTTGCAACATGACTAAGAGAAAAGCTCTTTCTACTCTACAGGAGTTGCACTAGAATACAGTTCATTCGAGACCATGATTGTGAATTTGTGATAATGATACATCAGTGCATACGATGTGTCAAAAGAGTCTTGTGGTCTAATTGATTTCCACTATGAAAAGTTGCTTTACCAATTAGCAGAAGTGCCAATAATGACAAAATCTAATTTTTGTGTGCAGCCAGTGTTATTAAATATAGTTAATGCTCAACGAATATAAAAAGAATATCTTGAACATAAGGAGCGGCATAAACAAAAAACATAATAATCTTTAACTGCTCCACAGACATACCACCAAAGTTGAGGCAAGTCATGATATGAAGCAATGATACTAATTGAATTTGGCTAATCTAATCCTGGCAGTAGAATTAAGTGCCCTCATACGAAGCAATAAGCCTACATAATTGACTGCTAATCTAATCTTGACCAAAGAATTTCATTACAGGATGTTGTGTACCTCCACAATAGTTAACCAAATTTAATTGCTCAATAGGTGATTCAATTGTTGTCTATTAACATATATATATATATATAAAGACTAAATATTTGTCAAGAAAAACATATAAAGACATTAATCAACGCTCCTTAGCACATAACCCAGAATAAAGTCTGAACATCTAAATAATGTTAAAAATGCAAATATTTCCTTTTAAGTACGACGACTAAGAGGGGAAAAAGGAACATTTAGGAAGAAGTCTCTGAAGGATGTCTGGATAGAGCACCTCCTACTTCTCTGTACAATCTAGGAAAAGAGAGACTATGTCATCCAAGGATGTTCTAGCTTGACTGGTTCTGGAAATTGCAGTTACCTGCCGGAAACTGAAATGTCTGCAAGGAACCATGTTTCAGACTTTCATAAGAGCACATCTAGAGGAGGAAGAAACTCTTGAATACTTGTTTGGTTGGGAGTTTTGTAAAGTGGGTTGGCTCTCCAGAAGCAATTGGAAATTGGGCAGCATAAGTGTGGGGGTTAAACACTGGATGAAGGTGTCCATCTTAAGTGACACGTGATTCCTATTCAGATTTTCAAGTGAAGAACAAGCAACTCAAGTTCACGTGATTCCTATTCAGATTCTCGGAAGCTGGAAAAGTGGTCTAAAGGATCTGGGTTTGTTGACCCCATGATCGCAAGCAACTTTATGACCATAAAATTTGGTCGATGTACCAGTGAATATGTGGTGTTAAGAGTTTTCAAACAAGTTGTAGATTTATGTGGGGAATTTGTTGACGCCATTTTTAGTGAGCATGATTTAACAAGTGTGAGGATCATGGTAAGACGAGGGGGCAGGGTTTTCGATGTCTGTGGTGGTTGACAATGGGAAGTGGGTCATAAGATGGGGGTCTTCCTGAAGTGTGGCACTGAGGTTTTCGTTTTAAAGAGAGACAGAATTTATGAAAGAGGAGAAGGGGAAGAAGAGTAGAGGGGAAAGAAGAGAGGAAATAGGCCGGAATCCATGGCCTTTAAGCTAGAAACAGCTAAAAGATGGGAGAGATCGACGGTACGTGCTGAAAAGCAGAGGCATATCTAGCCTACAAGGTGGGGGTTCAACTGAACCCCAAACTTTCGACACGGAGCCTAAATTTATGTGTAAATATTTACTAAAATTGTAATAAATAGTAGATATGAACCCCTAACTTTAAAATTATAATGGGTTCTATGCTAAAAATCTTCAGATTGAACCCATAAAATTTAAATCCTGGATCCGCCTCTGCTGAAAAGGCCAAGAGAAGGGTTTTCAAATAAGTGGCGAAAAGACAAATACTACCCCAAACTTACGACCCGTTTGGCCATGAGAAATTTTCACTTTTTTCCAGGAATTTTTCACTTTATTTGAAAATCAACGTTTGGCCATGAGAATTCCAAATATAACTTGAAGTTGTATTTGGAATTTGGAAAACACCAAAAACCCCGTTTTCACTTCTTCTTTTTTTCACTTTTTCACTTTCAGTACATTCAAACAACCAAATATTCTTTGCAAAAACGATAACCAAACACAACTCCATCTGCAACTCCAACTTCAAAGTTTTCAAATAAAGTGAAAAATATTTGGTTTTCATGGCCAAAGGCCTACTTAAAGAATTGTGGTTCACCAAAGAAGGGATCAGACCAGCCTCAAAACGTAACATTGCAGAGTTTTATGCCAAAAGGAGACGACAATCAAACAAACTCGAAGAACGCAAGTTAGGAATGCTCTTCCAGGCTCCTCTGATGGATATCAACTCCCAACTATTCCTTGAAGGTTAGATGTTTAGCAAACCTTTTTAGTTGGTCAAAATACTTCCGTGTAACTACTTGTGACCAATTTTTGGATTATGTTAGCTCCCTACACATAGGTTAATTGTAATGGATCTAGTCAAAGTCTATTTTGTAAGCTTAAAAGCTATATCCTTGTATCATTTTGCGTCTTCTTAATGTCATTTAATGAATCTACTTACTTCATAAAAAATTAAAACAAGTAGGGAATGTTGTTTGGGATCTTTGATTTAGAAGGAACCCTAAGGATTGGAAATTAGAAAATTTTCAGAATTTCCCTAAAAAGCTCTACAAACAAAACCCAACCTTTAGAGAGTCGGGATTCTTAGAGATGAGAGTTAAGGAACGGTGGTCGTTTCTTAGTAAAGTATTATTATCGGAAACAGTCTCTCCACCTTCACAACGTAGGAATAAGGCTGCGTACGCACCACCCTCCCAAGACCCCACTTGTAGGACTGCAATGGATATGCTGTTGTTGTTAAGTTGCTTGCTAGAGATGAATTAGTCTTCCCACACTTTCCAGTTTGGGTGCCCAGGGCGCCAAGAAAGTTGTGCTTTTTTTGTATGATTGGCAACTAGATAAGCTATTCTGATTACTGAAAACTTGAGGAAAAAGAGGATCACCTATGTTAGTTGGTGTTTCATGTTCAAAAATGTGGCAAAGGATATGGACCACCTTTTATTCATAGTCAAATAGCATCACAAGTATAATGGGAGATTTTGAGATGTTTGGGTTAGTGTGTACCATGCGGGTAGGAGAAGGATCCTCTATTCAGCTGCGCATTTAGATGATGGGAAGAGAAGACATAGAGCGTAGGATATTGCTTTGTCGGCTTTACTGTGGGTTGTATATATAATTGTATAGAGAGAAACATGAGAACTTTGGAAAGAAGTAAGCTTGATTTTGTACATTTCTTTAAAATGTTTTGCTGCACCCATGAGGTTCTAATTTGTATTGAAGGATGGGTGTCTTTTGTAGAGAACTAAGTATTTTTGCATGTTATCTGTTTATGTATATTTCTTGTATATGAAAGTTTTTTTCCCCATTGTTAATAAATTTATTCCTTACTTGACAGGCTTGATTTTGTACATTTCTTTAAAATGTTTTGCTGCACCCATGAGGTTCCAATTTGTATTGAAGGATGGGTGTCTTTTGTAGAGAACTAAGTATTTTTGCATGTCATCTGTTTGTGTATATTTCTTGTATATGGAGGTTTTTTCCCCATTGTTAATGAATTTATTCCTTACTTGACCAAAAAAACAAGTACAACAACTAATGGTAAGCACGGAGCTAACGAACTGTTGACAACCTGAAAGGAATTTCATCATGAACCATCTGCAAAAGATTTTCCAAATCCAAAGTTTCTATGAGTATAAGCAGCAGCTGCAGTTTGGCATGATAAATAGAGGAAACCGCTTCAGCTGATACAGCCAACTTCCCAAAATTATAAGAATTTGAAACGAATCCCTGAAATAGAATGTGCTAGAATCAGTAAATATGTAAGTCTAAGAGATAATCACTGCAACTAAAGCTTTAATGAAGTACCTCATAAAGCGAGCAGAATTTTTTCCACAGTTCACCAGTGCAGGGGCAGAACTCGTAAAATATGAGGAAAAGAACATCCAATATAAGATTGTCTTCAGTTACTATTTCCTCAGCCCACAAAGTATAAAGGTCCACATCCTATTTTGCATGACAAGGCAGGTAGTCAAATCTATGAAATGATTAGCAAGAATGGAGTAGTCAAATCTATGAAATGATTAGCAAGAATGGATTTCACTAAAACAGAAAATGAAGAAGAAAGTACGATCTAGAACACTGATAAATAGAATTTAGACAATGATTGGGTCTATCTGAAATACTGAAGCCTTGTTGCCAAGCTAACTCAGCCATTCATGTAATAAAAACAGAGAACCACAAATTTATCTAATGCAACCAATAAATTTCTAACTAAAGAAAGAAAAGAGTAACTTATGCGGGAGTCAAGGTATAGAACTGTTTTGACGTGGCTTCCAATTTGACTTGATACACATGTTTCCCTTGATGTCCTTGGAGCTACAAGTTCATAATCTCCAACTTAACTTTGTGTTAAAATATTAGAAAGTCATAGAAGTCCAGATCTCACATTTGCTTCCAAGTTTCCTCAATCCTCATCGCTTACTCGTTGCCTCATAAGTAGTTTCTATAAGATACTCTCTAAAGAATTGGCGGATAGACTTAAAACTGTGTTTCCCAATCTTACCAACTCCACTCAAATGGCATTTCTCACATCACAGATGGTGCCTTGATTACTAATGAATGCTTGAATTCAAGGATGAAGTCAGGGAAGTCTGGAATAATTTGCAAATTGGACATTGGAAAAGTGTTCATTCATATAAATTGGGAATTTTTGTTGAATTTGTTGAGTCAACTGGGCTTCGGTAGAAAATGGATTAATTGGATGAGATTCTGCTTATCAACAGTATAATTCTCAGGTCTTAGTAAGGGTACACACAGAGAGGGCTCAGACAAGAAGATCCTCTTTCTCTTTTTCTTTCTGTTGTAGTCATGGAGGGGCTGAGCCTGATGACATATAATGCAGCTCAGGCCAACTGGATCTCTGGTTTTCATGCAGATTGTAGGGGTACATGGAATCTTCAAAAAAATCACATTTTATATGCTGATGATACTTTGATTATGCATGATGCAGAACAACATCATATTATGATTTTGAGGATGATTCTATCTTTATTTGAAGCCATCTCGTGACTGCATATAAATTTTTCAAAGAATTCTTTGTTTCCTGTTAACAACGTGCCAAACATCAGCCAACTAGCTAACATTTTGTTGTGCAACATCGGTTCCCTTCCTACAAAGATTCCGGCTTAACTTTGAGGGATAAATATAAATCATTATCTATTTGGAACAAGGTTCTTGAAGACGGAGAAGAAGTTGGTAAACTGCAAGAAACAAATACCCATCTCTGGGCGATAGAATTACTCTGATTAACAGTGTTATTAGCACACTTCCTACTTATACAATGTCTCTTTTTCAGGCACCATCCTCCTTGAAGAGCATGGACAAATTGAAGAGACTCTCTGGAAAGGTATCAAACAAGCTTACTCCTCCTCGCTTGTTAATGAAAGACAGTTATTAAAGATAAAAGAATAGGGGGTTTGAGAATCACGAATTTGAGGAGCCATAACGAAAGCTTATTACTGAAATGTCACAGTGGAGATTCAACAAGGAGGAACATGCACTTTGGAGGAGAATCGTGGTGCAAAAATTCTCTCTTGATAAGAGGATGTTGGAACAAATTTGAGACAAATATGGGTTTCATTCTTGGAAATGGTAGGAAAATAGGTTCTGGGAAGATGCATGGATGGGTCACACTCCTCTTAAAGATGAAATTGCTGATATCTTCAGTTTTTTTTTTTCAGCACAATGAGATTATTGCTGGATTTTATTCAACGGAAGACTGGAATCTCTATCTTGTAAGGAACGTAAATGACTGGGAAGTGGGAAGATTATGTCTTTTGTTTCAGTTGCTTAGCAACATACTTTGGAAGATATTAAAATAGATTCTACCGTATGGATGGGCCATCCCAAAGGTCCTTTTACAGTCACAAGTTGCTACAGTTGTTGGAATCAAGCAACGACAAGGTTTTATGGCCTTTGAAAAAGAACTGGTTTAGCAGGGCTCCTTTGAAGGTCTCCTGCTTCTCTTGGATTGTGGTTAGGGAAGCTTGTCTCACTCATTCCAATCTCCAAAAGAGGGGATTTCAGTTTTATAGTAGATGCCCAATGTGTGAAGAACAGTCTGAAGATATTGGCCACCTGTTCTTGCATTGTAGAGTTACTAGTCTGTTGGCAATATTTGGCATGTCTTGGACCATGCCAAAATGCATTTTTGAGCTACTGCAATGCTGGAACAAAGAGGGGTTGTGAAAGAAATCATGAAAGAAATGGAATACCATTTCTCAAGCCATTTGATGGACTGTATGGCTCGAAAGAAATAGCAGAATTTTTTAAAGCAACAGAAGAAACGTATATAGCCTTAAACAAAGGTGCAACCTGGTTATTGTAGATGCTGAAGATGCAATCCTAGATACAGTAGAGGATTTGCATAATCTGTAACTGCGTTTTGTGACGCTGGCTTACTGTAAGTACTGATAAAATCTTTGATTTCTTCTTCTTCTTCTTCTTTTCATGTTTTGCATCATGATCCAACAGTACACGCTTTCTTTCTTTTTTCTTTTTCTCTTTGAAAGGTAAAAAATTTATTCCTTTCTAATACACAAGTATTCAAATTATTATCTTATTAGAAGAAGAAAAGGATTATGAAAATTGGGAAATTGTGCAGAGTAAGTCACCTTTGAAGGTGAAGTTTCACTCTCGTTATTTCTTCTCTGATAGAGCACTCTTATTTTCTTGTTTTCCTTTATTTGGTGTGGATAGAAGGCCAAGAAACCACTCTTAGGGGCTCATACAACAATATATCTCTATCCTCAGGTTTGAAACCCCCTGCCTACGACAGCAGGGGATTTGCTTTCTGGGTCGAGCTCGTCGCACATGGCTTGCCTAGTGCGGGTTATCTCTCCTGTGTGGTTTGCGGGCTATTACACAGGAGGGGGGTTTACCCTGTGCGCACCCAAAGTGTAGAGGCTGCGGGTTCCCTGGTCATCAAAAAAAATATATATCTATCCTTAAGTTCTTAAAGTAGCCAGTTCAGACACTCATCAAATTATCCAATCCCTTAAAGTCCATGCATGCACAAACTTGCCGGCATTTTTTATCACCACATCCTGAGTTGAGGTTAGACAACCTCAATTCTGAACACCGAATACACAACATAGTTTACCATGTTCTTAGGGAAGTTGGATGATAGATTCTCCTGCAGGACAGAAAACAATTTCCTGTCTAGTCCATCAGAAATCAATCTCTGTGCCTCATCTACAATAGACGCATCTTGAGATCTTGGCGCGATATATACTGCATTAGGAGGCAAATAAGATAAGAAATACATGCATTTATAATGCATAACAAGTATGGTGGAGACGTTGTAGAAACTAAACGTAATAAAAGAAAATAGACATAACTTTCAAATATGTTTATATGTTGTACCTCAGAAGTTGAGACAAGCATCTAAAAGAGTTAGAAAAGACCAAGACTGAGGGGAAAATCAAACAGATCATTGATTAGGACTTTCAGCTCTGTTGGCGTTAAAACTTTGAAGATATCAAACTATGACAACAGTCTCAGAAGAAGATTAATTTAACTGTGAGTTCAAAGAGAGATTTTCAATTCATTTGCCAAACAAAAAAACAACAATTTCATTAGGTAGAAGTAACGATCAATTCTTGAACTTAATCTCGAAGAAAGCTGTTTTTTCCTTTTGAAGAAACACTTCAATTGAAATCCCAAATAAGCTGATGAAGTACTTTCTTTTCTAATTTAACTTAAAACTGCAAATTAAGGGAGAAGGTGACAAGAAGATATCAGTCTCTCCTGAAATCAGGCCTAATATCCATGCTAACACACAAGTACTTAGGTCTTCTTAGATGCCCGCCATGTTGCTGAGTGTTCATTTTCCTCAACAGCAAAATATTTTCCCACTAACAAAGACAAGAAGGGGATACTGCAGAACTCAATGTCCAAATTTTAAGACAATACTCAAGAATCAAAGTATTTCTTGTTGCACCAATTCTACAAGTATAACTAAACATTATGGAAGAAATTATTTACTCAAATTTAATTGAAACCTTTCAAAGATGGGTTCACATATTTTACACTTCTCACTCGGAAAGTGTAATTGATAGGTGACACCAGTGTCATCAAAAGCGAAAAGCGCAAAAAAGTTCTAAGGTCAGCTGGGGCTTTAAGCAAAATACAAATCTATATATGTTTAGTCCAAGACTAATAATAATAAGCATGAATAACAGTCATATGGACAAAGGAATTGTAAAAATATTACGATAAAGTGAAATATGAATTATCTGGTGTCAACCCTTCAAGAGAGGCTCATTGGCAAGGAAAAGTATGTCTTAGAGCCTTGATGATGACATTGAAGCGCACATAAAGCGAGGCGAAGCGCTCAACATGGTTTGAGCCTAGCTTCAGGGCTTAAGCGCGCCTTTGACAACACTGGTTGACACTTAAGTGTACTAAAAAGATGGCATGAAAGAGTGCACAATAAAATCAAGGAAAAGCTAAGCAGCGTCCTTAAAGGTCAGTTTGTGGGCGCACTTAAGCTTGAATTTAGGTTCATCGCAAGTTGAGACGCTTCCCTCACTCCCTCACTTTAACAGCGCTTAAATACAGGCACCAAAGCACTTAGGTGTTCTTGTTTTTTTTTTTTTTTTTTGAAACTGGTAATGTTAGCACTAAGGTGCATTTACCATCCAGGTTTTGTCTTGAAGACAAAAGAGGTCAGTACAAACAATAAATGCAGGTAACAAAATGATATGTTAAGTGCTCACCAAACGTTATTCCTTTTTTATTAAAAAAAACAGAAAAGAGTTCCGCAAAAACATTATTAACTAATATGTTAGTAAATGAAATAAGCAATTACAATTTTAGCATACGAAAGACCTACAATCTCTTGTAATCAATGCAAAGTTAGCGAATCATAGCGCACGATGGAAGAAAAAGTTTATATAGGCGACACCAATTAATTGGGAATATTTTTTGTCATGTTAATATGTTCACTTTAGGTCCTATGCTTTCTAAAGAAGTCTTTTAGAGACTAGAGATTCTTATGCAAGTAAAAATGTAGAGAACATCTAGTACTTTTATTTTTATTTTGTAATATTTCGGACTGAGATGATATAAATAGGGAACATGGTCCGTAAGGATTCATATAAAGGACCTCAACTTGTTTGGGATTGAGGCATAGTTGTTGTTGTTGCTGTTGTAAACTAGTTGATAACTATGAATTAAGAATTTAAAACTACATAGAGTTACATAGTACCTGTTGTTGTGGGAGGTGGCAGGTATTCCGTGGAATTAGTCGAGGTGCGCGCAAGCTGGCCCGGACACCACGATTATCAAAAACAAAAAAAAGAATTTAAAATGATTAAAACTACATCGTTGCATCCGAACCAAAATCATAAAATGATTTTTGAACTTGGACATGATTTTTACTTCACATATTTCACTTAATTGGCTTGATCAAAAAATAGGTATACTTCACTTAACTGTACTTTTTGATCTTTTTTTTTATTTTCAATATAATCAAATATCATATCATTAATATCAAACCAACCAGGTGTCATAAACTTTTGCAGCAATGTAAGTGGTTATATTTTTTTAATATAGTTGTGATAATAGTTATTTCGGCAAAGGGTCAAAAATGCCCTTACCATATTAGATATGGCTTAAAAAGCCCACCTTCCACCTATTGGATCAAAAATGCCCTTAACATATTAAAAATAGTTCAAATATGCCCTCCCATTCCACCTACTGGATCAAAAATGCTCTTCACGTTATTTTCGAGCTTAAAATTGCCCCTCCATTAACGACGCAATTATATACTCCCTCCATCCCAATTTATATGAAACTTTTCCTTTTTAGACAGTCTCAAAAAGAATGATACCTTTCTAGATTTAGTAACAATTCAACTTTAAATTTACCTTTTTACCCTTAATGAAATGATTTCTAGCCTCACAAATTTCTATTTGTTGTTTTAGACCACAAGTTTCAAAAGACTTCCTTTATTTCTTAAACTCCGTACCAAGTCAAAAACCCTCATATAAAACAGGACGGAGGGAGTAACATTTAATTAAATACATGACCTTTATTTATTGGTCCACATAAATTTCTGACCAAATCCAAAAGGATCTCATCCATGACCTAACCCAACACAAAAACCATATTATATTAACGCAACTAAGCGATAAATTACGTATTTAAAGTAACGCAGCTAAGCGAAAAAATCATAATTAGCTTCTAGACTTGTAGGGGCAGAAATTAGTAGGAACTAGGAAGCTCAAAAATTTGTAGTAAGAAAGGATGCAAAGGTTTTTTTGGAGATTTGGCCTAAACCCCCACCATGATGGTGCAATTGTATTTAAAAAAAAAATAACTAAATTAGCATGTTGAACTAATGAATATGTAAAAGCCAATGTTATCAAAAGCGAAAAGCACAAAAAAGCTCTAAGGTTAGCTGGGGCTTTAAGCGCAAAGCGCAAATAAAGCGTGGGCTTTAATGAAAAAAGGCGCAATGGTGCAAAATACAAATCTATATATGTTTAGTCCAAGACTAATAATAATAAGCATGAATAACAAATATATGGACAAAAGAATTGTAAAAATATTACGATAAAGTGAAATATGAATTATCTAGTGTCACCCCTTCAAGGGAGGCTCATTGGCAAGGAAAAGTATGTCTTAGAGCCTTGATGATGACACTAAAGCGCACATAAAGCGAGGCGAAGCGCTCAACATGGTTTGAGCCTCGCTTCAGGGCTTAAGCGCGCTTTAAGCGCGCCTTTAACAACACTGGTAAAAGCATAAGTAACTTGAAAGATGTTTGTGCAGCCATGATGCATATGTTAAGAAATTGTGTATATCTAATTTGCAAGTTGAGTTTGAAAACCTGAAGTGTCCTCTACAGCATTATATATGATTTAATGCATTGTTTAATACATTGCCCGATTTCTGCTTGAGTAACCTCCTTGCTTGTACATGTAAATTAGGATTATGTTGTTACCAGAACAGCCAGTATTGATTAAAACAAATAATTTTACCACTCCTTTGTTGGTATTGTTGGATTAGGTCTCTTAAAGACATATGAAAAATTGACTTTTTAAAATTGTTGGTACAGAAATTAATAGAAAATGGGAGGTGAAAGAATTTATTTTATCGCTTAGTTAGTGTTAATTTAAAACAGGTTTTGTTGGGATGGGTCGTGGATGGTCGAGTCTTCTTGGGTTTGGTTAGAATTTTATGTGGACCAATAAATAAAATTAAATGTTATATAATTGTGTCATCAATGGAGGGGAAATATTAAGCCTGAAAATAATGTGAGGGGCATTTTTTATCCAATAGGCGGACGACCATTTTTGAGCCATTTCGAATACGTTAAGGGCATTTTTGACCCTTTTCCGTAATTATTTTTCTTGCATTACATATATACTTTCTTTCTATTTATTTCGTTCCTATGCACCTTTCTTCACTAACCTACATTTAATTGCACTTTGTACTCAATGTTCATATTTCAAAGTGGCACGATCTAATTCAAAAATATTACCCAATCAAGCACGTCTAGCAAGATCACTATAACTAACGCCGTTGAGTTCACCGTAGAACTCAACAGTTAAACCTACTTGTTCAACACTACACTTCAATTCTGCCCTTCTAAAAGGAACATCGGCTCTAACAGTTCCATCGCTGTCTACCAAAACGACCAGAAATGTTTCAAAAAAGGTGGGCATACGACGTACAAAAAGTTCACGCCCTTCTTTATCTCTAAGAGCTTTTCACTTTTTACAACACCAGACCATACCACAATGTAGCAGCAAGATGAACAAAAGATTTCACTAAAAATGACCTAAAACCTAAAGTATCTTGCTACAAAATAATATAAAAATTTGGAGCTCAAATTAAGAGTCTCAACTAACTATTCAAGCCAAGAATATTACCAATGTTTTAAGGTAAAATTAAATTGTTGATAACCAGGACTTATATATGACACTAAGGACTGTCCTATGCACCTCCTATTACAGCCATTTAAAAATAACATCGCGATAGGTAACAACCAAACAGAAGAAAGACTCACAAGCTTGCATAATTATCTGACGCGTGCACTTCAATAGACATTGCCGTTCCAAATAATACTGGAGCATAACCTGGATAACAACAGTAAATAAAAAAAAATAAAAAAAGAGACAGAGAAAAATGAAAGACAAGTTGAACAGACAGTTTTCCTTATCAAAAAAAAAAAAGTTAAACAAACAGTTTCCTGCGACAAGTAGTTCAACATAATGAAAAAGATGCTACTACATTTTCAACATTAAATTGCAAGAAAACTACATTTTACTGATTATCAAGTGTCACTTAGTTTACCTGAAATTTTCAATACTGCTGGTTGGGGGTAGATACAGACATGTTTCCTATTTATACCTCAACAAGCTAGTTGTTTTTTTCTTTTCTTTTTTTTTTCAATGACCGATAATCCGTCTGGAGCCAACCCTGGGCCCGCCCTCTACCCTTCTCCACTTACATTCCAGGCTTAGTTCACATGGCGCAGGGATCGAACCTGTGACTAAGTCACAAGTTCCAACCTTTGCCACTGAACTAAGCACAGGAGTGACAGGCTAGAGGTTATTCCACACAATATTAATAAGAACTGTTAAATACTGATGAGTAGCAATACAGAATGAAAGAGCGAGGGAATTGTGTTACTCACCAAATGAGGAAGCTCGCGAAACACACCATCAGAAACAATACTATTTTGAATAATCGTTCTATGAACAAGAATATATGACTGCACCTCATCTAAACACTGCAAAAATATGAGAAGTTAACTCCGTCCCAACAATAAACTAAATAAGGCAAGAAGTAGAATAACTGTAATGGTCTTCCATATCAAACAGAAAGGAAAAAAAAAAAAACCCCTTTCTGCATTGACAAACCACATCCACGCAACACTATGAGTTCACTGCCAAAATTTGCAAATGGTCCAGAAAAAGTAGATCTTTACCAAAGCAGAACTAATTTTCAAGGCTGCTTCTTTTTTATCAGTCTCTACAGTAATCTGGTGTAGACCAATCTTTAGTCGGGTCGCATCTAAAGCCTCCCTTGATTTCTGGTTTGGTGGCTTAAATAGTGAAATTGTGTCCAAAAACCAGGCATGGTTGTCCTTTATCTTCTTCTCCTGAAAAAATTTGATTTCCGCAATTGGAATGAGTAAAACAAAAAATATATTGATAGATGTAGGGATAATTCAATTCTACAAACGCATTTATACCAAATATTGTAGACAAAATCATAATTTTCGTCTGAGAATTAGGTCGAACCCAGTATGACCTAGGTTTTTCTATCCACACTATTCATGAGTAGAGAAGGAAAATGACGATATAGGTGTATACAAAATCACAATTCGAAGCATGTGGAGAGTAGAGTGAAAGCTAGGTGATTCCTTCCTAGTTCCTATAAGACAAAATTACTAGAGGCTTACCAGAACACCACCATTGTTCTAGTGCATAATACTCCTACTCTAATTAAGATGGGGATTACTTACCAGAGTGGGAGGAAGGCCGGAGGAGAGAGAAACAGATTCGAGTTCAGCGACCAAATGCGTGAAGGGTTCCCACCAAAGCGAACCATCAACAGTCAACTCTCCCATTCCAGTAGAGAAACCCTAGCACTGCAATTCTTCCAACCCGCGCTTTTCTTCGTTCGAATTTCGGAGCGCAAGACTACAGGGATGGTTTGGCACTATGGACACAGTAAAAAATAGATCCCGTTTGGATTGACTTATAAGTTAACAAGCTGTTTTCAGCTTTTTTGAATGTTTGGCTGGTCAGCTTATAAGTTATTTTGTGGTTAAAATAAGTTTAAAAAATAATTGGGCTCATTTAGTTTTTTTTTTTAAAATAAATTTACCCTCAACGGGGCCTTTTATTAATTTATGCCAAAAAAGAAAAAAGCAATAGGACCAAACTTTGGTCCCTAAGTGGTCGTTTGGTTTAAGGTATAGCATGGGTTATACCGGTACTAATTTTTATACCACGTTTGGTATAAGGTATAGATTTATCCCGGGATTATTTTATACCTTGTACCAAACGTGGTATAAAAATTAGTGCTGGAATAACTCAACTTATACCTTCTTAACCCACTTATACGGGTATTATTTTATACCATCTTTCAGATGGTATAAAATAATACCAACAGATGGTATAAATTAGTCCCGGAATTGTAATCCCGGGACTATTTTGACCTCAAACCAAACGACCACTAAGTGTTCAGAATGGAAAAAACATATTAAATTTGTAAATACTAAAAAGATAAAAAGGACCAGGTCCTTTGTTGTTGTGTGAAACCCTACGGTTGAGCTTCTCTCTCTACGATTCTGTCGTCTTTGGTGTCAAAGTGATGATCGGAAAACTCATCGAAGGAGTTTTCCTTGTCAACTCTTCGATGTCCATCTGATTTACACCATTGATGGTCCAAACTTGCTGCATCTCCCGCCTTTAGATAAGTTTTTATTTGATTCTTTTCATTTCTGATGTCACTGTAGCTCTGACCTTCTATTTGCTTGTTTTTTGCAGGTATCCTCGATCTGTATGCTTCTTCCCAGCTGAGCTGCTATGTGTCTTCAAGGAGTTGTTGACAAAGGTACCATTTCTGTGTTCTTAGCTTGAAGCTCCACTCATTTCGTGTCTGTACCTGTATAAAGTGCTTGAGTATACCCCTTACTGACTTGTAATGCTTGCCCTTGATGCTTTCCCTGTATCTGTACTTGTTTTTATCCAAGACCTGCACTTGATTGAAACTTGCTCTGTTGTACTGATGAGTTTGTGATGACATTTCTGTATTATTGTTGTTGTGAACATCAAATGGCATCATAATGTTGAAAGTCCCTTCTCCGCATCTTGTACCCCCAAATGCCTCAACCCTCCATGTTTTTAGTCCATGTAAATTGAATGCATATCCACTTGAATGAGCATTAAAAGATGCTAATACCACAAGTAAAACATACATCCAAAATACTTGTCCTAAAAAAGATATCTTGCTGTCCTTGTTGAGTGTGATTGCCAGGAATTTACCAAAAATGATGCCTATATTCTGCCTGTATGTACCTCTCCTTGTAGGGTCTATTAAACCTGCACAGATTAAGCAAACAGTTAGTAAACAAAAATCCTCCACATTCTCCTCCATAAGGATTTGAATGGAAGGGACTCTAGTTCCACTGCTTCTCCTACTGTTAACTCCATTCTCAACTCCTGATTCTTAAATATGGCACCTGACTCTTGTCACTATTTATAATGCTCCTCATGTTAACCTCCAGTTCCTCAAAATTCTGCCAGAAAATAGCTCTTGAATCCAAAGCATAGTTTGCTAGGGCATCTGCCAATTTATTTGCTTCCCTTAGAGTATGAGTGACACCTCCATGTGTTTCCTCAACTCTTCAACTCTCTCCACCCACTCTGCAATATTCCAAGGTGGTTTCCATCCTTCAGTAAGGATTTTCTAAACCAATTGAGAATCTGCCTGGATAATTATGTTGTTAAACCCATTATCTTGACAGTATCTCAAAGACTTATATATAACTATAACCTCTGCTTCAGTGTTTGTAGCATGGCCTATCTCCTCAGCTTGTGCCCAGATCAGATCCCCTTCAGCATCTCTTAGACAAAACCCATAAGAACTTCTTCCAGGGTTTCCCCTTGAAGCCCCATCTGTGTTGCAAGCACACCAGCCTAAAGGAGGCATTCTCCAAGTCACTTTAGTCACCTTTAGGGATGCCCCTCCCCTTTCCAATTTCTTAATCAAATCATCCCATTTGTTAGGAATATTCCCCAGGTTAGGATTCCTCACCTGGACCAATCTCTGAATCATTAAGAGAACCTGATAAATCACTTTGCTCCGTGCTTTCCTATTGCCATGTTTTATACCATTCCTTTTCTTCCAAAGCTCCCATAGAATGATTGCTGGTACTGCATTGTACACTTGCTTCAATCTGCCAGTAACAGGTGCTTGCCACCATGAAACAATGATTTGTTGTAATTGTAGTCCATCTTTTTGGATTCCTGCAACATTACTGAAATACAACCAGGTCCTTCTAGCAGTGTAAGATGTGAGAAAAACATGTTGAATTGTTTCTTCTTTAGGACTTGTACAGCACCAACACTTAGATACCATATTAAAATTCATTTTCTTAAGAACATCATCCAGAGGTACTTTATACTTCCAGCACCTCCATAAGAAAAAAGAAATCTTAAAAGGCAATCCTTTAATCCACATGAACTTATATCTATCAAGTTCCTGGCCCCTTAATCTTATGAAATCCCAAGCTGATTTCACAGTGAAATCTCCTCTAGTATCCAGCAGCCACCATGGTTTATCTCTTCCTTT